>NC_135722.1:58512468-59112468 GCF_964656455.1 Halichoerus grypus
TGGAACTATGGCAAGTAAATGTCATGAATTTTCCTATAGACTTTGATCCAGCTGGTTTCATGATTGCCTGAGGTTGCAGATACTTCTTAACTTTTCTTGATTTTTCACAAGTCTACTGGTCCATGTATTGCTGAACTGGTGTCTCTGTTGGAGGAAAGAGAGACTGGAGTTTCCTATTCTGCTATATTGCTAATGCTCAGGACTGAAACTTTTAAATATGTTTACTCAGTCTTAATGTTCCTACTTCAGCAAAATGCTTGTTTATTTCTCCAATTCACTTAATGTATTGGAACCTCCATTTCCATATCCATTAAAAGCAGAAAGAAAAAACCCTCTTATTTTCTTCATAAGGATTCCATATGACTAAAATTTACTTTAAAACAATGGTTCCTGAACACCAATCCTTGGACAAGTGCCTAGTTAAGGGAGTCATAATTTAAGAAAGGTAGAAAGGGGGAAAGTGGTAAGATTCAAATTAGTCACCACTCTCAATCCAAATGCCAATGCAACAAGTCTGGGGGTAGAGGTGAGGACTAATGAGATAAGAATTTATTTATATTTTAAAGCTCCTTACGTGATTCTCTTACAACCAGCAAGTTTTCATATCTTTATATGGGTACAAACTGTATTTAAGTTGAAGTTACCATCCATACTATTGAGAATGTAGAATTAATTTCAGTGCTTGCAGAAACAAGAGTGGAGGGTTATTGAAGATGTGTTCTAAGGACCCAATACATTTTTGCTCTGGTGATTTTAAAAATTTGCATCAAGAGAGATATTTTTATGAATTTGTAGGACCAATGAATATATTCTTTCTATCTGTAGATTTACTTATGACCATGAGATAATTAGCACCTAGCACAATTATTAGCATGTAGTAGGTCCTCCAGAGATGTTAGCTGAATTAATGGATATGATATTAAAATTTGGGAGCCATTGTCTAATATTAATAGTCTAAGTGATAGTGAAATTTAGCAATCTATTCATTCTTTCAATCAACAGATATTTCCTGAATGCTTTATTTATTTATTTATTTATTTATTTATTTATTTATTTTTAAATATTTTATTTATTTATTTGACAGAGAGAGAGACAGCCAGAGAGGGAACACAAGCAGGGGAAGTGGGAGAGGGAGAAGCAGGCTCCCCGCTGGGCAGGCAGCCCAATGCGGGGCTCAATCCCAGGACTCTGGGATCATGACCTGAGCCTGAAGGCAGCTGCTTAATCGACTGAGCCACCGAGGCGCCCTTCCTGAATGCTTTAAATATGCAAGGCATTCTTGTTGAGAAGTGAATCCTGAAGGTATGAATTCAGGAATTAATTAATGAAGATAAGATATGCATCAACAAAAATCTGTACAGAATAGAAATAAGTGCCACGCTAGTGGTTGGATAGAAAACTGTGTGAGTCTAGAGGAAGACAAGACTGCATCTAACAGTGAATCAAGGAAAACTTCTTATAGGAGGTGGCATTAGAAAAGGATTTGAAGATGAGGAATTAGGCAGAGATGAAGGCTCAGGGGGCATATTAGGATGAAGAGTGAGAATTACCAAAAATGCATAGATTAACATGTAGGGAAATAAGGCATATCTGACCACAGACACACCTCCGTCAAGATGAGCAGGATTAATACCATTATAATGTACTTGAAAGGTGAGCAAGATCAAGAATTTGACTCTGGGGAGTGGGTTAGCATACTAACAGAAAATACATAGTCCCTCAAATTGGGAGATTTGAAGTGAGTTTAATGAAGACAGAGTTTACAAAGATGTGGCCAGGGGATAGGGAAGTGCATTGGGGCTCATAACACCTGTGATCCATCATCACCACCACCCTTAGCTCCATAGACTTGAAAGTCCATAAAGAGAGAATTACATTCCAGAGCTAGAGAGAGAATGAGAGAGATAGATGTATCCTTGTAGGAACTGAGGTAGGGAAATAAATATCCTGGGCTCAAACCCCCGTCCCAAACCATCACATCTGCTGGTGCTTCCTTTTGGCTGAAGCCGGAGGACATGTGTGAATACTGATGCAGTCCATCCTTCAGGGCAGATAGTCATATGCTGATTAAAATGACCACAGTGTGGGAACATGTCCCTGGTTCGTATCATCTCATTATATAAATCTATGCCTATTTGCTCTACAATATCTCACAAAATCTCCTCACTATATAACATACATTTTTGTCTTTTGCTCTTTAAATTACTTTTCAATCATAATTATTATTATCATCAAAAATGACCATGCTTCAAATTAACTTGTGCATTATTGGATGTTTTCTGTGTACTTGTGGCCTACTTTTCAATTGTTTTGAAATCTCATAGCACTTTCTAATGACAACAAAGGGGAGGTAAATTATAGCCTACCACTCAGCATCATAAGCATGAAGCATTTTAGATTATAGGATCATTATATGCATATGACAATGAACAGAATGTCCTCTGAATAGATGAGAGAAATAGCAAAACATCTCTTGGGAATCAGCAAGAACAGAGAATAATCCAAGCTCCTATGCATACATCAGATTAACTAGGATGCTGATGATTTCTGATACGGTAGGAGGATTTAGTCTCTACTGTGACATTCATGAACTGCTTTTCTTAGGGCAAGTCATTTACTTTGAGCAGGACTTTTTGGTGACTATGGTCTTAGTGAGCCCAGTTCCCTTTTCTCTACCTCCTTTCAATGACAGATTTTTAAAAATATTTTATTTATTTATTTATTTGAGAGAGAGTGTGAGTGAAAGAGAGAACACAAGCCAGGGGGAGAGGCAGAGGGAGAAGCAGGCTCTCCGCTGAGCAGGAAGCCCGATGTGGGAGTCGATCCCAGGACCCTGGGATCATGACCTGAGCCAAAGGCAGACGCTTAACTGACTGAGCCACCCAGGTGCCCCATAATGACAGATTTTGTTAACCAGACCACAGAGATGGACACATAACCTAGGCTGAGCCCATCATACAATGTCACATCCACAGTGACTTTTGGGCCTGGACATTTTTTATGCAACAGCAGGCAAAGAAAAGTATAACTGTTCCACTGCTTGGCTCCAAGGCTGTAAGAAGGTGGCTGCAGCTGCCAGCCACCACGTCACGTTCCATGTGGGTAGAGAAAGAACCCCAAGAGGACAGAGCCAATGTCCAGAGAAGAGGAGAGAGAAAGACTGCCAGGAGGCTAGGCCTGGTTCTGCCCTGGAGCTTCCCGACTTAGAACGGCCACTGTCCTGCATCTCATTTTCAGATTCTATGCACCACTCAAGCAAGTCTCCTTCCTGTACATATCTTGCTTACCCTGTCTGGAGTTGAGTTTCCACTACTTTCAGTTGAAAGAATTCTGCCTAATACTGCACAAATCCTACCAGGCTTGTGCCAGCCTTTCGCATTTGTACTTGCTGTTCTTGTTGTTTGGAATGCTCTCTAGAACCTTCACGGCTCCCTCCTTTTCTTTCTTCAAGTCTGGACTCTAACATTTCCTTCTTAGTGAAGCTTACCCTGGCCATTCTCTCTGAACTGTGCTCAGCACTCTTTACCACACATCCCTTATCAATATCTGCTATAACACATATTTTACTTAATGATCTTACTGATTATCTCTCTCCTCAAGTAAGAGGTAGATCAGGATGTTTGTTCTGTACACTGCATATCCCCAGTGCCTAGAAAAGGCATAAACAGATATCATAGACTAATAAAAGTTTGTTAATAAGTGAACAACCCAATATTAAACACCATCTGTGCGTCAGACACTTTGCTCAAAGCGTGACATGTAAAATTTTATGCAACTCATTTATTCTTTGCATTTTTAGGTAAAGATGATATCATGGAAGTGACATAATACTGACATTATGAAGTAATGAAAGCTTACCTCCATGAGGGCAAGGATCAGGTCTGCCTTTTAGTACTGACCCCACTGCCTAATGCAGTGCCTAGAACCTGCAATATATGTAAGAATACCTTATATCTTAAATATAAGAACATAATATGTATCTTATATCTTAAATATGGCCATGATCCCTGTAAATCATGAGTCTGTTATTACTTTGTGAACATGGCAAATGATAAAGCTGTCAAGGCCTCCCTTTTGGGCTTGGCTACTAGACACCTTTGAGCAAAGTGGGACACCTATTCTTAGCCATTGTGTTGGACTGAGTCCCCATCTGCCTGTCTTGCTCTTATTTCTTTTCTTCTCCATTCTTAAATCATATTATTGTGTCCTTGTAAGCCACCTTGAGTCTTTTCTGGTACAAGGCAGAGAATAAGTTAATTAATTCACAGATTCATTTAATTCTCAGAGCAACTCAGTGAGGTAGGTATTTGTTCCCTCATTACATGGGAGAGGAAACTGAGCCTCAGAGATATTAAGCAATTTGTCCAAGGTCACACAACTGGTAGGTGTCAGTGTCAGGATTCAGATCCAAAACAATCTATCTCCATAGCAGGTGCTCCCTCGCCCTCCTTAAGATCTGTAATGTCTCAGGGTTGCTTTGAACTGAGGACTACTGGAAATGATAATGGACACGGAAACAGGGGCTGCGCATCAACTCCAGGCTTTTCTGTTTTTTAGGCCCGTATGACCTTGGGGTGCTATATGTTTTCTAAATCTCAATTTTCCCTTTTTTCAGTGGGGATGGTCATGCATCTCTCTTCTCTTCTGTGAGAGTTCCATCTAGGCACCTATAATGTAGAAGGGGCCTATCTGAGAGATGGTGGTCAGAGTTCCAGAACAGGGACTCAGTTCAGAATTTATAAGCCATGCTCAAAAGACAGCACTCTTACACCCACTATCATTTGACACATACAACAAATGAAGTTGGATAGTGACCATGAGCCATGTTTGACATGATCCTAATTGCCTCCTATGCCAGGGGCATAACAATACCAGTGTCTCATAAAGTTGGAAGGCTTTGGACATAATGCATAGAGAATGGGCTCTGGACTTAGACACATTTTGGGTAAAGCCCCAATCTAACTTCTGTGCTCTGTGATTATGATTTACTTAACTTCTCTGAATTTTACCTCTTCTATAAATCAAGACAAGGAAACTAGTCACAACACTTACTATCTGTATAGTCACATTTTGAATCCATTTGAAAATGAAGCCTTTAAGAATGGCCCCATGCACATAGTAGTTAGCTTTTTCTGGTCATGTGATTTTTCTTCTCAAATTTCTTTTGCAAAAGTCATACTATTTTTAAATGTTTTTTTATTATTATGTTATGTTAATCACCATACATTACATTATTAGTTTTTGATGTAATGTTCCATTATTCATTGTTTGCGTATAACACCCAGTGCTCCATGCAGAACGTGCCCTCTTTAATAACCATCACCAGGCTAACCGATCCCCCTAGCCCCCTCCCCTCTAGAACCCTCAGTTTGTTTCTCAGAGTCCATAGTCTCTCATGGTTCATCTCCCCCTCCAATTTCCCCCCCTTCATTCTTCCCCTCTATCTTCTTTTTTTTTTTTAACATATATTATATTATTTGTTTCAGAGGTACAGTTCTGTGATTCAACAGTCTTACACAATTCACAGTGCTCACCATAGCACATACCCTCCCCAATGTCTATCACCCAGCCACCACATCCCTCCCATCCCCCACCATTCTAGCAACCCTCAGTTTGTTTCCTGAGATTAAGAATTTCTTTTATCAGTGAGGTCATGTCTTTCTCTGACTGACTTATTTCGCTCAGCATAATACTCTCCAGTTCCATCCAAGTCGTTGCAAATGGCAAGATTTCATTCCTTTTGATGGCTGCATAATATTCCATTATATGTATGTATGTATGTATGTATGTATCTATCTATCTATTTATCTATCTACCTATATACACCACATCTATCTATCTATCTATCTACCTATATACACCACATCGTCTTTATCCATGCATCTGTCAATGGACATCTTGGCTCTTTCATAGTTTGGATATTGTGGACATTGCTGCTATAAACATCGGGGTGCACATACCCTTTTGGATCCCTACATTTGTATCTTTGGGGTAAATACCCAGTAGTGCAATTGCTGGATCGTTTGGTAGCTCAATTTTCAACTTTTTGAGGAACCTCCATACTGTTTTCCAGAGTGGCTGCACCAGCTTGCATTCCCACGAACAGTGTAGGAGGGTTCCCCTTTCTCCACATCCCCACCAACATCTGTCGTTTCCTGACTTGTTAATTTTAGCCATTCTGACTGGTGTGAGGTGGTATCTCATTGAGGTTTTGATCTGGATTTCCTGATGCCGAGCGATGTTGAGCACTTTTTCATGTGTCTATTGGCCATTTGGATGTCTTCTTTGGAAAAATGTTCATGTCTTCTGCCCATTTCTTGATTGGATCATTTGTTCTTTGGGTGTTAAGTTTAAGAAGTTCTTTATAGATTTTGGATACTAGCCCTTTATCTGATATGTCATTTGCAAATATCTTCTCCCATTCTGTCGGTTGTCTTTTGGTTTTGTTGACTGTTTCTTTTGCTGTGCAAAAGCTTTTTATCTTGATGAAGTCCCAATAGTTAATTTTTGCCCTTGCTTCCCTTGCCTTTGGCGATGTTTCTAGGAAGAAGTTGCTGCAGTTGAGGTCGAAGAGGTTGCTGCCTGTGTTCTCCTTTAGGATTTTGATGGACTCCTGTCTCACATTGAGGTCTTTCAACCATTTGGAGTCTATTTTTGTGTGTGGTGCAAGGAAATGGTCCGGTTTCATTCTTTTGCATGTGGCTGTCCAATTTTCCCAACACCATTTGTGGAAGAGACTGTCTATTTTCCATTGGACATTCTTTCCTGCTTTGTCGAAGATTAGTTGACCATAGAGTTGAAGGTCCATTTCTGGGCTCTCTATTCTGTTCCATTGATCTATGTGTCTGTTTTTGTGCTAGTACCATACTGTCTTGATGATGACAGCTTTGTAATACAGCTGGAAGTCAGGAATTGTGATGCCACCAGCTTTGTTTTTCTTTTTTAACATTCCTCTGGCTATTTGGTGTCTTTTCTGGTTCCATACAAATTTTAGGATTATTTGTTCTAATTCTTTGAAAAAAAGTGGATGATATTTTGATAGGGATATGCATTAAATGTATAGATTGGTCTAGGTAGCATTGACATCTTCACAGTATTTGTTCTTCCAATCCATGAGCATGGAACGTTTTTCCATTTCTTTGTGTCCTCCTCAATTTCTTTCATGAGTATTTTATAGTTTTCTGAGTACAGATCCTTTGCCTCTTTGGTTAGATTTAGTCCTAGGTATCTTATGATTTTGGGTGCAATTGTAAATGGGATCGACTCCTTCGTTTCTCTTTCTTCTGTCTTGTTGTTGGTGTATAGGAATGCCACTGATTTCTGTGCATTGATTTTATATCCTGCCACTTTACTGAGTTCATGTATGAGTTCTAGCAGTTTTGGGGTGAAGTCTTTTGGCTTTTCCACATAAAGTATCATATCATCTGCAAAGAGTGAGAGTTTGACTTCTTTGCCGATTCGGATCCCTTTGATTTCTTTTTGTTGTCTGATTGCTGTGGCTAGGACTTCTAAGACTCTGTTGAACAGCAGTGGTGATAGTGGACATTCCTGCCGTGTTCCTGACCTTAGGGGGAAAGCTCTCAGTTTTTCCCCATTGAGAATGATATTCTCTGTGGGTTTGTCATAGATGGCTTTTATGATATGTATGTACCCTCTATCCCTATCCTCTGAAGAGTTTTGATCAAGAAAGAATGCTGTACTTTGTCAAATGCTTTTTCTGCATCTATTGAGAGGGTCATATGGTTCTTTTAATATGGTTCTTGTTCTTTCTTTTGTTAATGTATTGTATCACATTGATTGATTTCCAGATGTTGAGCCAACCTTGCAGCCCAGGGATAAATCCCACTTGGTTGTGGTGAATAATCCTTTTAGTGTACTGTTGGATCCTATTGGCTAGTATTTTGGTGAGAATTTTTGCATCCATGTTCATCAGGGTTATTTTGATGGGGTCTTTGTCTGGTTCAGGAATCAAGGTAATGGTGGCCTCATACAATGAGTTTGGAAGTTTTCCTTCCATTTCTATTTTTTGGAACAGTTTCAGAAGAATAGGTATGAATTCTTGAAATGTTTGGTAGAATTCCCCTGGGAAGCCATCTGGCCCTGGGCTTTTGTTTGTTGGGAGATTTTTGATGACTGCTTCAATTTCCTTAGTGGTTATAGGTCTGTTCAGGTCTTCTATTTCTTCCTGGTTCAGTTTTGGTAGTTGATACATCTCTAGGAATGCATCCATTTCTTCCAGGTTATCTAATTTGCTGGCATAGAGTTGCTCATAATATGTTCTTATAATTGTTTGTATTTCTTTGGTGTTGGTTGTGATCTCTCCTCTTTCATTCATGATTTTATTGATTTGGGTCCTTTCTCTTTTCTTTTTGATAAGTCTGGCCAGGGGTTTATCAATCTTGTTAATTCTTTCAGAGAACCAGCTCCTAGTTTCGTTGATCTGCTCTACTGTTCTTTTAGTTTCTATTTCATTGATTTCTGCTCTGATCTTTATTATTTCTCTTCTCCTGCTGGGTTTAGGCTTTATTTGCTGTTCTTTCTCCAGCTCCATTAGGTGTAGGGTTAGGTTGTGTATTTGAGACCTTTCTTGTTTCTTGAGAAAGGCTTGTATTGCTATATACTTCCTCTTAGGACTGCCTTTGCTGCATCCCAAAGATTTTGAACAGTTGTGTTTTCATTTTCATTGGTTTCCATGAATTTTTTTAATTCTTCTTTAATTTCCTGGTTGACCCATTCATTCTTCAGTAGGATGCTCTTTAGCCTCCATGGATTTGAGTTCTTTCTGACTTTTCTCTTGTGATTGAGTTCTAGTGTCAAAGCATTGTGGCCTGAAAATAGGCAGGGAATGATCCCAATCTTTTGGTACCGGTTGAGACCTGATTTATGACCTAGGATGTGATCTATTCTGGAGAATGTTCCATGGGCACTAGAGAAGAATGTGTATTCCGTTGCTTTGGGATGGAATGTTCTGAATATATCCGTGAAGTCCATTTGGCCCAGTGTGTCATTTAAAGTCTTTATTTCCTTGTTGATCTTTTGCTTAGATGATCTGTCCATTTCAGTGAGGGGGATGTTAAAGTCCCCCACTATTATTGTATTGTTGTCGATGTGTTTCTTTGCTTTTGTTATTAATTGGCTTATATAATTGGCTGCTCCCATGTTAGGGGCATAGATATTTATAATTGTTAGATCTTCTTGTTGGATAGACCCTTTAAGTATGATATAGTGTCCTTCCTCATCTCTTATTACAGTCTTTGGTTTAAAATCTAATTTGTCTGATAGAAGGATTGCCACCCCAGCTTTCTTTTGGTGTCCATTAGCATGGTAAATGGTTTTCCACCCCCTCACTTTCAATCTGGGGGTGTCTTTGGGTCTAAAATGAGTCTCTTGCAGACAGCATATCAATGGGTCTTGTTTTTTTATCCAATCTGATAACCTGTGTCTTTTGATTGGGGCTTTTAGCCCATTTACATTCAGGGTAACTATTGAAAGATATAAACTTAGTGCCATTGTATTGCCTGTAAGGTGACTGTTACTGTATATTGTCTGTGTTCCTTTCTGGTGTATGTTGCTTTTAGGCTCTCTCTTTGCTTAGAGGACCCCTTTCAAGATTTCCTGTAGGGTTGGTTTCGTGTCTGCAAATTCCTTTAGTTTTTGTTTGTCCTGGAAGCTTTTTATCTCTCTTTCTATTTTCAATGACAGCCTCACTGGATATAGTATTCTTGGCTGCATATTTTTCTCATTTAGTGCTCTGAAGATATCATGCCAGTCCTTTCTGGCCTGCCAGGTCTCTGTGGATAGGTCTGTTGGCAATCTAATGTTTCTACCATTGTAGGTTACAGATCTCTTCTGGGCTGCTTTCAAGATTTTCTCTTTGTCTCTGCGACTCGTAAGTTTTACTATTAGATGTCAGGGTGTTGACCTATTTTTACTGATTTTGAGAGGAGTTCTCTGTGCCTCCTGGATTTTGATGCCTATTTCCTTCCCCAAATTAGGGAAGTTCTCTGCTATAATTTGCTCCAGTATACCTTCTGCCCCTCTCTCTCTTTCTTTTTCTTCTGGGATCCCAATTATTCTAATGTTGTTTCATCTTATGGTATCACTTATCTCTTGAATTCTGCCCTAGTGATCCAGTAGTTGTTTATCTCTCTTTTTCTCAGCTTCTTTATTTTCCATCATTTGGTCTTCTATATCACTAATTTCTCTTCTGCCTCATTGATCCTAGCAGTTAGAGCCTCAATTTCTTATTGCACCTCATTAATAGCCTTTTTGATTTTGACTTGGTTAGATTTTAGTTCTTTTACTTCTCCAGAAAGGGTTTCTCTAATAACTTCCATTCTTTTTTCAAGCCCAGCTAGTATCTTTAAAATTATCATTCTGAACTCTAGTTCCAACATCGTACTAATGTCCATATTGATTAGGTCCCTGGCAGTTGGTACTGCCTCTTGTTCTTTTTGTTGAGGTGATTTTTTCCATCTTGTCATTTTGTCCAGAGGAGAATAGATGAATGAGAGAACAAAATGCTAACAGGGTAACAACTTCCCCAGAAAATATGCACTAAACAAATCAGAAAAGACCTGAAACCTGGGGAAAAGAAAGGGAAAGAAAGAAAAAAGAAAAAGAAAAAGATAAAAACAAACAAAAACAAAACAAAACAAAACAAAACAGAATATGATCAAATATGATCAGGCTGGTGCAGAGATCAGTGCCACACACTAGATTTTGGCCATATTTTGGTCTGTTAGAAAAAAGTGCCTCCCAAAATTTTAAAGAAAGAAAAACTTATATATGTACAAAAATAAGGGTTAATATGATGAAGGGATGGAATATGACTGTAAAGCTGAAAATAGTAAAAGATTTTATAAAAGGAATTGATAAGATAAGAATTTGGTTGAAAAAAGAAAGAAGAGGATGTAAAAAAAAAAAGGGGGGAGAGAATGTGATCAGGCAGGAGACTAGAACAAAGTCATATACTAGAGATTTAGGGTATATTTTGATCTGTTAGAAGAAACTGAATCCCAAAATTATAAAGAGAGAACAACTTATATATATATATCAAAAATAAGGTTAATTACTATGAAGGGATAGAATATGACTCTAAAAATGAAAGATAAAAAAGATTTTTTAAAAAAGGGATTGATAAGATGTTGGTTGAAAAAGGGAAAAAGAAAAATTCAAAAAAAAGAAAAAGAAAGTTAAAAAAAATAACTTTGAAAGACTAAAGAATCATGGGAAAAAAAGCCATGAATTCTAGGTGCAGTATTCCCCTAGCTCTGGAGTTCTGCCATTCTCATTAATTGGTAAACTTGGTCTTGGCTGGCTGTTCTGCTGATCTTTTGGGGGAGGGGCCTGTTGCCATGGTTCCCAAATGTCTTTGCCGGAGGTGGAATTGCCCCGCCCTTGCAGGGTCCAGGCTAAGTAATCTGCTCGGGTTTGCTCTCGGGAGCTTTTGTTCCCTGCAAGCTTTCCATACAGCTTTGGAGGACGAGAGTGAAAATGGCGGCCTCCAAATCTCCTCCCTGGAGGAGCCGAGAACTTGGGGCCCTGCTCTTCAGCGAGCCCCCAGAGAAAAGCAGTCAATCACTCCCGTCTCCCCAGTCTCCGGCCGGCTGCACTCCATGCTCACCTGGCCTGTGACCGAGCATTTCTATCTCTGGCACCCGACCCCGTGTGGAGTCTCCAAACCCAGACAGATCCCTGTGGTGTGCTCCCGCGCTGCTCCTCCCAGGGGAGGAAGGGGAGTTTCCCCAGATCTGCCGCTTGTTGGGTCCCTGCTGGAGGAGCAGTGGCCCAACTCTGCCGTGGATCACGGTTTATGGCAACCCCGAGCTGAGAGCCCGCTCCTCAGCTCCGTCTCTGCAGCTGGCTTCCCCGCTCCCGATACCTGGGAGCTCTGCTGCACTCAGGCACCCCCAGTCTTCCTGTGACCCCGAGGGTCCTGAGACACACTGTCCCACGAGGGTTCCACCCCCCGCTTAGCCACTGGAGCGACAACCCTCAGCGGAGCAGACTTCTAAAATTTCCGATTTTGTGCTCCGCCGCTCTATCACTTGCCAGAAGCGGCTGACGGAGGCCCCCTCCCCCGCTGTCTATCTTCCTGAATATTGCCTCAGATTCACTTCTCCACACGTCCTACCTTCCAGAAGGTGGTCGCTTTTCTGTTCAGAGAGTTGCTGCTATTCTTTTCTTCCATCTCCTGTTGAGTTCGTAGGTGTTCAGAATGGTTTGATCCCTATCCAGCTGAATTCCTGGGACCAGATGAAATACAGGTCTCCTACTCCTCCGCCATCTTGCTCCTCCCCCCATCATACTGTTTTTAGAACCCTTTAGGAGTTGGCCAATTTCTTGCAGAAATAAAGATTCTTTCGGATGTTTAATTTGAGAAAGGTGTTACAAATATCTTCCCCAAAATATATAGGTCTCTAAGGGAGCTTATATGGAATTGAGGCCAAAGCTTGTATCCCCCACTTCTTTTGTTTATTTATTCAGACATTCTATAAACTTGCTGAATGTCTGCTCTGTGCCAGTCACTATGCCTGGCATGAAAAAAAATAAGGCTTTGCTCTAGAGAAGCCCACATTCTTTTGGGGGACAAAATCAGGGCAATAAGAAACAGTGTTACTGGTGCCATGTGGAAGGGATAGAGAAGGTCTCCCAAGGGCACAGAGAAAATCCATTTGGGAACGTGTAATCTGAGGCAACTTTTAGCATCACAGTGCCTTCATACATGGGCCTGGTTCTGGCTTTCAGACTCCAGAGAATGCTTGTGTCTATATGTGGGGTCTCTTAATCTTCTAGGCATCTCTGCCAATGGCTTTTCCCATTCCCCTGCCATTGCCTTCAGCATGATGCCATGTAATTCATCAGGGCTTGGTGTTTTGTCAGTTTTTGATGGTCCTGATTGTCTTGTTATCTGCTTTTTCACAATAATAAAGCCTTTTATAATTCGTTCGTTCTCTCTGGGGGGGGCAGAGGGGGAACCATGTCTTCATAGAATCACTACTGTCTCCAACCTTTTATTGAAGGGAAAATGAGACAAAGACATTGTCTCATGTCATGGAGGCCCCAAATACACTACCACCTGCTGGGTACTAGCCCCTCTACTGGACCACTAGAACTGCAGGACTGCTGTAGTCCAGCCCCTCATTTTCAGCACTACAAACAGAAGGGGGAAACCTACAAAGAGAAGAGGGGAATAACTCAGTTGGGGTCCCCTGACTTATGCTTTCCACCATACCAGCCCATTTTTTCCAGGACTCAACACAACTGCTTTCTCCATACATTGTGTGTATTGTGATCAGTGGTCCTAATCATACCCAATTCACTCTTTTCTTGTTACTTCTACTGAGCATGCAACAGCTACTAGGCACTGTTATAATTGCATTATGTAGTATCCTTTTGATCACAAAGGTAACTTGGGGACTTGATGGAATAATACAATTGTAATGGAATATTTTAAAGGAAACACACTGAAGAGTCCAATGGTATCTCCCTGGACTAAGGAATATATTTGGTCACTCAAGAGAAGACAATACATCATTTGCAAAACAGAGACACCATGGAACCCACAACTCCAACCCGACTTGTCTGCTGAGCCTCAGATTCAAAAGATCAAATGTCAGTTGGCTAATATCACCTTCACTCTCTCTCTATTAAAAGTAGCACTATCTGTCCACTTGACCAAACCAGAAGCACTCTAGATATTTAACTTTTCCAATACTGAATTTGTTTTCAAGTGCGGGCAATATACTTTTAAATCACCTCTAGTCTAACTGATACATGTACCTACTCAGAAAATGTATTTGGTATGCTCAAGTTTACACAGAAACTAAGAAGGATAGTGACAATTCAAGTGCAAGTGCTAGCCTATTTTCTCTCTATATATCATGCAGAAAAAGAAATAAGAAGACCTAGTAGAATGGCATCTTTCTTCTTTTAGCCGTTCATTTAATTTCTCTTACTTAATTTCTTGGAAGCTCAGGTTATTTTTCTATTAAAAAAGATAATATCTTCCCTGCTTACTTTACACTAAAAATAAGTCAGATTAAATGGAAATAATGATTCATACATTAAATTTTTTTCCTATTAATTCTAAATGAACACCCACTAATTTTTTTTTCTTTTTTTTTTTTTACTAAAAGAGAAAGGCAGGATCTAATATTTAAAATCAAACATTGATTCTCAAAATGCTGACAGCTGACACTTTGGGAACAAATTAGAGCCCAGAATCAAAGAAAAATAGAAAGCATTTACAAGCTACATGATCTGGAAAATGGGAAGAGAGTCGATTTTAAAAAGAGGAAAAGAAACAATTGACTGAATAATTAAAAAACAGAAATGACACGTTAATAGCACACCACAGAGAAAAGGAACACTGCTAGATTCATTGGGAGGGTATTTTTTCTTTTGGCACAGTCTCAGTGGACTAATGTGAAGGGAAGGATCAGACTGCTAAGAAAGGTAGAAGAGCCACTGAATTAAAGTACAAAAGCAAAGTCATATTATTTTGCAAGTTCAGAGTCAAACAGGATTCCAGATGCAGGATCATACTGATGGCTTGGTGGCAGAAGAGATGTGTTGGGAAGGAGGAAAACAATTATTTCACTCATGATTGACAAATCAAATCCAACAGAAAATCCAGCTGGCCCTTCTCTTTGGGTATGTTGCAGATCTGTTTCCACTCAAACTCCTTCATGACTTTCTCTTTGGCTGTTTTTCCTGAGTTGACTTTTCTGATTCAGCTAGCTTTTTACCTGGAGGCCTGGATCTTAATCCCTAATCTGCATCTAGCAATCTATGTAACCTCAGGCAAATCATGTAGTACCCTGAGAATTTGTGCTCATCTGTAAAATGGCGATTCTAGCACCTTCTTACTGATCTCTCAATATTGTTTTGTGAGTCAGGAGGGAAGCAATAGGTATGACAGTTAAAAGGATAGAATCTAACTAATTCTGAGACTATTTACTCTTCCATAAAATGGGGATGATAACAAATATTTAGCTCAGAGGATTTCACAAGGAGTAAATTAAATAACTACTCAAGGCATTTAGAACACCATCCATCACTTATCACACAACAACTATCCACAGACATTATTCCTGACCCCTGAAATATGCCAAGTTGTGTTCATGGTATTGTTCAAGTAAACTATTAAAAGTCTCAATGCAACCAACTGAAAGAGTGGAGCTCAAGGTTATTAAGTGATTTGCTCCGAACCTGCCAGCTAATGAGAAACAGAGCTAGGATTCTAATCCAGCCCATTCTAGTTCCCAAGGTCCATGCTCCACTGCCTCCCAAATGAATTGCCAAGTACAAATCACATTCATTCCACTGCATAGCACATCATTTAACACCCCAAAATAGAACTTTTGCATACATTAAAGAAATGCAGCCTTTTGCAGAAGCCCATGATTGTTATTTTAAAGCCAAATTTGAAAAACTAATAAAAATTATACTATGGTTTATTAAGTGCTGGTACTTTATATACATCACATCATCGTCATCATTGTCATTATTATATTATTGATTTCATGTTTTGCACCTGATGTACTTAATGTTTTCTATATGTGTGTCTCAAATTTACACTGGATAAGAATCACCTGGAGATCTCGTAAAAATGCATATTCTGCTTCAATAGGTCTGGGGATAGCTTAAGATTCTACATTTATAATCAGCTCCCAGCTGATAGTAATGTTGCTGTTTTTCCAACCTCATGGAGAGTAGCAAATTTTATACAATTTTTAAATTCAATCCTCACATTAATTCTGTTACAAGGATTTTAGGGGGACTATTGTGCTCATTTTGCTGAAGAAGAGACTGAGGTTCCAAAAGTTTGTGTACCCTGCCTCAGGGTACAGTGATAGGACACACAACTAGAATTCCATCTGCCACCTCTGTGGGTCCAGTGTCCCTAATATCTTCCATTGAATACACCGTGTATAGAATCTACTTCACAATTTAGCACTTTAAAATTTTCACATTTATTTTAGAAATAGAATGCCTTCCATTACCCACATGTTCATGTGTATTAAAAATAAAACTAATTAGATATCAAAAAGTGATAAATAACCATCCTTGCCCTCTATAAAACCAGTCTAGTAGGAAAGTGGGGAAATAAGACAAGTGCTTAAACTATAATATAAAGATAATCTGTGCTAGCAAGGGTATATGAAACCAAGGACTTTAATAAAGTCTCATGGGGGACTTTCAACTGCTACACCCTTTCTGGTAGGCAATGTATATTAAAATGTTAAATTAATTAACTTAATTAGTTAATTAATTACATTAGTTAATTAAGATGTATATTAAAATTTAAAATATGTGTATGGATTTATATGGCAATTTCACTTCTAGACATTTGTCCTAGAACAAATAGACAAGTGAAGAAAGATGTATATGCAAGAATGCTCCTTGCGGTATTTAAGAATAGTGAATAACTGAATACAACAGACTAAATGAATACAATTGATTAATTGAATTCAATATCCAATGATGTAATATTAATTAAGTTATTGTGCATCAATACTATGGAATACTATGAATCTATTTATAAGAATAAACTAAATATATATGAATTGAGATGAATAATTATCCATAGTATATTTTTATGTAGGGAGAAAAAAGCATGTTACTGAACAGCAAGTTTGGTAAGACTCCTTGTATAATAAATGTTTACATAACTGGTAAAATCGAGAGAGATATATAAAGCATGCTTATATAAATGATGTTTAGCAGGGGTGGGATAAATGTGAAGACTTTCCCTTTCTTCCTTATGTAGTTATATTCAAGAATTTACCAAGTGGATAAGCTGTATAATTGGCAGTAACTATCAGGATACTGCCATTGTAGAATGAAACATTCACTGACAGAAATATAGCAAAGAGTGTGTGCAGAGTGTTACTATGAGTAAGAAGCAGAAACTCCTCTCTCTGCCTGACCAGATTTGGGAACTTCCACAGAGTGGTGAACTTCCAACTAGAGCTAGAAGATTGAGCAAGACTTCCTTAGCAGGTGAAGAGAGGGAAAAGCACTCAGAATTGGAGGGACGAGTTAAGCAAATCACTAGATCTTGGTCACGCCAAAATGAATAGATCTAGGTCCTATCTGTTCTCAAGGAGCTCCCAACCTATGTGAGAAAACAATGCACATTTAAGACATTTCATGACTTAAAGCAGGGCCATGTAGGAATTTGGAGGAGAGATGCAGTTTGGAAAATAACTTTTCTGGGTAAGATGATTTAATGCTTTCTACAGGGATTCTCAATTTTCCCCCAGCCCAAACACATCTGAATGATAGGACACATTTCATCATAATAGTGACACAGAAGAATAGCAATTCATAAGGAAATTAGGAGCTGAGGTAGTCAGTTTCCCTTTGATAACTCTTGGTACAGAAAGGCACTCTAGAGAGGAATGCTTGAGGGACACCAAGTAATCAAGGATGGCTAGAAAAGTTACTTGGTTTGTGGAGGTTTAGAGCATCTATGCTGAGTATAAGCTTGACTTTAGGTTTCTCTTCAAGACTAAATTCCTTATCCAGAGTGGTCATGAATAAAGCATGTCACATCCTCCTTCTGATTCACTATATTGTCTACTAATTTTATTTTAGTATGCAAATAAACTCAGAACACGAAAGTAATTTTAAAATAAATATGTTAAAAGTTACTTGTCTTTCACCAATTTAACTTCATATATTTTGTATTGATTATTAAGTCTTTGTCCATAAGCACACATATTTTTAAATAGTAATAATATATACTCCATTCATTGATTTCTATTACTTAATACTAGAAGTACAAATTTCCCCATGTAAATATACAGTTTATAATTGAAATTTTAATGGTCACATTATATTCCATTGCATTGATATACCATAATTTATTTACCCAGTTGTCAGTTGTCAGACACTTAAGCTGCAATGAATAGCATGGCTTATATCTTCATTATATATAAATTTAAATAAATTTATATAAATTTATATGCATATAATTCTTTACAATAAATAAAAACAAAGATAAATTAAGTGAAAGATTATGAATCATATTTTGTCTCTCAAAAAGGCTAACTATGCATGACAACTCACCACATGCATCTATGCAGTTTTATCACAATGTAATTAGTACTTGGTATTGTTGCTTTAAGTGAAATATTTCTTAAATTTAAAAAATGTAAAACTGAGACTTGCTATGGCATGATTTTAGGGTTTTCAACTACAAGTGCTAGCGAATCTTTTATTTTGTGTTAGCATAGAGGTTATGAGAAGCTACCGGATTACAGGTCTCTGTGAGCTTGTGTGCTTGGACAAGTTGTTTAATCTGTGCTTCTGCTTCTTATCCATAAAATGGGAAAAATTACTGTGTTTAGCTGGTTAGATTGTTGTGGGGATTAAGTGAATTAATACATGTAAAGCATCTAGAATGGTACTTGGTACACAATAATCACTCAACTTGTGTTACATGTTATTATTATAGTTAGTGTAATTATCAGTAGGTCAAATAATAGTATTATATTGATAGAAGCAAAGGAGTAGGGCTTCTATTTTTTATTATGAGAATTGATCATTCAAGTCATTTGGGATATACATATTTCCTCTAATTTATTTATACATGTATCTTTTATGTATATACTATTTACATATCACTGCTTTCATTATTATTAAGGCCACATGGCCACCTCCTGATGTCTAATTTTGAGGAGGTACTTCATTTCTCTTTGTCTCCATTTCTTCGTACACCGACTACAAGAATGGCCATAACTTACAAGACTTTTGTGAGGATTTAAAATAATATGCATAATTAAATTGAGAAAACCTAATCCTCTTAGTGGCTAATATAAGAATTACCTTAGGAAAGGGCTTCCTTTGTTCAGAAATTGCCATAATAAGCCCACTTGAGGTGGGCTTCAAGGCTTTAAAGAAAGAAAAGAAACCATGCTTTGTAAGATAAGATCTTTGTTCCTGAGGAGTGAGGAGAGTGAGGGGTGGGAGGGGGGCCAAAAAGATGGCAAACGCTTTGCAATGACATCCTGTTTCCTTCTGTGACACTCCAAATGCTCCTTAAGGTATCTATACTCAAAACAAAACATTTGAGGTAGAAGGACTGCATTTGACATGGGACAGTATAAAGAGAGCCCCAGGGAAACTCAGGTGCTTAGAACTTAGTAAGGAGCTATGAGGAAAGGGATGACACAAGATTAATGGTATTTCTCCCATTAATTAAGGTTTTGATCATCCCTAAACCATGGAATTAGGGGGATCTTATGGTGCAAGGAGGTCCTACTTAGCATCAGAATGATATAAATATACGTGCCTGGTGCATAAGACTTAGTTGCTCAATACACTGTACCATAATTTTAAATAACATTAACATGTTTATTATGTTTTATAATTAAATCTGGATTTTCATATATATCATCTCATTTAATTTTTATAACATTTTCTTTTGGCATATCTGGGGAAATATTTTTCTCAATCTGTTGTTTTCTCTTTTATTTGTTATGGTATTTTTTTCATTGTGCATACATTTTTAAATTGTATGTAACTGAATATGTCAGTCTTTTCCTTTGTGGTTTCTTATATTGCTTCAAACCTTAGAAAGCCATCACTCCTCCAAGGAAATGGTAAGTACTCAATTGTATCTTCCACTAGTCATCTGATGATTGTCTTTTTTTTTTTTTAATTTAAGTCTACATGGCGCATTCATGAAAGCAAATATATGTGGAAGACAGAAAGATTATATTTAGTGAACCTTCTATAAAATTTTAAAATAGCTAGGTACTCCACAATGACCTTGTTAGGTTGGTTTTATTGTGCCCACTTTACACAAAATAATTTGAATATTTACTGAGCTCTCTCCTCCTACAAGGCTGGGAGGTCTTTGTAGTTCATCTTCACAACATCCCTATCACAGAGATATGGTCATTATCCTCATTTCATATATAAGAAAACTAAGACAAAGGGCAGGTAAGTCACTTAGCCGAGGTCACAGCACTGGCAAGGGACAGAGTGGAGATTTATACCCTGCAAGTCTGATGCTAGAACTGTTTACATAACCACCACCTAGTACAGAAGACCTTATAGCTCAGAGAGGTTGAATCAGTTGTATAGCTATTAGGTGGACTGCCTAATGGTACAGTCCAGGTTCTTTTTACAGCTATACTCTCTGCATAGGTCTCTCTTCCCCTCAGACTCAATAGGCAAAATGGCAATGCCGTTAGCACATAGACATCTGCTAATTGCACTCAACTTTTTGAGCTACGTGTATAAACCAATCTATAAGGCAAGAGTGAACAATATACTCAGGAAAGCAGGAGCTTCACTGAGTGCAAATATGCTTCTCAGTGCTATTTCCACTGAGGGATTTATGTGCCTGGTAAAAATTAAATGGCTATGTGATAAATTGACCATGAGATAAAGCAATTTTCAAGGGAATAGTGAGAGGAGGAACAAAAATGATTAAGAAAATGGGACTAACTGGGTGAGACAAGATTAAAGGAGTTAACTGTGTATAACTGAGCTTGGAGAAGGAAGGAAAACTGAAACACTAACAAATACCCATGCACAAAAAGGTCGACAGTAATTCCAAGGGGTAAGAGGCCCTTGTTTCATGTGGGTTAGGCATCACCCCAATTAAAGAACAAATTAATATGACAGAAAGCAAAATCACCAAATCAAAATCATGAAGTCACTTCACAGCATTCGCATTATAACCAGGTCACAGAAAAAGCAAGAGGAGCCAAGGGCAGGCTGGGAAAAATGGGAGTTCGCTGTGCTCTTTCTTCAAGAGTATGCTCCATTCTGTCAAAGGCAGACCCACTATCACAAAGCTTCTGCTCTATTTCATGTGGGTCCAAATGGCCTCTCTTCCCACCCTTCTGCTATGCGCTGTCCCCACCCCACTCCCTGGGCTCCAGACACATTGCTCTCCATTCAGCTTCTTGACCAAGCCTAGCCTATGCCTTCCTTCAGGGCCTTCCCAACTGCTCTTCTCAGAATAACAGTCATCCCCATTACCATCATCAAGCTGGCCCTCTTCTAACTCCTTTACCTCATTTACTTCCCACAACTCTATGTGATAGATTTTATTATTGTTCTCTTTTTACAGATGTGGAAACTGAGGCACAGAAAGTTAACACCTTACTCCATCCCAGACAACTAGATTGTTTTTCCTCCATTTTTCTACATCTTTTGAACTCTTATTCATTCTTTCAGTCTCAGCTTTAAGATCACTTCCTTAAGAGAGACAACCCTGACCTCCACATTTCTAACTCTTCCATACTCTCAAAGCAGCCTTCACATAGTTGTCACTGCATGCACAATTCTCTTTGTTGCATATCTTTCTTTCCCTCAGGTCATAAGCTCCATGGGAGGAGACACAGTTATCTGTTAGGTGAAATGCCTGGCGTATATTAGGTGCTTAATAAATATTTATTGAATGAATGAATGTGAATGAATAAATAATAACTAGAATAAAGGGGGGTTGACCCTGCTTTCTTTTGTGGTCAGATCTGACTTCTGTGCTTCAAAGAGTATATGCATATAGCAATAGGAACGTGTTCAGAGAAAATTAATGGGTGTCTAGGGATAGCTATGAGGGCGGCAGCTCAAAGCAATGTTACATAAGGCATAGTTGATGAACGAAGGCTGTTTACCTTGGGGAAAACAGGTATAATTATTTCAGATATCTGAGGGACTCTATGCATTGAATAGATAAAATGATCAACTGCTCTAGTACATTAAATAAGTTTACTGATACCTAATGCTTTCCCACCCCCTGAGAGAGAGGCAGAATGAATTAAAAAGAAAGAAAATTCCATAAACAATTAAACTGTTTTGAGCTAAGTCTTTGGAATAGTACAAAGGAAAAAAAAGCAAGCTTCAGACAACTGAGAACATGAATTTTACCTTGATTTTGAGGGATACCAACCTGGGCACACATAAATACACATCCCATAAAAACAGGAATATTTTTTAATGGTTTAGTTGAATTTTCAACTGAACTGGAATTTAGTTGAATTTACAACTAAATTGGACTTCATCAAAAATAAATTCAAAACAGTTTCCAGGAGTTTTGCTGTAGATGTCTTCTATACACTGATCATTTTTGATTACTTGGACTTTCAATTATTTGTGGAGCCCAAGGAGCAGCCTGGGGGTACTTAAGAATCAGCAATTAGTTTGGTAGGTAAGTGCTCAATGTAAAGGACCATGGATTATGAGGAGATACCCATTTTAGCCTGCATTTTACACAAGTTACATTTATATAAAGAGTAGTAATTCCTAGCCTTACATTCAAGTCTTCAGAATCTTGCTTTCAATGATCAGACTATGTTAAAAAATCTTTGCTAAAGCCAGACTAATTGTTCCCTAGATACCAAGTAGGTTTTTACCTCTCTTCCTATTTTTTCTTTGCCCTATTTAAATATTCCTTGACCCTTAGAACATTCTTAAGCCATACATTCCCATGTAGCCATTCCAGATCTTTCTGACCCAGGGATCTCTGAGTCTTTTGTGATATCCTCACACTCACCATAGCACTAAATTAAATAATACCATGCAAAGCAATTTAACAATATATGGTATATTTGTCTCTCTGACAACATTAGTTTCTAATTAAAGGCTGTGTTTTCTTTTGTTTTCAATACCCAGAGGTTACTGTCCAAAAAGAAAATGAATCTATAGTGACTTTTACTGGGTTGACAAATTAAAGCATTTTAAAATACAGTTTAAATATTTTATCATATTTTACTGGTCATTATTCTAATCCATTCCATAAAGGATTTGAGAAAGACTATTAAAAAAAAGTCAAATATTAAGTTTTCTGGAAAAGAAATAGACCTTGAGCCATAAAAAAGAAGAATCAGGATACTCTAAACAGGAGGGCTGTTACAGGGATGAACATTAAAAATGGTTCTGAGTCTCCTGGTAGCCAAGGAGATAGAGAGATAATATGTTATATAATCTCTTACTATCTGCTAAAATGTAGTAGACGAGTTCTTTATCATTTCCCTTATACTCAGTTCTAATGGAAACTTATCTCCTGAGAAGTTACATCAGGGGCCAGTAGGTAAAACAATGAATAATGTTTTCAATATATTTTACAATAAATGCATATGGATTTTTCTTCTGATGTTTGCCAAAGACCAAAGGTATACCTAGAATTAAGACAGCTTAGGGATATAGATACATAATGCAGTACTTAGATAAGCTCCTCTAAATATCTTTTGTTTTTCTCAGTTGGGTTTTTGAGATAGACGATTTAGGGAGTTTTTCAATATTTCTGTCTTTTGTCATCTTACAACTTATGAAACTTAGCTATTGGGATTATTATCAGATACATTCTCCATTTTTATAACTTTATATTCAATTGACTTACATTATTGGTAAGAACTAGACAAATTAATATGTATTCAAGGCTTTAGAGTCCACACAATACCTTATTACTCATACAGAATACTACTATCCATCATTGAATATGACCCTCATTAGAACACCAACTAAGTGTTATTACTACTTCCATATTTCATATGTGAAAACTGACAGGATTTAAGATGAATAACAGATACTTGAGTCCAGTTTACATGTATAATGTGTACATTAACAAGATGGGGATAAAGAGGGGGGCTGAATATGGTAATGGTACTTCCATTCTTTTCCAAGATAATCCATTTTGAAATAGCAGTGCCATCTAGTGGCTATTTTAGACCCAAAGAATGAGGATGTTTCAAGATGGCCCCTGGATAATGCAATCAAGATTTTATGTTATCCTGACATGTATTATTTGAGCTAAGAGCATTTCCTGCTAGTTGACAGATTCTGACCTTTCAATATGGAAAGTGTACCACATCTACCCAGAGTCAGTCAAAGCTATTGATCCTGATAAATGATTTGACCTCAACCAGTGTTCTTCTCCGGTTATTTAATGTTTAAGAAAGCCAACAATGCAAGAGGTCAGGTGTGCTAAGGAAGGACCATTGACATGGTATCAGAAAGAAGCTGATTGGTATGTACATGTTTAAGAGAAAAACAAGAGATGTCGTTCTGGGTATTTCCCAGGAGAAAGAACACAAAAATATGCCCCATGAATAAAACAAGGGTCTGTGGATAGCAATAAAAATAACTAATATGGTGCTTCACATTTTAAAGATTATAAGACCATCTGACATACAATATCTCATTGGTCTCCTATAAATGTTTATAGGTAGTGCATGCTTTTCTTTATTGGTTCACACCATCAGCTTTGTTTGCAACACTCTCTCCTCTTCACCTACATACTGAAGAGCCAACCAGTATGCCACCTTCCCCTTTAAGTTCTTACTGACCCTCTTCTAGTTTATCACTTTGAGCTGCTAAGTTTTCTCCATTTTTTAAACATTTTCCCAGTTTTATCAAGAAATAATTGACATACATCACAGCGTAAGTTTAAGGTGCATACAATGATGGCTTGATTTGCATATGTTGTAAAATGATTACCACAATAGGTTTGGCTAACATCCATCTTCTCATATAGATACAATAAGGAAGGAAGGAAGGGGGGGAAGGAAGGAAGGAAGGAAGGAAGAAAGGGAGGGAGGGAGGGAAGGAGGGAGGAAGGGAAGGGAAAAAAGCTCCTTGTCAAAGTCTCTTAGGACTTACTTTTTCATCAATTTTTGTTTTTTGGGTTTTTTTTTTTTATGCCATACAGCAATGTTAGCTATAGTCGTCATGCTGTACATTATATCCCTAGTACTTATTTATCTTATAACCAGAAGTTTGTACCTTTTGACCACTTTCTCCCAGTTTCCCCTGCCCCCACTCCCCACTTCTGGTAACCATAAGTCTGACCTCTTTTTCTATGAGTTCATGTTTTCGTTTGTTTGTTTGTTTTTAGATTCCACACATAAGTGAGATATATAGTATTTGTCTTTCTCTGTCTGATTTCTTTCACTTAGAATAATGCCTTCAAGTTCCATCCATGTTGTTGCAAATCGCTAGTTTTGTTCTGTTTTGGTGGTGTTTATATCATTTTGCCTATATTCTATATCCTTTATTAAATCAAAAAGACTAGGGTATCTTAAGTCTTATTGGTTACTCTGAAAGATGGGTCCTATAACTGGCCTAGGGCCCACTATCATGACCTCCAGAGTCACTTGGGTAGCTGACTCTTGTTCTAATTCTCTAGATCAAAGTTCAGGAATGCACTTAGACCAGTGCCATCAGCCTAAGAAGGCTGAGGGTAAGAAATAGGAACTATTTTCAAAGCTGAGGGTAAAATGCTATACTGTATTCTGTTAATCATGCTACATACCACATAGCCCAAAATTTGATAAAGTGCAATTGACCAATAGGAAGTGACCCTAGTACAGAATTGTTCTAGTCTTATATATATATAAAGCTGACCTTGGGGTGTGGGTGGGGCATAACTGAACTTCCTATAGCTTTGATATGACCTTCACTTGCTCAGATATTGTCATGTGCAACTGTGCATCCTCCAAGTAAGGGTTTTGTAGTTCCAAAACATGCACCTCTTCCTCTCCTGTGTAATGCTGCTGATCCCTCTACCATCTTGACTGCACTTTTTTAAAAAAAGGTTTATCTATTTATTTTAGAGGGAGAGAGAGAGTGTGTGAGTGGGAGGAGAGGGAGAGAGAAATTCAAGCAGACTCCCTGCTGAGCATGGAGACCCACCTGGGGCTGGATCCCAGGACCTTGAGATCATGACCTGAGCCATACTCAAGAGTTGGACCCTTAACCAACCGAGCCACCCAGGTGCCCCACCCCCCTCTTTTTTAATACACTTTAGATAATTCAAGCTTGACTGATCTACCCAAATGATGTCTGGAGCTTTCAATCAGTCTGAAGCTACCACTTTTAGTGGTAGCTGTGTCCTTAGAATAATATTTGGCCCAGGGTATTAATTTCATATATGATTATTAAATAAATGCATGGGTAAATGAATAAATAGATGCACGAGTTGCCAATGAATGGAGGAAGGAATGTATGTAAGAAGTGCATGAGATGATACTGTATTTTTATTTTCATTTATTCAATAGACATTTATGAGATACTTCTGAAAGTCCAAATTTTGTAAGGTGTTGGGAGGATGTGCTTGGACATAGGAGTAAAGAGTAATAAAAGTGGTATAAAGAAATATGAGTAGAATGGTTTGTTGCTCCTCCTACTTCATAGGATGCAGCTCAGCTACTCAGTAAGTCTGACATCTGCCCATATCTATATTAGGTAGTTGGAAGGTGGCCCAGGTCAATAGAGAACTGTGAAATTTAAACCACAGAAAAACACAAAGAAAAAGTAGCAAGTAGCCATGGTCCTAACACCAAGTTAACTACTATTAACAATTCAGCATATACAATTCCAAGAATATTAATAAAGCAGAAGCAAATACATGGTAATGTTTATGGAGCTCTTAAAATGTGCTGGGCACTAGGCATTATTTTTGTTTGTAAATGTCATATTATTTAACTACTGTCATATATGCTATGCTGTACCTTCCAGAGCTCTCCTTCAGAACTGAAGGACAGATTTTCCAACTGCTGGGAAGGCCGGCTTGCTGTCAATGCTTTGCTGACAGTGCTCGCTGTCAGCTCTCACCAAGAATTGCCTCAACTGTGAAAAATAGCCTCCTGCCAAACTCTCATCACCTTCCAGGGCCAGCCATCATCCAATAATGACCCATATGGGGGAAGAAAGGCTACCCCTCCTCACTCCAACTTGGGACCACTCTCAAGGGCAGTTTTGGAGATCCTCTTGGGAGTGGTTTTGTTGTAACTTCTCCCTCTGCTCAAGCCAGCTGCCATCTTTTATCTGCTGATGCTTGTCCTGATAAGATTCCTCAGTAAAGTTTTACAAGCTAACCTCTATCTCAGTTGACTTCCCAGGAGAACACCCAGCCTGTGATGGCTACTTGTGGGTAGCTAATATTAGGTTATATTTTGAATTTTCACTTTATAGATAATGAACGTGAAGCAGAAAGATGTAAGCAAGTTGCTCTTGGTCCTGTGGAAAGAAAAGAACTGATCCCAAGGTTATCTGACTGTTGAGATCCAACACTGTAACAAGCTGATTAAATAATTGGTTATTAGGGAAAGAACTGATCTTCGCATCTGTTTTTCCGACCCAAGAAAGAAAAGTCTGAATTTTCTCTCTTCAGCTATGAGCTGCTCCCTCTCACATTCTCCCAGCCCACACCCCCAGGAAACAGGGATTTTAGACTCAGTAAGGAAGACTGTATCAGGCAGTTTGAAACCTGAAGATAATACTTGGAGCTGAGAGCATGCAAGATGTCCCAACCTCGGAGGGTAAGATGCCTTGAGGCTGAGGAGAAGACTTTTAACCCTTACTGTCAAGCATTAGCAGGATACCGTTTACACAGAGATCCTGTGAGTTGTGGCAGGACCTCTCAGACAGTAGTGTATAGATGCAGGTGGGAATTCATACTAAGAGTCATGGTTTTAGGAGCTGCAATAGAATATCTTCATGAATAGCGTGTGGAGTCACCAGCTTTGGAAAGAAGAAATGGGCTTGGGTTGTTGACGATCTCTAAAATGATATAAGGAAGCAATACCTCCCCCAGATTATGGCAGCACATTAAGTCTAAAATTCTTGTACGCATCTCTTGGATGCCACTCACTAGTGTCTAAGAATGGATTTAGCACCAGTGATGCAGATGGATATTGTAGTGGGCTTAATTTTGTTTAGAGAAATACAAGACTGTAACATGTCCTACTCTTAAATGTTATGGAATAAAATGTCATTTCTTTAAAGATAGATATAGATGTATATACATCATTAAAATATATATCATACTTTTTAATTAATTAGTTAACCTTTTACTATGTCATTTTCCAATGTCTGCATATAAATCCATTATATGGGTTTTAATAATTAATCTAACAACTAGTTTAATCAACTAAACTAACCTCAACTCTTAAACATTTAAATTACTTTCCATTTTGTTCTTATAAACAACATTGCAATAAACATCCTTCAAAATATTTTTGTTCGTATCCAATATCCTTAAGATCTACTCTTTAAAATAGAATTGCTGGGGTATGTGGCTGGCTCAGTTAGTGGAGCATGTGACTCAATCTTGGGGTTATAAGTTTGAGCCCCACATTGGATGTAGATTACTTCAACATAAAATCTTTAAAAAAATGAAGAATAAATAAAATGGAATTGCTGAGTTTTCTAAAAATACACATTGTTATGGCTTTGATACATATTCCTTATTTGCTCTACTGAAAATTTGATCTAACTTAAACACCTACACCCCCATGTTCCCATACTCTCAGTAACAGGAATTCTTTGTCTTTAGTCATTGCCAACTTTATGGGCAAACTATGGTCTTTGTTATTAGGTGTCAACACTCATGGCTTTCTTTGAACACTTTGATTTTTATAAGATGATGAGTACAGACTCTCAAGATGGATATATTTAAACAGGGGCCACATGTGCAGAGATTCAGTGCCTTTTGTAAGTTCTGTATTTCCCCTCGACATGGGTATCTTTTAGGAGCTGCAATATGGGTATCTTGTCTAGGATTCCTCAGATAGAAGAGATAAGTTGGATGAAAATAACAAATATAACTAGGTTAGATAATAGAACTCAGCATCTCTCTTTCCAAAGCAAAGCTGCTCTTCCTTGTGTGATCTCTTCAAAATACAAAGCAACAAAAGACAACATTACAGGCATTGATCTTGGAGCACAGACAGTTCCAGAAGAGCATAGAAAAGCATACATCAGCTTTGTAATAGAGCTGGAAGTCCGGAATTGTGATGCTGCCAGCTTTGCTTTGGAAAGCAAATTCCTCTGGCTATTTGGGGTCTTTTCTGGTTCCATACAAATTTTAGGATTATTTGTTCCATTTCTTTGAAAAAAGTGGATGGTATTTTGATGGGGATTGCATTGAATGTGTAGACTGGTCTAGGTAGCATTGACATCTACACTATTGGTGGGAATGCAAGCTGGTGCAACCACTCTGGAAAATAGTATGGAGGTTCCTCAAAAAGTTGAAAATAGAGCTACCATATGATCCAGCAATTGCACTACTGGGTATTTACCCCAAAGATACAAATGTAGGGATCCAAAGGGGTACATGCACCCTGATGTTTATAGCAGCAATGTCCACAATAGCCAAACTGTGGAAAGAGCCAAGATGTCCATCGACAGATGAATGGATAAAGAAGAGGTGATATATATATACCATGGAATATTATGCAGCCATCAAAAGGAATGAGATCTTGCCATTTGCAATGATGTGGATTAAACTGAGGGTGTTGTGCTGAGCGAAATAAGTCAATCAGAGAAAGACATGTATCATATGACCTCACTAATATGAGGAATTCTTAATCTCAGGAAACAAACTGAGGGTTGCTGGAGTGGGTGCTGGAGTGGGAGGGATGGGGTGGCTGGGTGATAGACACTGGGGAGGGTATGTGCTATGATGAGTGCTGTGAATTGTGCAAGACTGTTGAATCACAGATCTGTACCTCTGAAACAAATAATGCAATATATGTTAAGAAAAAAAAAAAAAGAAGAAGAAGAAGATAGCAGGAGGGGAAGAATGAAGGGGGGGAAACCGGAGGGGGAGACGAACCATGAGAGACGATGGACTCTGAAAAACAAACTGAGGGTTCTAGAGGGGAGAGGGGTGGGAGGATGGGTTAGCCTGGTGATGGGTATTAAAGAGGGCATGTTCTGCATGGAGCACTGGGTGTTATGCACAAACAATGAATCATGGAACACTACATCAAAAACTAATTATGTAATGTATGGTGATTAACATAACAATAAAAAATTTAAAAAAATAAAATAGATACACATGGTTAAAACTCAAAAAAAAAAAGAAAAGAAAAGAAAAGAAAAGAAAAGCATACATCAAACCTCTTAGCCTCCAGGGATAGACTCTGACCTTTATGATAGTTGCTATGTGTTCCTCCTTGAGGTAAACATCTTTGTTTTCCCCAATAATTGTGGAGATGCAATGGAAACTTTTTAAGTTAATTTGTCCATTCATTTATTTATTCAAGATGTTTATACTGACCACTTAACTTTGTGTCAGACTCCATACCAAGGTCTTTATTTTCATATTTATCTCTTTTAAACCTTACTCAAAAATCAAGCCTATCAATGTAATACTAGTATCTGTATTAATTTCCTGGGGCCTGCTATAACAAAGTATCACAAACTGAGTAGCTTGGACTGCAAAATTTATTGTCTCACAGTTCTGGAGGTTAGAAGTCCAAGATCAAGGTGTCGATAGGGTTTGTTCCTTCTGAGGTCTTTGTGAGGAAATTGGCCTCAGGCCTCTTTCCTAGCTTATGGTGGTTGGCTGGGAATCTTTGGTGTTCTGTGGCTTATAGAAGTATTACCTTGATATCTGCCTTCATCTTCAAATGGTGTTCTCCTTGTGCTCTTGTCTGTGTCTAAATTTCTCCTTTTTATAAGGATGCCAGTTGCATTGGATTGGGGGCCCGTCCTATGTCACTATGAACTCATCTTAAGTGTTAAATTGACAATCACCCTATTTCCAAATAAGGCCACATTCTGAGGTACTGGGGGTTAGGACTTCAAGGTATGAATGAGGGGGGCACAATTCAATTCATAAGAGTATCCCATATATAGACATGAAAGCTGATATTCAGAATATATGGTATTTGTGAGGGACACACTTTGAGTATTAGCTGTATAGTAGGCCACTGTTTCTGTACATGAGAGAACCAGTGTATGAAGTCATTATACTTTCTACCACACCAGTAGATCCTGCGATATAAGTTCACAGACACCTGATTGAGCTATGCATGAGGCTGAAAAAGTAGTTAAGCACTAAAATGGCAGGTTTTTTTTAAAGCCAAATTGAGGTGTTTGGTATTAATTCTGGAGGCAGTCATAAAAGGTTTATAAGCAAAATGAATGAAATAATCAAAGTAACATAACTAATAGTTAAATGTTGAATAAGGTCTATATTCCCCAGAAAAAAACTAGTTTTCTAGTCAGTGCCTCATCTCCCTAATACTCATTATGTTTTAGCTTATATTAGGGTATGTCTCTTGGTGACAGGTTTCACAGTTGGGGTTAGTGGCAAAGCTAGGGGTAGATCCTAGGTCTCTGAGTCCTAAAAAGTCTTTCTCCTATACTTTATGGCAGCTATCTGATTCTTGACACCAACAAGGTGCCCCACAATTCAAACCTATTCCAATGTGTCAGGAGTTAGCATCAGACTCTACAGGTTTAAGAGCTCAATCTCACAAGATTGCCCTAAATTCAGGACCAGGCACAAATTCTCGATCTACTCACACTTCATCTAATTTGGCTACAATTTTGGTGGTTCTCATGACCTTCATTCAGGTTAAATAATTTGCTAGAATGACTCACAGAATTCAAGAAAACATTTTAGTTATGTTACTGCTCTATTATAAAGAATACAACTCAGGAATAGTCAAATTGAGGAGATGCATATGTAATGGATGGGGTGAAGGGATGTCCATGGGGCTTTGATGCCCTCATTGGGCACACCACCCTCCCAACACCTCAACGTACTCACCAACCTGGAAGCTCTCTGAACTTCAAGACTTTTTTCCTAAGATTTTGTTTATTTATTTGTCAGAGAGAGAGCACAAGCACATGCATAAGCAGGGGAGATGCAGGCAGAGGGAGAATCAGGCTCCCCATTGAGCAAGGAGCCCAATGTGGGGCTCCATCCCAGGACCCTGGGATCATGACCTGAGTCGAAGGCAGACGTTTAACTGACTGAGCACCCAGGCGTACCTGAACTTCAAGACTTTTTATAACCCAATTTCTAGCTCCTCTCCTCTCTCTAGAGGTCTGAGTGGAGAAGGAGGCTGACAATTCTCACTCTATAAGCATGCTTTTGGTCTTTCTAATGCCTAGGCAATATCCAGAAGCTATCCAGGGGCATCACCTTGAGTAACCTCATTAGCATTGATTCAGGTATGTTCCAAAGGGGCTCTTTATGAATAACAAAAGACACTCCTAACTCGGGAAATTTCAAGGGTTTTAGGATCTCTATGCTAGAAAACAGGGTCAAAAAGCAAATTTATATTTTATTATATGACAGTAGCGCTAGAGAAATTGAATATATATTAACTTTTAAAAAATTAAAAGTATTCCACCTGATGGTTACCTTTTGTCATTCTGGATATAACCATGCCACCAAACTGAGGGGAAAAAAAAAAAAAAAAGAGTAGGAGGTTTTTAAAAGATGCAGTACATATTGCTTATAAAATAATTACTATATGCCAGGAAATGTATAAAGTGTTGGGAATAACAAAGAACATGTTCTGAGAATGATAATTAGTAATTCCAGGCCTTTTGGCTTCCCAGGTATATTTCCCAGGTCTTCAGTCTCAGGAAATAAACAATCAGCTGAGAATTGTCCAGCATGTTACAGTTAACATATTATAACCTTTATCCCATTTAAACTTCTAGCCTGGCTGATCTTCCGGTGTCTAGATCTTTGGATCTTATAGATCTTTGGATCTATAAGACCTATTTGCCACAGTTGGCATAATGGAACTTAGACTTGCATCATTAGTGGTCTCAACATGAAAATAAAAATAACATAAATAAATAAATAAAATAAAATAGAGGGGCGCCTGGGTGGCTCAGTTGGTTAAGCGACTGCCTTCGGCTCAGGTCATGATCCTGGAGTCCCTGGATCGAGTCCCACATCGGGCTCCCTGCTTGGCGGGGAGTCTGCTTCTCCCTCTGACCCTCCCCCCTCTCATGTGCTGTCTCTCTCATTCTCTCTCTCTCAAATAAATAAATAAAATCTTTAAAAAAAAAAATAAATAAAATAAAATAAAATAAAATAAAATAGAAAGAAAAAAAAAAAAACCAAAAAACTCCTTCTGTTCTCCAAGGTATAATGACTCCTATGGATTTCTCTCTTCCTGGCCCACCTGCCTTACTGAATCTTCTAGTAATTAATCATCTTTCTTCTCACCCAACCCCCAATATCTGGTCATGCCCCCAGTCCTGCTGTGTTCTGGACAGCTATAGTAATACTGTGTAACAGTAGTAACAGAGAGTGAACAAAATCCTGCAACAGTACTTATCATAATTAAAGTCAATGAAATCATCCTTGTCACATGACCTGCAGCCCATGGCCAAAGGCAGCCCAAAGGAACAAACTAACAATAGCTCCATGGGACAAATAGATGCTATAATTGATTGAACCACAGGATTTCTTGGCATAAACCACACTAATTCTGATGGGTTACTACTCGGGCTCCTAGTGAGACAGATAATGGCAGTGAGATGTCAGAACACTTCATGGCGGCTGGAAGTGTGATCTTCAAGACCTGCTGGAATACAGTCAGAGGGGGATGAACTGGAGCAATATTTAGCTTATAGAAAAAACATGGGGGAATCAGACCTCTATCTTAACTTATCCAAAAGGTTATATGTGTAGTTGGTAGAAATGAAAGACACAGATACTTCTCTGTTGATCAAAGACGCCCAGAGAAGATCCTGTGTACACTGTTGAGTAATGAATTCCTTACCCTGGATACGTTCAGAGAGAAACTGGGAGAACTTTTGAAAGGAATGTTGTTGAGGAGATCAAAATAGGATGGATTTTGTCCTTTACAACTTTGAATGTCCTTTTTTTTTTTTTTTAAAGATTTTATTTATTTATTTGACAGAGAGAGACACAGTGAGAGAGGGAACACAAGCAGGGGAGTGGGAGAGGGAGAAGCAGGCTTCCCGCCGAGCAGGGAGCCCGATGCGGGGCTCGATCCCAGGACTCTGGGATCATGACCTGAGCCGAAGGCAGACGCTTAACGACTGAGCCACCCAGGTGCCCCTGAATGTCCTTTTGATTCCTAAGATTCTGCATTTCTAGTATCCCCTCACCTATCTCTATGCCCAGCTATATATACACACAAGAAAAAACCTGTTAAGAAAAACAATAAGAATAAAAAGAAATAAAATAAAAAGCTACTTAGAGAATAATATGTCTCTGAATTCCATATGACATAGACAGGCTCACCCTTTTGACCCTGCTGTCTCCCTCACTAAACCCTGTGTCTTGAAGAACAGTAGGTCCCAAAGAATGCTGTGTGTGGCTTGCTTGAAACATGCCAGGCACCAGGCAGCTCTGATTCAACTGATGTACAAGACTCCTGCCTCCTTGCCCCATAAGTCACCAGCTATTCCATTACAGGAAAAACTATACTAGAGAAATGGAAATGGAAATACAAAGTGAAAACAGAGAGGAGCACAAATTGTCCAACTATATGTGACTGACGGCCTGTAACATTTCAGCCTTTCTGGAAGGCCAGATAAAAGCTGGCAGAGAGGACTCTTTCCTGCAAAAGACAGTAGTTACTTCAATAAGCTGAATTCAGGGGAGGAGATGCACCTGTTTTTGAGAGGATATGTTAATCACCCAAATCACTCTCATGAAAAAGAAATCAACACCATAAAATTCCCCAAAGTCAATGGTCATTCAACTGGGTTAACTCCAGGTTATATCTGACACACTGAAAACCACACAGATAAAGAGATGACACGCAAAACCAGCATGTTCGTGTGATTAATGACCTGAAATGTGCCTGGCTATTCCCACAGATTCTGGTCCCACTCAGAATTGTTATCAGAAAGAATGTGCTGACCTCTTTAGTCTCTGTTGCTTAGTTCTGTCTACTCGGAGAAAGTACTGGACAGATTAGACTTCTACTTTGTACCTTTTGAGTTTTCAGAGAATTTCTTGATGAACTTATAGTTCAACAGAATTGATAACCAAATGGCCAAGGGCTAACTCTACACCCTGTGCTGGCCATGGGATTACAAGGATGAACTAAACAAAATACTTCTTTTCAAGATGAAGTATTGCAGTCAAACAGGAAAATACAGAAAAAGCATATTTGAATATAAAGTAATATGTGCCAAACCTGTGCATGGTGATGTAGAAGCTTGGGGAAGATTCTGACTTGGTTTTGGAGCTTGAGGGAATATTTCCTGCTGAAGAATGAAATGAATAGGAGTAGATAACTCATAGATATTCTCATTCCTAGAAACTTAACATTGTTACTTCCACTTCTTAGCTATTGTTGTCAACTTTCCATGCCACCCTCTTCCCTAATGTTAACATTAATTATGTGAATGTGTGTGCGTGTGCATGTGCATATGTATGTTGTAATGACAGATTTGACAGATAAGGCAACTAAATCTCAGTGACTTTCAATGACTTTCCCACAGCAGTATTGGGGCCAGAACTTGAGTCTAGAATATCTGACGATAAATTTGGGAGTCTACATCAAAACCACCAATGAGCTATGGACTTGTTTGTTTTTCATTTTCTTCTCAGAAATGATTTCTCTACCCTCTGCAATCTGCAAATCAGTCTTGATAACTACAAAGAAGAAAGCAGCTCTTCTGTAAAAATGTCACAGGGAATGTGTTCTAATGATTCCTGGACCCTTGCATGGCTTGACAATGAATGACACAACAACCAGCTCACCTGATTCCACTCTCCTGTTTCTTCATTTGTGAAATAGAAATTACCTGCCTTGCCTCAGTTGTCAGCACTGCCCAAGTTCCACTACTCAGCTATAGAGACCAGTCTCTCAAAGCTACAGCACTCTCTCCATTCCACATGGTTATCATAGTCATTGTTCATGCCTCTTTCCTCTTTTCCTTTGGAAAGAGTCAACCATTGCTCCAGAGTCCCAGTCTGAAATTTCCCTGCCAGCCCTTATTTTATTGGTCTGTATCCTACACTAGTCAGGACAATATCCACCATATTCACACTGCATCTCTAATGAACAGTCTGTTCCTGACATATAGGTATGGATTGAATAGTGCTGTGTTGAGAAAAAACAATTATACATTTTAAGGTAAAATTGTAGCATAAATGTAAACTTTTACAGTTCTAATTCATTTAATATTAGCACATTTTATCTGGGCAGGCACCCCAAACTTTAGGATTAAAAATCTCCTTGCTCAATTATAGCAGAGAACTTCCCTAATTTGGGGAAGGAAACAGTCATCAAAATCCAGGAGGCACAGAGACCCCCCTCAAAATCAATAAAAATCGGTCAACACCCTGACATCTAATAGTAACACTTACGAGTCTCAGAGACAAAGAGAAAATCCTGAAAGCAGCTCGGGAGAAGAGATCTGTAACCTACAATAGTAGAAACATTAGATTGGCAACAGACCTATCCACAGAGACCTGGCAGGCCAGAAAGGACTGGCATGATATATTCAGAGCACTAAATGAGAAAAATATGCAGCCAAGAATACTATATCCAGCGAGGCTGTCATTGAAAATAGAAAGAGAGAGAAAAAATTTCCAGGACAAACAAACACTAAAGGAATTTGCAAACATGAAACCAGCCCTACAAGAAATATTGAAAGGGGTCCTCTAAGCAAAGAGACAGCCTAAAAGTAACAGACCAGAAAGGAACACAGACAATATACCAGTAACAGTCACCTTACAGGCAATACAATGGCACTAAATTCATATCTTTCAATAGTTACCCTGAATATAAATGGGCTAAATGCCCCAATCAAAAGACACAGGCTATCAGATTGGAAAAAAAAAAACAAACAAGACCCATCGATATGCTGTCTGCAAGAGACTCAATTTAGACCCAAAGACACCCCCAGATTGAAAGTGAGGGGCTGGAAAACCATTTATCATGCTAATGGACATCAAAAGAAAGCTGGGGTGGCAATCCTTCTATCAGACAAATTAGATTTTAAACCAAAGACTGTAATAAGAGATGAGGAAGGACACTATATCATACTTAAAGGGTCTATCCAACAAGAAGATCTAACAATTATAAATATCTATGCCCCTAACATGGGAGCAGCCAATTATATAAGCCAATTAATAACAAAAGCAAAGAAACACATCAACAACAATACAATAATAGTGGGGGACTTTAACATCCCCCTCACTGAAATGGACAGATCATCTAAGCAAAAGATCAACAAGGAAATAAAGACTTTAAATGACACACGGGGCCCAATGGACTTCACGGATATATTCAGAACATTCCATCCCAAAGCAACAGAATACACATTCTTCTCTAGTGCCCATGGAACATTCTCCAGAATAGATCACATCCTAGGTCATAAATCAGGTCTCAACCGGTACCAAAAGATTGGGATCATTCCCTGCCTATTTTCAGGCCACAATGCTTTGACACTAGAACTCAATCACAAGAGAAAAGTCAGAAAGAACTCAAATCCATGGAGGCTAAAGAGCATCCTACTGAAGAATGAATGGGTCAACCAGGAAATTAAAGAAGAATTAAAAAAATTCATGGAAACCAATGAAAATGAAAACACAACTGTTCAAAATCTTTGGGATGCAGCAAAGGCAGTCCTAAGAGGAAGTATATAGCAATACAAGCCTTTCTCAAGAAACAAGAAAGGTCTCAAATACACAACCTAACCCTACACCTAATGGAGCTGGAGAAAGAACAGCAAATAAAGCCTAAACCCAGCAGGAGAAGAGAAATAATAAAGATCAGAGCAGAAATCAATGAAATAGAAACTAAAAGAACAGTAGAGCAGATCAACGAAACTAGGAGCTGGTTCTCTGAAAGAATTAACAAGATTGATAAGCCCCTGGCCAGACTTATCAAAAAGAAAAGAGAAAGGACCCAAATCAATAAAATCATGAATGAAAGAGGAGAGATCACAACCAACACCAAAGAAATACAAACAATTATAAGAACATATTATGAGCAACTCTATGCCAGCAAATTAGATAACCTGGAAGAAATGGATGCATTCCTAGAGATGTATCAACTACCAAAACTGAACCAGGAAGAAATAGAAGACCTGAACAGACCTATAACCACTAAGGAAATTGAAGCAGTCATCAAAAATCTCCCAACAAACAAAAGCCCAGGGCCAGATGGCTTCCCAGGGGAATTCTACCAAACATTTCAAGAAGAATTCATACCTATTCTTCTGAAACTGTTCCAAAAAATAGAAATGGAAGGAAAACTTCCAAACTCATTGTATGAGGCCACTATTACCTTGATTCCCAAACCAGACAAAGACCCCATCAAAATAACCCTGATGAACATGGATGCAAAAATTCTCACCAAAATACTAGCCAGTAAGATCCAACAGTACATTAAAAGGATTATTCACCACAACCAAGTGGGATTTATCCCTGGGCTGCAAGGTTGGCTCAACATCTGGAAATCAATCAATGTGATACAATACATTAATAAAAGAAAGAACAAGAACCATATGATCCTCTCATAGATGCAGAAAAAGCATTTGACAAAGTACAGCATCCTTTCTGGATCAAAACTCTTCAAAGTATAGGGATAGAGGGTACATACCTCAATATCATAAAAGCCATCTATGAAAAACCTACAGCGAATATCATTCTCAATGGGGAAAAACTGAGAGCTTCCCTCTTAAGGTCAGGAACACAGCAGGGATGTCCACTATCACCACTGCTGTTCAACAGAGTCTTAGAAGTCCTAGCCACAGCAATCAGACAACAAAAAGAAATAAAAGGCATCCGAATCGGCAAAGACGAAGTCAAACTCTCACTCTTTGCAGATGATATGATACTTTATGTGGAAAACCCAAAAGACTCCACCCCAAAACTGCTAGAACTCATACAGGAATTCAGTCAAGTGGCAGGATATAAAATCAATGCAGAGAAATCAGTGGCATTCCTATACACCAACAACAAGACAGAAGAAAGAGAAACGAAGGAGTCGATCCCATTTACAATTGCACCCAAAACCATAAGATACCTAGGAATAAATCTAACCAAAGAGGCAAAGAATCTGTACTCAGAAAACTATAAAATTCTCATGAAAGAAATTGAGGAAGACACAAAGCAATGGAAAAGCATTCCATGCTCATGGATTGGAAGAACAAATATCATGAAGATGTCAGTGCTACCTAGAGCAACCTACTCATTTAATGCAATCCCTATCAAAATACCATCCACTTTTTTCAAAGAATTAGAACAAATAATCCTAAAATTTGTATGGAACCAGAAAAGACCCTGAATAGCCAGAGGAATGTTGAAAAAGAAAAGCAAAGCTGGCGGCATCACAATTCTGGACTTCCAGCTGTATTACAAAGCTGTCATCATCAAGACAGTATGGTACTGGCACAAAAACAGACACATAGATCAATGGAACAGAATAGAGAGCCCAGAAATGGACGGTCAATTCTATGGTCAACTAATCTTTGACAAAGCAGGAAAGAATGTCCAGTAGAAAAGACAGTCTCTTCAACAGATGGTGTTGGGAAAATTGGACAGCCACATGCAGAAGAATGAAACTGGACCACTTCCTTATACCACACACACAAAAAAGACTCAAAATGGTTGAAAGACCTCAATGTGAGACAGGAGTCCATCAAAATCCTAAAGGAGAACACAGGCAGCAACCTCTTTGACCTCAGCCACGGAACTTCTTCCGAGAAACATAGCCAAAGGCAAGGGAAGCAAGGGCAAAAATGAACTATTGGGACTTCATCAAGATAAAAAGCTTTTGCACAGCAAAAGAAACAGTCAACAAAACCAAAAGACAACCAACAGAATGGGAGAAGATATTTGCAAATGACATATCAGATAAAGGTCTAGTATCCAAAATCTATAAAGAACTTATCAAACTCAACACCCAAAGAACAAAGAATCAAATCAAGAAATGGGCAGAAGACATGAGCAGACATTTTTCCAAGGAAGACATCCAGATGGCCAACAGACACATGAAAAAGTGCTCAACATCGCTCGGCATCAGGGAAATCCAAATCAAAACCTCAATGAGATACCACCTCACACCATCAGAATGGCTAAAATTAACAAGTCAGGAAACGACAGATGTTGGCAGGGATGCAGAGAAAGGGGAACCCTCCTATACTGTTGGTGGGAATGCATGCTCGTGCAGCCACTCTGGGAAACAGTATGGAGGTTCCTCAAGAAGTTGAAAATAGAAGTGCCATACGACCCAGCAATTGCACTACTGGGTATTTACTCCAAAGATACAAATGTAGGGACCTGAAGGAGTACGTGCAACCCGATGTTTATAGCAGCAATGGCCACAATAGCCAAACTATGGAAAGAGCCAAGATTTCCATCAACAGATGAATGGATAAAGATGAGGTGGTATATATATATATATATATATATATATATATATATATATATGTATATATATACAATGGAATATTATGCAGCCATCAAAAGGAATGAAATCTTGCCATTTGCAACAATGTGGATGGAACTGGAGGGTATTATGCTAAGCAAAATAAGTCAATCAGAGAAAGACATGTATCATATGATCTCACTGATAGGAGAAATTCTTAATCTCAGGAAACAAACTGAGGGTTGCTGGAGTGGTGGGGGTTGGGAGGGATGGGGTGGCTGGGTGATACACACTGGGGAAGGTATTTGCTATGGTGAGCACTGTGAATTGTGTAAGACTGTTGAATCACAGACCTGTACCTCTGAAACAAATAATACATTATATGTTAAAAAAAAAAGAAGAAGATAGTAGGAAGGGAAAAATGAAGGGGAGAAATTGGAGGGGGAGATGAACCATGAGAGACTATGGACTCTGAGAAAGAAACTGAGGATTCTGGAGGGGAGGGGGGTGGGGGGATGAGTTAGCCTGGTGATGGGTATTAAAGAGGGCACGTACTGAATGGAGCAGTGGGTGTTATATGCAAACAATGAATCATGGATCACTACATCAAAAACTAATGATGTAATGTATGGTGATTAACATAACATAATAAAATAAAAAAAAATTAAAAAAAATCTCCTTGCTCTTTGTCTGGAACCCCTATGTTATTCCTTCTGGCCCCTACCCTGGCCTGTCTTTTCCATCACTTCTGCTTTTATTCTCTGAACACTCTCCTTCCTATTTCCTATTCTGATGCTGCAATGTGCCATTTCTGTTAAATTCTGTCAATGAGAAATAGTTATTCTACAACTTTCAGAACATAACAGGTATTTGAGATAGAGATGTCAAATGCACTCAGAGAACAAAAGCCAGTCTTCCTTTTTTGCCAAACCAGGCCTCTGTATGATGTTCTTATATAAAAGGGCGCAACTCAGAAAAGACAGGCACTCCTGGGCTCTTCTTGCCATCTCAACTATTCAATTTTATTAATTTAGCATCAAAAATTTTCTCTTGGGGATAAGAGCTTGGGCTTCAAATCAGGTGAACCTAGGATCTAATCCAGCTCTACTGTCACGTAGTTGTATGACCTATTGAATCTCTTTGGGACTCGGTTATCTCATAATAATGCCAACTTCACCATGGTTGTTATAGGTTAAAAGCAGAATATACATATGTATTTCTAAGCAGAATACTTGACACATGTAAGGTGCTGAAACAAATGTTTGCCCTTGATGTTTCCCTCAATCTTTCTCTCTATCTCTGTCTCTTTCTCTCTCTCTCATTCTCACCCATGTATTCACTAACTAACTCCCCATTATTGTTTGGTACAGAACGTTCTTGTGATAAATGGTAGCTATACCTACAAGAAAATGCCCATTCCTCCAGAGATAGCAAGGTATGTTGTTATCCTTCTCAGAACCCCTGCTTTTTTTTGGTCCTTCATTAGTTACAAATAATTTCATAGAAGATGTACATTTTGGCATGAATGCCCTTATCTTTTGGCACTTCTCTTGTTCTCCATCTGCCCTACCCTAGGGTCTAACAAGCAACATTTATTAAGCACCTACTCTATGACAGGAATCATGCCCTGGAATATTTGCTGACTAGGAAGACATCACCCTGGTCCTAAAGTGATGTGGCCTCTACATGAGGAAACAGCCATATACACATAATTCTATAGTTGACTGTGGTAGGAAGGGAATATTAAAGTGGGGAAAGCCTGGCGTTCAGGAGGGGAGCTTTGTACTATTGCTCAATAAACTTTGCTTTGTTGCCTACCCCTGTTCATTTGGTTTACCTCTTCATTCTTCAAAGTGGCATGAACAAGAGCCACGGGCACTAAAGGAAAAGAAATCCTGCAACAAGAGGAGAAGCAGATTGGGATGACTGTGATGAAACTGGGTTTGGATGCATGGTGTTGAAGCCTCTTGAAATTCAAATGGAACTGTCATGTGGGCAGTTGGGGATTATAGTTCTGAACTCCAGGAGGCTCCATGCCTGAGGTGAATGTGCATTTATAAAGGATGTGGTGAATGAATGATTGAATTAATGTTAAGAAACAGTGTTCCCCTTTTTGAAAATATGAACTTCATCTTCTGTAACACACATATGGCATGTTCACACCTTTATGCAGTATCTAAATTCACTATTATCTGGGCATATTTATGAACAACCTTTTTACCTAAAGTATCTAGGGCATAGGTATTTAACAGAATTAAATGGAGCATTTCTCCTATCAGCAAGGAAATGGATCAGAAGACGCATGTTAAAGTATAATGGAATAGAATAAGAGAATTAAAGAGAGAGTCCTTACATTATTTTACCCAATTCTGGACTTTCTGACAAACCCTTTAAAACTTGGCTCAGTCATTACTTCTATTTTGAGATTTTTACTTACTTGACTTTCCTTCTTTCCTTTCCTCCCCAACCCATGCCTACTCCTATATAGAAACAAATGTCCCTTCTTCTATGTGATTTTTGAGCTTGGTGTGGGCTTAGAACCAGAAAGATTCCAGGCTTGACATGTTTTAATTATGTAACTTGGCAAGGCACTTAAGATCTCTGAGCAATAATATTTAGTAATAATACCTTGCACATGATACCTTCTAATCATTCAATAAATGCAGTAGGAATGGATACATTTAATTGAATGGGGATACTACACAGAATAGAGACAATACTCCCAAAGATCTGAAACAAAGCAGGGGCTCAACGACAGCCAAAGTATTGGAGCAGATATATCTATTATTACATTCATTCCAATATTTTATACTTATTTTGCTCTACCTTCTGTCTCACTCTGACGTATGAACTCCTCCCGGAGAGTCCTATTTATTCATCTCTGTGTTCACAGTGCTTGGCATTTAGTAGGTGGTCAGTAAATATTAGTTCAACTGGGCCACTGAGGAAGGACCAGGAGTCCTTGGTCTGGGTGTTCTTATCCTTAAGATCCACAGTGTCCAGTGAGAGCAGATGAACCAAAAGAATGGGGTTTGGGTGGGGGTCGAGAGAGAGGAGGGGTGGAGAATGCCTCTCAACACCAGTATGGAACTCAAAAAAACAAGACTGTTCCAAGAGCATCCTCATCTAGGACCTCTGTGGCTCCTGCATCCTCAGTACTTTCCCTGCCTAGCTATCAGGCAAAGCTTGCTTATCCCACACCACTGTGTGTGTCCTAATTCCACAATTTAATGACGCTTCTCAGCAGCCCAGCCTTCCTCCAGTGCTCCCCTGCTCTTTTTTTTTTTTTTTTTTTTTTTAAGACCTTGAGACGTGAGTCCCATTTTAGGTTTTATTTTTTTTTAAAGATTTTATTTATTTATTTGAGACAGAGAGAGAGAGCACATGAGATGGGGGAGGGTCAGAGGGAGAAGCAGGCTCCCTGCCGAGCAGGGAGCCCGATGCGGGACTCGATCCAGGGACTCCAGGATCATGACCTGAGCCGAAGGCAGTCGCTTAACCAACTGAGCCACCCAGGCGCCCAGTGCTCCCCTGCTCTTGCCGCTTCTCCTTTGAGCTCCTGGTCACACTTTACATAACATAATTACAGCTCAGGTTGACTCCCCAGTTCCCAGAATGCAGAGGTTACTCTTTTAATTGCAATGAGTTCTTTTAAGTCCCTGCTTCTTTTTAATTATGAATGCCTGAAGCTGGCCTGCCACAGTATTAACTTTCAGCTCTGAAGAAAGAAACAAGCCCAAGAAACAGAGAAGTAATAGGAATCCCATTTTCATGCAAATCACCTCAATGACAAAGAAATGTGGGAAAAGAGACTCATTCCTGCATTCCTGAGAGGTGACACTGGGCTTTGAAAATGTCCAGCTCCACATTTAGAAAAGATTTAGATAAAACTGGCTCATTATACCATAGTTTCAGGCCCTGTAAACATATTAGTAACTCCCTTGCCTGTGTTTATGGCTCATTTCTGATATTTTGATTGGCAGGATGGGCCTTAAGGAACACTTGTATTTAAAAAAAAAAAATTCTGCCTTCAGGAAACCAAACTCCTCAGCCTAGCACCTAAGACAATATCCTTTTCAATAAAAAAGTACCAGTAGCTTCTATCATGTGTGAGAATCTTCTTTCTGCATTGTCCCTGTGGTTGCTGCTGGCAGATATTACCTCTTTTACTTCCTACGTGCCTGCTGTAGTGTTGAACACCACAAATATGATTTTATTATTATGTAATTAATAATAGTTTAAAATACTATTAAAATATTTCTTTATTTATGATTCTAAAACAACTTAGTTACCAAAAGCCTTCAATGTACCTTAAGTGTACTCCTGCCAAATTCCTCATTACTGAAATCCAGACTGGCTCTGGGCTCTTCCCAGATGGACAAAGTCACCTTTGCAGTTCCTACTGATTAGCTAACCCCTCCTGCCTCTCTCACTGCCTCTCTGTGCTGTGAGGCATCCTGAATGTTGTGAGGGTGAGGAGGAGGAAGAACATCTCATACTGACCCAGTGCCTCTCTGTGCCAGCAAATATACTAAGTGCCTTATTCACAATCTTTCCCTGAAATTTGAAATGACCTTATGGAAAAAAAGTATCACTAGCCCTGGGCTTCAGAGGAGAAAACAGAGGCTCAGAGAATTTAGGTAAAGCTACTACCTTGGTTTGGGTTCCCCAGAAACAAGAAGACTTCCACACCTGTAGAAGTAGAGAAGTAGAAGTATGGTCTACTGGGACCCACTGGGGCTCAATCCAACAGTGAAACTCTGCCCAGGTCCTTTCTCAGGTTCAGAGAAAATCCTCCTTCAAAGAAGTGCACACACAGGCATATGGAGTCAGTGGCTGTCCACTGAAATGTTAGGGCCTAAGATACAAGGAAAGGAAAGGCTGACAATATGCACTGCAGCTGCCTAGTTCTTAAAGACTAAAGGAGGAATTCAAACCCAGGGCTACCTGGCTTTAAAGTGTAGAATGATTCTACAATAGTGTACAATAACATACAACTATACACAGGGTAGGATTAAATTAGAAAGATGTTTGTCAGACTGTATTTAGGATCTATATCATATATGTAGGACAGGGATGAAAATTACCAAATATTCAATACATATTCTGAGGTCACAGCCTAGTAAAGATGTATGGGCTTCTACCCCTCAAGACGCTATTCACTGCAGGAAAGAACATCATCTCAATGTTCTATTCAACATACAGTCTCCATTCCACCCCAGGTCCTGTCCTAGCCTCTAAGAAGCTAGCACATGCATGTGTTGGCTGGAAGAGAAATGAGCCCCCAAATGGTTAATGCTCCCACTTTCCTTAGAAAGTTCTATCTCCAGAAGAGGCCTTCTCTCATTTTCAGAGCCATCATACCTCCAAGAGCTGCTAGAGGGAAGATTTGTCCCATTTCCATATTAAACAGTTATCCATCTTCTAGATTATCAGGATCACCAACAGCATTGATCTGCTCTTCATCTTCCTATAGATCTGCTAGTCCCAGAGACCCTCCCTGCCCCCCCTCCCCAGCTTCATCCCCCGGTGTTCTACAATCACTTAAGTCTTTGACTGTGTATTCTGGAACCCACAGTTGGCCAGCACTACACTCTTCTAATTCCTAGGCTGTTCTCTCAAAATTACTATTTTCACCTCTCACCCTACCTGTCCAGCAACCACAACTGCTGCTTTCTCTGCAGTAATCTTTAGTGTGGATCTATTTGTTTTTGTTCCTCATGTCAGGAACTGAGTGTTGGCTGTCTTTCTTTCTTTCCATTCTTCCAAACATTTTCATTTTCCTCCTTCAAAAACCTAACTTCTTTGAAATTGGTACCATTCAACTGTATCACCTATTCCCCTTCCCTATTACCATGAACGACCTGCCTCTTCATCAGTCCCCTGCATTCACTGATGATTTTAACACCTGTTTTGCTATTCTTCTTCATCTCTATCTCAGTCAACATTCTTAGGGATTTCAAGATTTGTTTGGATGATCCATTCAACATGTAACCCTCTTCATTCTTTAAAACAGGCTCTAATGATTTTTCCACTACTCAACTCAGACACCCACTTGAGTGCTCATCCCATTAACTTTGTCAACACCAATAATTTGACCCTATCCCACAATTCTTTTGCCAATTCCTCTGTGTTCAATTCACTTACATTTTTATCCCCATTCTAGCATCTTTCATCTCGATTAAGATCTTCCATCTTTCCACTTTTGTTTTGTATCCATTTCATTTTTTTTCTCTCACTTTCCTACTTAACCACCTTAAGTCTCATGGCACAGCACTCAAATCACTCCTTTGCAATTATAGTTTGTTCTTTTCCTTCTATCCTACTCTCCTGGCAGAACCCTAACCCCAGTTAAATCTAACTACTCACTGACTCAGTTCCTGCACCTGGACAACTAAATAACTTGAGATATACCCGACTTTGTTGTCTGGTTTCATTTTAATGTATAACCACAAATTCCAATGGGTATTCCAGAATTCCTAGTTATCTTAACAGCCTTCCATAACACATCTGTCTTCTCACTCTCCAGGTGAATATTTTACATTTTTGCCTCTCTTCAACTCCACTTCTTGCTCTTCACTTTCATTACCTACCACCTGACATAGAAAACAGAGACAATTGGGCTTTCCTTCAATAAGCCACCTTAGACAAATTCATTCCACAAATATTTAACTTACTTTGTATCAATCATTGTTCTAGGTAATGGGAATACAGAGGTGAAGAAATGAGGGCCTCTCTGTCTTGGCTTTATCCTTCTGTCACCATACCTACTGATATTCATGCCACATTATTACCAAACTCTGTTCTCCTCTTGTTGGAATGGATGGTTCCTTCTCTCATCTAAGGTGAACTCTCCACTTGAGGCCTGTATCCTATCCCCTCTCACTCTCTCAGGGAATTTACTCCTACAATTATGCCCTGTGTTCTTGAACATCAATTTCTACTTCTCTACTGGATCATTTATAGCAATCTACAAACATGCTCTAGTATCTTCTCTCTAAAAAATAAAACAAACCAACAAAAACTCTCTCATGACCCCATACTCTCCTTGAGTCATTGCCTCATTTTTAAGTTCCCCTTCACAGCAAAACTTTTTCAAAGAGTTGTCTATAGGCACTGTTTTTACTGCCTAGCTTCACATTCTTTTCTCAGCCCATTTCAGTCTGGTTTTTCCCTCAAGGTTTTTGTCATATTACCAGTGACCTTCAAGCTGCCAAATCTTAAGGTCACTTCTCTGTCTTCCTATATAATATAGGATAAAGGTTAAAAGTGTGGGCTCTGGAGACACAGCTCCTGGGTTTAAATCCCAGTACTGCTAACTCAACAGCCATGTGACCTTGGAAAAGTTACTTAATCTTTCAGTGTCTTAATTTCCTTATCTGAAAAATGAGCCTAACAATTGTATATACCTTCTAGATTTATGAGGATTAAATGTGTAAATACATACAGCATTTGAATTGTGTGCCAGATACAGAGTAAGTGCTCAAGTAATGTTGGCGATGATGATGATGATGATGATGATGATGATGATGATGATGATGATTACTACTGATACTTGGGTAGTGTTAATATTAGACTCCTTACCTTACTTGACCATTAAACACCATCTCAAATAATGGAGCATATCTCCCTTGCAATCTAACCTTTCCTGGCTCCTCCTCTATCCACACTGTCTCCTTGGGTAGTGTCAGACAAGCCAGGGATTTAAATAATCTCTACTTGATAATAGTTTCTGGGATTCCCTCCTGAGGATCAGACTCATAAACTGGTAGCTTACTTGATATCGTCACCTGAATATCTAAAATGCATCGCAGTCTTGACAGAATTACTAAAACTCTTGCAGGTGCCCCCACCTTCTTCTAAATCCTTAGTAAGTGGCACAACCATCCATCTAGCTGATTAGCACAAAACCTGAGTTGTTCGTGATACCACACTTTCCCTTTCCCTCCATATTATAAACCACATGTTTGTGTCCCCTCAAAATTCATATTTTGAAGTCATAATCCCGTGTGATGGCATTTGCAGGGGGGCTTTGAAAAGTATTTAAGATTAGATAAAATCATGAGGGTAGAGCCCCCACAATGGGGTTAATGCCCTTAGGAAAGGAGGAAGAGACAGGATATCTCTCTTCTTCTCTGCTATGTGAAGATACAGCAAGAAGACAGTAGACTACAAACCAGGAGGAGAGCTGTCACTACATATGGAATTTCCCAGTACTTTGATCTTGGATTTCCCAGGTTCTGGAACTGTGAGAAATAAATGTGTGTTGTTTAAGCTACCAGTGTATGGTATTTAGATATAGCAACCCAAACCAAATGATACCATGCTTCCAATTAATTCATTAATTTTTCAGTCAATATTTTCTGAGCACCTTCTATGTGTTAGTCATTCTTCTAGGCACTGGTACAGATATTAACAGAAGCAACAATAAAAACATTCTTACCCTCATGGAGATTACATATTTACCTTTGACTCCACCTTGAAAATAAATACCAAATCTGCTCATCGTTCTCCATCTCCACTCCCACTCCACATCACCATCCTCTTTCATTGGGACAACTACACTGGCCTCTTTTCTCTTCCCTTTACTTCCAATCTTACCCGTTTCTAATTAATTCCCTACATGGCAGCAGAGTGAGCTTGTGAAAATCCTGCTTATGTTGCCTTAAGGGCATTTTGCTTCTAATGATATCTAATATCCTTTCCTTGACCAGTCTCTCTGAATTCATCTGCCTATCATTCTTTTTACTTCACCGGGCTCTAGAACCATTGCACCTGCTTTCTCCCTGCCATTCAGGTCTTAGTTTAAATGTCACCTCCTCAAAGAGACTTCCCCAATTATCTAATATAAAGTAGCCCCAATCTGGTACATTTTCATTGGTGTCTTCTCTCAAAAACCTTTGTAACTTTCCCAGGACACTAATTGCTTTAAGCCTTCTGTTTTCCTCATTTATGTGCTAATATTTTCTCCCCAGACTTTGTTTGTTGAGGCCAGTAGAGGCAAAGTAATATTTATAAAAATAAGAAAACCTGAAAGGAGAGTAAGCAGATATAAAAATAAATTACTCTGGACAGGAGTCAGGTCAATGTTTGAATGCTAACTTTGTCATTAGCTATAGGGTACATTGTTTTTCTGGAACTCAGTTTCCTCATTTATAAAATTAGGTAGCTTAGACAGAGCCTCATAGTGGATACAGTGTGGATATTGGAAAGAAAGGCCTGTTTTTTTTTAAAGTCTTGCTCTGCCTCCTACTGGGTATATGGCTTTGAAGAAGTTACCTAAACCTGACTTATCTATCTAAAGCATTGTTGTAAGAAGAAATAAACTATTGGAAAACCTATCCTGGAGCCCAACACATGTGGGCATTCCAGAAATTCATGTTCTTTTCTCTTTTCTTTTTCCTGCTCTGAGGTATACTAAGGAAAGTTCCTTAAACTCAGCAGATCCTAGCTAAAGATATATAGACTGAGTGAAGCACATGTAAACTGAGAGCACAGAAACTCATTTTTCTTTTGTCCTTATTTCCAAGCATAGTGAGGTACAAAGCACATTTCCAACTTTCTTCAGTCCCAAGCTTGAATGTATTAAACTAATTATAAGACAAAGAAAGAAGGAAAGAAAGAAAGAAAGAAAGAAAGAAAGAAAGAAAGAAAGAAAGAAAGAAAGAAAGAAAGAAAGAAAAACGAATGGAGAGAAGAACCTTACTAAGTATGCACATAGAGGGGACACATAATATTTGCATTCAGAAGAAAGAGGTTTACACCAAACTTTGGAAAGCACGAGCTAGCCCTCCTTCCCCATCTTGGTTGTGTTGGGAGAAGGGCATCCAGACAGAGAAGAGGAGCAGTGGAAGCAGTGGAAGCTCTTAGGGCCCTTCTGCTCTTGCAGTCTCCCGACAGGATGGCACCTGGGTGACACCTGGGTGCTCTTGGAGGCATGTGATTCCTGAGGGAGCCTCATGTATGTCACAGCTGCTCCTGAGAGCCCTTACCTATCTCCTTGACATTTTGTCCCTAGAGGAAAAAGGGAGTCTACATTTATTTAGTCTCAACATCGGTCAGCCCCACTCCTAAGTGATACATAAGCTTCAAGACAAACCTCAGACTAGGGCGCATTTTTTGAATTTCACATTTGTTGAGTTTCTACTATGTGCCAAGCCCTTTGACAGGCATGTTTCATACTTCACCTCAATCTTCACAGCATTCTTGGAAGAAGACATAATTGAGCACTTTGTGCAGATAAGGAAATTAAGGTTTGGAGAGGCTGAATATCTGTGGGGAGTCCTTCGACCAGGGAGTGGTGAACCTGAGATTGAAAATGAGATCTGATTCTGAGAGCCAAAACATGAACCAGATTAATTAAACCTGAAGAAATTACAGACCCCAGAATAGAGTCTATGCATGTGTGCTTATATACATGCCTCTACCTGACTTATTTTTTAAGTTATCCTAATGAAATATTTTATGGTTTCCTAATGTGCCACAAACTTTTTCTCTCTAGGGCCTTAGTTCCCATTGTTCATTATGCTGACCTGCCCTTTCCTTTCATTTCCAAATATGCATATTATGCTTCATCTTGTCCAAGCCCAGAGGGATTGTGGCAGGCAGTATCTCTTGTTGGGTATGAGACTAGGCTCTTGGATCAGATAATCAGAGAGAAGATGGATGAGTAAATAAGATAGTGTATGTAGAGTGCCTGGTACACTGTAGCTTTCAAAAAAGCCAGTAATTTTTAGTATTATTTCAGTAAAGTAGTAGTGGTGGTGGTAGTAGTAGTAGTTGTTGTTATTTATATATTTGTAGCTTCGTATACAAATTCAGTAAAGATGTATTGGGCAATGCATCTCTGTTCCCACCACATTTTCTCCCAATATATCTACACCAACAAAGTTGTATTCTATTGCACTGGGTTAGCACAGTATTGAATGGGAAGCACATGCCTGAGGTCAGTGCCAGGAAAACAGTACCTAGATACTAGATAATGCCAGTGATCCAAGAGGAGGGCGTGTTCAGGGCTGTCACTGGGAGCTGCTGTAAGTCAAGCAGAGGGGGGAAAGTATCAAGACCAAGCTGGAAACAGAATTTCACATTGATGACAATGGAGAAGAAACAAAATAAGGAGAGCAGGCATTTAGAAAGTCATCCTCAAAATGACTTCATTGGTCAGATGGAGTTGCCTCAGTCTTGGTAGGGTCCCTCTGGTCCCTCTTGGTAGGGTCCCAGTGTCATTTTGAGAATACCAATTGGGCTTTTTTGTGCTGTTGCTCCAAGACTCTGCTGCCCAACTATCAACATTTACTATTCAGCAGTCACCAAGTTCTTGTTTTACAAAATGAAAAATGGAACCTATTTAGGGCTACTCTTAGGGTTCCAGAAATTGTCTTTGTACAGCTGGAGAGCACGCAGTCAACATGTGAAAATCAATCAGTCCTCATACTTTGTCAAAGTTGGGCCATGAGTTATGAAGAAAATACTAGGGCACACTTTCTCTCTAGTTTCTCTGTAAATCAGTTCCACACTTTGACATACATAAACTTTTTGTCCTTTGAGTGTGTCTATAAAATACATTTGTCATGACACAGTGGCAGAAGGATGGTCTTGGAGCCAAAATACCTTGTTCAAATTCTAGAATTACCATTTACTACGTATGTGTCTTTAACCAAATTATTTAACCTCATCTGAAAAATGGGGATAATTATATAATAAATTGGTTAAGAGGATTATTATGAGGATTAAATGAAATAATTTGTGAAAAGTGTCTAGTAATGTTTTGGCTATTAATAAGCTCCTGATAACTATGAATTGACATTATTTTTACTATTACTTTCAAGTAATCATCAGTCCCTTGCTTGAAATTAGACTTGAACATTCCTTTTCTCCCTCACTCCCTCTCTTCATCTCTCTGTCTCTCACCCCTGCAAGGCCAAGTTTTTAAGAAACAGTGAACTTTATTATGACAATTGCAGTATCATCAAAAATAGTTTGCTAAGCTAGACAATATAAAAAATGAACTGAAGCAGAAAAGGACTGGAGGTAATGAGACGCATTAAGAGGCTATGATTATCACTATTTTCGCTGAAATTTCCTAACTTGGATGGTAGTTCTTTTATCTAACTAGTCTTCAGGGCTAGATGTCTTAGAGTCATGGTCATCCTCAACTTTATCTCTTCTTCCACTTCACTGATCTAAGCATTTACTGAGTCCTGACCACTTAACTTCCTAGATGTCTTTGGAATCTATTTCCTCCTTGCCAACCCATTGACCCTACGCACCTTTTTTTAGACCTTTTTAAACAAATTTCCATTGCCTTGAGAATTAAGGCTGAACTCTGGAACATGGCATATGAAGCTCTCTGTGATGGACTGTGCATATATCTAAAGCCCCATCTCACACTTTGCCATGCACCACTTAGCCTCATAATTGGCTGTTCTGAAGTTTCTACTATTCACTTTAAATCCTGTGTTTGTGCCAACTTTTGCACATGCTGATCCAGAATTCTACTTCACGTTCTCTATTTCCTCATTCTTTCCCTCATTCTGCCTCCTTTGCAACTCCTCTCCCATGTAGAATAGGGCAGGCTTTGTCCATGTTCCCTTAGCATCTTGTATATCCCTCCATTAACATAGCTGCATCTCAGTACATGCACATGTAAGTCCAAAGGGGAGAAATCGTCTTCTCTGGCACTGAGATGGCCGTGTGATCTTGGTTTCTTCATATCTTAAGTTCATATAATAATGATGTCTATTTCATAGAGCTGTTATGAGGATTATAGTAAACATACGTTACACTTTTAGAATAATGACTGGCATTAGTCAAAAGTATATGCTTATTATTATGGCCTCTGTTTCCTTAAATCCCAGCACAGACATGACCTGGAATTTGTGTCCAAGTTTCTCATCCCAACTGAAATGTACCTTCTCACCTGCTCTCACCAGGTCTAAATGTTCCCCAAACTCAAGGCTCACCTCCAGGAACTCACACCTGCCATGAACACTTCCCTAATCTCAGCAGGAAGATCTCCTTCCCTCCTTAGTGCTTCAGAAACACTTTGCTCCTATCTTTCTCTCCTATATTTTGAGCCCCAAATTGAAGTGATATCATATAAGTCCATTTCCCCATGAAAATTTACATCCCCTTATCTGGTCATGTGCATCTACCTGCCTTCCCTAGCACCAGTGCAGAGCCAGGCATACAGTCAGTGCTCTGAGAACGTCTGTGGATGATGGGGCATTCACAGGTGTGTTAGTCCATTCAGGCTGCTATAACCAAAAAAAAAAAAAAAAAAAAGTCATAGACTGGGTAGCTTATGCACAAGAGAAATTTATAGTTCTGGAGGCCGGAAAGTCCATGATCAAGGTGCTTGCAGATTTGGTGTCTGGTGAGAACCTGGTTCCTGGTTCACAGACAGCTGTCTTTTTGCTGTGTCCTCACCTGACAGAAGGAGCTATGGAATTTTCCAGGGTCTCTTCCATAAAGGCACTAATCCCATTTGTGAAGGTTCTACCCTATGATCTAATCATCTCCTCAAATCTCTATCTCCAAATACCAGCATGCTGGAAATTAGGTTTTAAACATATGAATTTGTGGGAGGGACAGAAATATTCAGTCCATAGGAACAGGTTTCTTTCTTTCATGGTTTCCCTTGAATGTGGGCAATATTGAGGCCCTGTGGCCATGAACATGAGGAGATACAATGACTCAGTGACTAGATCTGCCTTATCACTAATGCCCGTGGTTTCATTTCTCTGCTTTGCAACTAAAGATAATAGGAGTCACTGAGTCTAAAACTGTTCACTGCTATGGTGTGAAAGCGGAGGATCTGAACACTTCAAGAAGGAAGTGTTTCTGAAAGCAGGAAAGGGGAAACAAAACAAAACAAGAAAAAAAAAAGAAAGAAAAAGAAAAGTCCTGAAATCAATAAGGCCTGACCTCCCATTGGCAACAGCAAAAGAGAAACACCTTGTTTGTGTGGTTGAAGGGCCAGAGGAGGGGCGGGAAAAGTTGACAACACATCCTTTTGGAAAGTGCTGGAGCTGGGGGGCGTGTGGGGGCAGGAGGAGTAGAGACAGTTTCTGGAATGATGATGACTCAGATTTCTGAAGAGAATGCCACCATCCCATCAAGTTTTCTTCCTTGTCATCACCACCACCACCGTCTCATGAAGGCACAGCACTTTACACTTTAATAAAAAGTGCTTTTCTAGTCCCTATCACATCTGTATTGAAGGGTAGCAGAATATATCACCCCAAAATATGTCTCTTTGGCCTAAGGATTATTTTGAGCTATTTTGAGAAACTGCAGACACAGGAGAAGCTCTAAAAGCAGACAAGTTACCCTTTTGTAAGGAAAATTTACATTAGAAAGGGGGCCTGTACTGGGGAGAGAGCTGTGATGGGAGATCACTTTTTCACCTCAGAGACTCAACTGCTGGCAGAGCAACCTTGGTGCACACCAAACATCCTCTTCTGGCTTCCAGTGAATTGCCTTCACCCCATTGGAAGGCCCAGGCCCCTATCCCTTTCCTCAGCTCAGGGTGGTATATAAGTCTCAATCTTTTGGCTGCCTTCTGAGTCTCCTAACTTCATAGGAATCCTGTACATATGTACATACATACTTCTTTTTTTCTCCTGTGAATCTGTCTTTTTATCACAGGAGGGTCTCAGCCAAGAACTTAAAGAGATAGAAGAAAATTATTTCTCCTCCCCTACAGTATCTAATTGAATACCCTGTTATATGATGATACCCGTTTTATAGAATAGAAAATGAGGCTCAGAAATGTCAAAAGTCTTGTGATTCATAGAGCTGAGCCTCTTCACCTGAGTGGGACCTTGAGGGAGGGGTCAGCTTCTGGTAGCCAGAGATGGCCCCGTGCAACTCCATTATGATGTAGTACCTATTTATTTTTCTTAGTTCTATTTCTGGTTGTCTCTCTTCTTGGGAAGTCACTCCATTTTCACTGCAGAGTTCTTCAGAGCAATGCTCTGCTGAGTGAATGAGCCCTTGAAGGCATGGTTTGGATGACTCTTTATACTTAGCAACCTATTATTCAGCCTTAATCATTGTGGCATCTTTATGTTTCCTGATTTGTTCCCAAATGCTCAGCATATACATAACCAGTGTGTTAATGCTTTCATGATTTTTAAATCTTCCTTTTAATTTGCCAAGTGGAAATGTTTTTAACCAATATTATTGCAATCTTACTTTTTTTCCCCTTAGAAAAGAGAACAGAGAGAGATGAAAAGGTAAATGGAAAAATGGCTAAATCATCCAGCTTTTAGTAAGCAGTCAGCATACTAATCCTGAGGATTATTCATATATCTAGTAACATCCTCTGTGTGTGTGACTGGGTATGAAGATATGGATAAATGCAGGGAGGAGCAAATAACATGTGCATCAACAAGGCAGGCCCTGAATTCTTACAAATATCGCAACACTAAATAATCCTTTATGTAAGAGGACAGAAACACAAGAATGAAAAATTGCTTTAATTTAAACCTCTAAAATTAAGCACATTCTGGAACGTATCTCCCTGCCCCACCCCCTTAATTTTAATACTTTTGACCACATTCAGAAATACTGGCTTATAAAATGATGTAAGGTAGTTAGGAGTAAATTATGGTATTTACCACCTTGATAAAGTAAGGACATACCAGATTTGCTCTCTATCTCCTTTTTTTCCCTTCCTTCCTTCCTTCCCTCCTGCCTGCCTGTCTGCCTGCCTGCCTTCCTGCCTTCCTCCATCCCTCCCTGACTCCTTCCCTCTTTATACAAATTTTTATTGCACACTGTATTAGTTTACTAGGGCTATTATAACAAAATACCACAGACTGAATGACTGAAACAATACACATTAATTTTCTCATAATTTAGGACCCTAGAAGTCCAAGATCAAGGTGTCAGTAGGTTTGGTTTCTTTTGAGGCCTCTGTCCTTGGCTGGCAACACGTGACACCTTCATGCTATGTCCTCACAGTGTTTTTTTATTTGTTTTTTGTTTTTCTTTGTGCATGCATCCTTGGTATCTTTTTGTATGTCCTAATTTCTTCTTATAAGGATACCAGTTAGATTGGATTAAGGCCTACCCTGGCATCATTTTAACTTAGTGACATCTCCATACATTCTGACCTGCTGGGGGTTAGGGCTTCAACATATGAATTTGGGGAGGACACAGTTCAGTCCAGAACAAACACCTAGGAAAAGTGTTCACAATTTGTAAGCTCTCATAACATTTTTTCGTATTGCTTCTCTTCCTCTTTTTCTTGCCTCTCCAGTTTCCTAAGAGTTCCTCTCAAAAGCATTTGAGAAGATTTGAGATCTTCCTAGAAAGTTTTCAGTCTTTTCTTTTTGTCTTACACACATATTATAGCTCTTATCACATTTGTTTTTGTTGCCTAGTACCTGGAGTCTTTAGTCAAAATAGGTTTGAATGGATGATTTGCAATAAATACAACCACAATGTGACCTATGACCATCAGCACTACGATTATACAACCACCACTGTAACTACTACGACCTCTCTTCTTCCTTTCCTCCTCTCTCCTTCCTCCTATGACAAGGAGTACAACATCCAGAAACAACAGAAGTGATATATGCGTAACATCTAATATTGCCTGAATACTGTAGTCAAAGACGTTAGTACTTGCCCTGTCAAATGAGTGAGAGGAACACAAATCAGGAGAACTCAAGCCCCCTCCCTTTCCTCATTCCTCCTTTGGTTTAGACTTTTTTGGTTTGAGAAAGACTATTTACTTTGGTTTCCAGTCCCCTTGGGAGCGTTTGGCCAGCTCAGAGCTGCTAAGCTACTTTTAAGAGCCGTGCCCCTGTTTCTTCTCCAGACCTCCCTGGGACAACTACTGACTCCATTGGCTGGTGTGATCAGGCACTTGTGCCCCTGCTGGCCCTGACAGACTTGGCAAGAACTTGGCCACCCCACTGTAAGCCTCAGAGCTGGGGTCTTTTCATCCCCTTCATTATCCGCCTCCTCACTAGGAAGCCTGGACCATGCCAGAGTCTTTGTGCTTTAATTCACCTGTCCGAGAGTGAGAGAGATTTTGTTTTCCAAGGAATCAAAACTGATGATGTTCCTTACGGAGTTTTTAAACCAGGAAGGAGGAAAAGGCTGAATGCAGTTGCTTTCCTTCCTTCCTACCCTTGTTCTCTCCTTCTTTTTCTCTTCTTTACCACTCCCTCACTTTCTATTTCTCTTCTCTCCCTCATTTCTTCCATTCCTCTTCCTGCTACTGCTTTTCATCCGGTTTCCCTGATCTCCCTTTTTTTCTTCTTCCCCTTTTTTCTTTCATTATAATAATTGTCTAAAATTTAAGTTAATGGAAATATTCCAAGATATACATCATATAGGTCTCTAAATTAAAACAAAGGAGGGGGGCTTCTATACTTGTTCATGTTCATATTTGCTATATCTGGGTAGCTAAATCAGTAGAAAGTAGCAACTTAAATCCTTCCAATGAACAGAGTTCAGAATTTCTTTTCTAGTTGCATAATTTTTTCTTTCTCTTTTTAATTATACTATATTTTATTTAATTATTTCTTCATGTGCCCACCTCAGTCACATGAGGACATAGCTCACATTTTCTGTTGACCAATTTATTATTACGCATTGAATTAATGGACTTCCTATTCCTACTAGAGAATGACCCTTGCCTTCCAGGAAAGAATCTCCGTTGGCTGTGGTGTATTAGTCTATAATAAGCTATGGAATTTTTTTTTGCTTTTTTTTCACTTGTGTTTTTGTTTTGCATTAATATACAAGAAAATGATTAATCTACAGCTTTCTGCTTTTTTTTTTTTTTTGTATCAGTGTAAGGCTTGTTAAATGAAGATTTAGGAGCTTTTCTTTTCTGCTCTGGAACATTTTGCAAATTACTGAGATGTCTGTTCCTTAAAAGTTTGAGTCAGTTCATCTGGTCCTGACATTTTTCAGGACTACAATTAGTGGTGTGCTAGTAGTAAATGTTCAATGAGTGGTTCTTCTTTGTAGCATTTGCTGATTTCCATAGTGTAAATACTCCCACCAATGGCTGATTGTAAGTGTATTCTCATGATGTTACTGAACTTGGAGGTGGGAAGAGAGGTGAACAGTTGTCTTTCAGAAACCAGTGCTAGCCAGCCCCAGCACACTGCTGGTTGTTGATCTCTGATAACTTTCTCAGTTTTGTCAGCTGCTTAGATTGTCCCTTATGGAGTCAATCTTGGCAACATTTTCTTAGAAAATCATTCATTTCATCCAGATGTTGAAATATATTATTTAGTCTTGCAAATAACTCTTTTAGGATTATTTTTATTCCCTTGACATCTGTGATATCATTCCCCCTCCTTTCCATTTCAAATGCTATGTATTTGTACTTTCTCTCTTTATATTTTTCAGGTTCACTGCAGTTTCTGCAATTTTTGATTGCTTGCTTCTCAAAGAGACCAATTCTTAAATTCACTTGTCAGTTTTACTGTTTCTCTGTTTTCTAATATATCATTTTCTCCCTATCTTAATTCCTTATTTTCTAATTTATCTGAATTTGTTTTTATATAGTGGCAGGCATTGAGAGTATATGATAAATAAGTTGCATTTATTATTATTATGTAAATACATCTACCCAATGTCATTTAGTGTACACTGTATGCTAGTATATTTTAAAATTTAGAATTGGATTCATTAACTATAGAACATATGCTATGCTTTTTATAATACAATCAAACCGTCCTTCCTGTCTGCATTTCTGCAATCCTGCCACAGTTGTTGGAAAACATCATTTAGCTATTTCCCTTCTTTCTTCCATGCCAGTGACTATTCTTCCCACCTCTGGCTGCCTTGTAACCCCACCGAGTCTCTCATGGCTTCCAAATCCCATGTTCCCAGCATGTGTCCTCATTAAAGTTTGATTTCCTCTCACCATTCTTTCATCTCTGATTATAGGCTTCCTTCCAGTCACCTTGTGGGGCAGAAAACATAATTTCCTTACAGTCATTGTCTCTGTTGCCTGTGATGGCTTGTGTTAAGACTAAGCCATTTGGATGTTTTCTGGGATGCAGAAATTCCATCTAAAATTGAGATCTGTACTTCCTGCCAATAGTTTGAGGAATCGGGTCAATGGCTTTCAGAACATATGGACAATGAAGGGATCTGCACTAAATATTTGATGCTTGTTTAACTTGCTTTTTGAGCAACACATGTGAAGAGTAACTTAGGGTCAGCTGAGAGTAGGTGGATTGGTGATAGCTGGTTAGCATGAGCCAGTTTTTGGAGGGGTGTGAATATGGAGTCCAGTCAAAAGTGACTAAAGCAGAAGAAAAAGGAGGAATGAAAGGATTTTGGTTGAGTTCTTCCTCTGTGTCAGATACTACTTACATTAACTCATTTAATGTTTTGAATATCCCTACAAAGCAGGTATTACTTCATAATGGAGTCTCAAAAAAGTAAAATATCTTGCCGAAAGCCACAAAGCTAGAAAGTGAGGGAGACTGGATGCAAAGCCTTACTTGCTCCAGAATTCGTACACTTTCAACAGGCTCTATTGTCCTTTCTTATTCTGGATAGTTCCAGGGAATTTGTATTTTAACTCTCATTCATTCCCATGGAATGTCCTTACTGTGAATTCTAAGAACATCCTTATTTGTTTAATACTCAATGTTCAGGGATGGCTTTGAATCCGAAAGTGGCATTCCATGACTCCTGGTCAATGCATGGCAGTGATAATAATTGTTTTGTCTGCTTTGCCTTAATGATTATTATTAGCTTTGTCAACAGATGTCATACTGAAACTGCCCCACCAACCTTAGCCTTTAGTCACTGTGGCTGCATAGCTTGAAAATCTGATTCAAGTACCCTGCCCCCACTTCAAAGTATCTGCTGTTAGGCTACCAATGCTCAGGATTATGGTGTCCTAATCTCTCTCAAGGCCTTGAATTGTGCCCTGATTCTCTATGGGTGATCCCAGATCTCCTGTACCAGCTGATATACATCTTCAGTTGTTTGCTCAGCTGGGGTAACACCCCCACCCCAGGCTCCCAGTCAGAGCATTTGAAGCCTTCATGGAAATCTCTGGGAAGAACCTTAGTGCCTTTTTTCAGTTTTATAATTTTTTCTTCTCAATGGGTCCAAAGACAAACAAATGGATAATGAAGGAAAGAAGGAAGGAAGGAAGGAAGAAGGAAGGAAGGAAAGAAGGAAAGAAGGAAGTAGGGAGGGAAGGAAGCAGGAAAATAGAAGGAAAGCAGGAAGGAGGGAAAGAAGAAAATTAATTTAATAGCTATTTTGGAAGTCACGAGCTAAAAGCTCTTGGGGCCTCTTCCTTCCTATCTTGGGAACTGTTGTTTTTATAATTTTGCCATAATTTCTTATAGAAATAAATAAATGCTGTCACATTTCTTCTGGATGTAAATACAAAGTAGAATCTACAGTCCCTGCTTCCAGGGAGCTTTTACAGATGAAAGCTGTGGAAGTTACTTTTGGATGCTGCTCAGCTTTCAAGCTTCACCTCTTACAAAAAAAAAAAAATGTTCTGTGATCATTCACATTGGATCAAGCTCTGATCTCACTTCACTGGGAACCCATATTTATACTATGTGATCCAGCCCTCGGCACTGTGGTCAGTTACAAGGAAAGGAGAAAGGACACATTTGTGTTTTGGGATGTGGACAGAATGTAAACATGTAAAACTGAGTTGTGACAGTTTCCTGACATGGGGACTGTAAAAAGTAGAGAAAGGTAAGATACAGAGGAAGAGAGAAAAATGGGTAACACATGCAGATAATCCCCAAAGTATATATCCTAAGGCCTCCTCGTAAATGTACTTGGGCCTTTCCTGAGGTTCCAATGCACCTTGCCCTTGGGTTCCATGAGGCACTTTACCCTATGTTTATTAGGCTACACTGAATAGGTTATCCTGTCTTGTAATTCTTGTCTGAGAAGCTGCGCCCATTATCTGAGGCAGCATGGCACACGAGTGAAATGGCTGGTTATCTATATTACCAGAAATCTTGAAATCCTAGTTCTAGCTCAGTGGCTATGGTAGGCCAAAGAGTGTCTCCTAAATATATCCAGATTCAAATCACTGGAACCTGTGAGTGTTACCTTACATGGCAAAAGGGACTTTATAGATGTGCTTAAGTTAAGGATCTTGAGATGCGGAAATCATTCTGGATTATACAGATGGGCTCTAAATGTAATTTTAAGTGTCCTTTTAAGAAGGGAACAGGAGTTTTGACATGGAAGAGAAAGTAGATGTGATATTGGAAGCAAGAGGTTGAGGGGTGCAAGGAAGGGGTCATGAGCCAGGGTATGCTGGTGCCTCCAGAAGCTAGAAAGCCAAGGAGACACATTCTCCTCTTGAGTCTCCAAAAGGAACCAGCCCGGCTAACACCTTGAATTGAGCCCACAGAAATGAATTGCAGCCTTTTGGCCCCCAGAACTGTGACATAATAAATTTGTGTTGTTGTAAGCCACCAAGTTTGTGGTAATCTGTTACAGCGACAATAGGAAACTAATATGGTAGCTTTGTGATGGTGGGCAAGTTTCCTAACCACTCTGTGCTTCAGTTTTACCATGTGTACTGTGGGGAGAAGGCAAGTTCCATCAGGTGGTTGTAAGAATCAGTGAATTTGTGGCTGAGTAATATTCCATTGTATATTCAGCCACAAATTCATTGATTCTTTTTTTTTTTATTTTATTATGTTATGTTAATCACCATACATCACATCATTAGTTTTTGATGTAGTGTTCCATGATTCATTGTTTGCGTATAACACCCAGTGCTCCATTCAGTATGTGCCCTCTTTAATACCCATCACCAGGCTAACCCATCCTCCCACCCCCCTTCCCTCTAGAATCCTCAGTTTGTTTCTCAGTGTCTATAGTCACTCAAGGTTCGTCTCCCCCTCCAATTTTCCCCCCTTCATTTTTCCCTTCCTACTATCTTCTTCTTTTTTTTTTAACATATAATGTATTATTTGTTTCAGAGGTACAGGTCTGTGATTCAACAGTCTTACACAATTCATAGTGCTCACCATAGCAAATACCCTCCCCAATGTGTATCACCCAGCCACCCCATCCCTCCCAACCCCCACCACTCCAGCAACCCTCAGTTTGTTTCCTGAGATTAAGAATATCAGTGAGATCATATGATACATGTCTTTCTCTGATTGACTTATTTCGCTCAGCATAATACCCTCCAGTTCCATCCATGTCGTTGCAAATGGCAAGATTTCATTCCTTTTGATGGCTGCATAATATTCCATTGTATATGTATATACCACATCTTTATCCATGCATCTGTCAATGGACATCTTGGCTCTTTCCATAGTTTGGCTATTGTGGCCATTGCTGCTATAAACATCGGGGTGCACGTACGCCTTCAGATCCCTACATTTGTATCTTTGGGGTAAATACCCAGTAGTACAATTGCTGGATCATAAGGTAGCTCTATTTTCAATTTTTTGAGGAACTTCCATACTGTTTTCCAGAGTGGCTGCACCAGCTTGCATTCCCACCAACAGTGCAGGAGGGTTCCCCTTTCTCTGCATCCCCACCAACATCTGTCGTTTCCTGACTTGTTAATTTTAGTCATTCTGACTGGTGTGAGGTGATATCTCATTGAGGTTTTGATTTGGATTTCCCTGATGCTGAGCGATGTTGAGCACATTTTCATATGTCTGTTGGCCATTTGGATGTCTTCTTTGGAAAAATGTCTGTTCATGTCTTCTGCCCATTTCTTGATTGGATTCTTTGTTCTTTGGGTGTTGAGTTTGATAAGTTCTTTATAGATTTTGGATACTAGCCCTTTATCTGATATGTCATTTGCAAATATCTTCTCCCATTCTGTCGGTTGTCTTTTGGTTTTGTTGACTGTTTCTTTTGCTGTGCAAAAGCTTTTTATCTTGATGAAGTTCCAATAGTTCATTTTTGCCCTTGCTTCCCTTGCCTTTGGTGATGTTTCTAGGAAGAAGTTGCTGTGGCTGAGGTTGAATAGGTTGCTGCCTGTGTTCTCCTTTAGGATTTTGATGGACTCCTATCTCACAGTTAGGTCTTTCAACCATTTTGAGTCTATTTTTGTGTGTGGTGTAAGGAAATGGTCCAGTTTCATTCTTCTGCATGTGGCTGTCCAATTTTCCCAACACCATTTGTTGAAGAGACTGTCATTTTTCCATTGGACATTCTTTCCTGCTTTGTCGAAGATTAGTTGATCATAGAGTTCAGGGTCCATTTCTGGGCTCTCTATTCTGTTCCACTGATCTATGTGTCTGTTTTTGTGCCAGTACCATACTGTCTTGATGATGACAGCTTTGTAATAGAGCTGGAAGTCCAGAATTGTGATGCTGCCAGCTTTGTTTTTCTTTTTCAACATTCCTCTGGCTATATGGGGTCTTTTCTGGTTCCATACAAATTTTAGGATTATTTGTTCTAATTCTTTGAAAAAAGTGGATGGTATTTTGATAGGGATTGCATTAAATATGTAGATTGCTCTCGGTAGCATTGACATCTTCACAATATTTGTTCTTCCAATCCATGAGCATGGAACATTTTTCCAAATTCATTGATTCTTAAACCACCTGATGAAGATACATTCTCCCCACATTACAGATGGTAAAACTGAAGCACAGAGTGGTTAGGAAACTTGCCCAAGATCACATTTGATCACAAATATGGATGGAGCTGGAGCGTATTATGCTAAGCAAAGTAAGTCAGTCAGAGAAAAACAAACACCATATGATTTCACTTGTATGTGGAATTTAGGAAACAAAACAGATGAACATAGGGGAGAAAAAAAAAGAGAGGCAAACCAGAAAACAGACTCTTAGTTATAGAAAACAAACTGAGGGTTGGTGGAGGGGAAGTGTGAAGGGGATGGGCTAGATGGGTGATGGGGATTAAGGAGGGCACTTGTGATGAGCACTGTGTGTTGTATGTAAGTGATGAATCACTAAATTCCACATCTGAAACTAATATTACACTGTATGCTAACTCACTGGAATTCAAATAAAAACTTTAAAAAAGTAAAAATAAATTAAAAAAAAACCTTCCTTCAACTATGAAAAAAAAAAAGAATCAATGAATTTGTATGTTGTCTGCCACATAGCGGGCACTCAATAAGTATTTGATTATTTAATGTTTGCATTCAACATAGTCTTAGCCATACAGTTGGTTGGTAGTAGAGTCAAAACTTCTACACAAGCTGTTCTGACTCCAAATCCACAAGTAAGCTAGAGAAAAGCTATCAGTTAACAGACTGAATATGATGTGATCCACCATATCTTAGGCTTTCCTTTAAAAGTGATCACTGAATAAGGAAAATGCTATTTTCTGTCACCTTGACTGCAGTTTTAGAAAAACTAATTTTACTTTATATGAGTCAAAGTTCAATTCCTTCTCTGCTGAAAGAGATGTAAATAGATATTCTCAAATCCTCTCATTTCCTATTAATTCATACATTATTATTTGTAGCTTCTACATTCTACTTTTTAAATCACCTAATAGGTAATCTATCCAAAGACTTTAACATTTTTCTATTTAACTTACTTTGCCTCACATTTGGGATACCAATTTAACTCATGTTTACTAAGTACCTACTTTTTTTTACTTCTTATTAAGTTCCTACTATGTATAGGCATCTTCCCATGTGCTTTCAGAAAAAAGAGCAAACAAAACAGTTATTTATTTATCCATCCATCCATCCATTCATCCAGCTTTCTACTCATCCAACTATAGATTTAACAGGCAAAATTTGAGGACCCCAGTCTGAGCTATTTACATATGTGTTAGACCCTGGCACAGACAATAAGTTGCAGTCTCTGCCCATAGAGGGCTTACAGTTGAGTTTGGGAGCCAGATGTATGATTAGAACCTCCAAAGAAATGCAGGAAGGATATGATCACGTTTTGCCCAGAGACTGAGAGTAAAGGGAGTGGAGGGCTGGATACATTAGACAGAAAGCAAAGTTGTAAGGAAGACTTCACAGAAAAAATGTGGGGCTTAGTATGTGAGGTTTAGGGAGGAAGAGTCAGAAAAAAAAGAACTTTAAATGAAAGCTTCAGAAGTATAAAAGCAAAACATGGTATGGCTAGATTAGACATGGTATTTGATAGCATATGGTCAAAGAAAATTTCTTTGCTCCTCCCAGACAAGAGTGTAGATTGACATTTGCTTGTCTGATGGAAATAATTTAGAATAGCATACTAGGATGTCATATATCAAGGCAGGCAGCTTTCTGAGATCTGATGCATGCGTTCCGACTTTTTTCCCCTTTCTCTTTTTTTTAAGCTGAAACATTACTGACAGTCACCGCTATAGTCCAGTGCTCTTAAAGTTGACATATGCTGAGTGACAGATCCAAGATAAGAGTAAAATACATTTGAATGTGCCGATAAAGGGAAAATGGGAAAGGGCTGAAATTATAGAGATATAAAGGTGTATCTTTAAAGCTCTTAGGAGAACAAATTGCTAATCAGGAACAGAACTGTATAGAGGCTTGATAAGTTCGAATGAAGAAACCCTTCTGGGATGGAAACTCTTTCTAGTGTGTAGTGGTTTTATAAGAAGTCTAATGAGATCCATTTGAAAGTGCTGGCTCCGTTTGGTATGGAGGAGAATTGTCAAGAGATTTTCAGATGTCTGAATGGCAGTAATAAGCCCAACAGGGCCAAGGTGGGGTGTCCAATTGGCCAAGTGGCATAAAAGCTATCTTTGGAAACTCATCATCCACAATAGTACATTCTGTTCCCATTAATTTCTGGCAAATGGAAGCCATCTGCAAGGAAATAACACTGACACCGATCAAGTCAATCATAGCTAAGATTTACTTATAAGCTATAATTCTAGTATATTCTACCATTTTATACTCATTGAAGCACACTTGTACACACATTGAGCGCACACAGGCACACACACACACAGGTATTTATAAAGCATAGGAAATTTCAATTCTTAGCCTGTCATCAATTTCTAAAATAATAATCTGTTATAATAAAATTAATTTATTCAATTGTTTGAGGTTTTTTTTAGAAGCTGTAGTTACTAGCAGTAGTATAGTGTAGTATTTGCATGATTTACATATTTCCTCTGCTCCAGGATCATTGGAACTTTAGTGTATAGGGATGATAAATTGTTAAGAAATTGTCCCTGAATTCCTGGCCATCGTCAGTTGGTTTTGGAGTAGATGCCTGACCTTAACTGGGCCAGGAGAGGATCTCTACTTGCAACTGGGAAAATGGTAAGGGAAGACCCAGAGGAGAAGCCTATTCAACATACTCCAGTTGCTTGGAGTCTCACCCTAGAAGCCTGGAACCTCAGCCCTTTGATGACTACTAACATGGGTCTGTTTGAAAAGTTTCCTCTATCTGTAAACTGAAATTTGCTAAAAGTGGAAACCACAGCTGCCCTCACATTTTGAGTGATAGCAACACAGATTCCCACTGAACATATAGATACCTAGACTTCTCCAGAAAGATGGTTCAAAACTTTTTTTGATAAAAGGTTAACATCATTTTCCTTGTCCCAGGACTGCCATTCCATGTCCTTGACCATTTTCAGAATTTACTTGCCAATGACCCATTCCTGAGAGACAAATCCTGCAACTATCTAGGAGACCAATATATATTATGATAAACACTGTGGTACAATAAGAAATACATTTATATAACTTTATATGCTTATAACACTGATAAAGTGTTAGTGAATTTGATTCTGATTAAGCTAACATTTATTTGGGCCAATAATGATTTTTGAAATGTTGCTAAACATTGTTGATTGCTTTTGTGGGTTTAATTCTTATAACCAGCTATCTCTGAGATATAATTCTCATTATACCACTGAGGGTACTGAACCTCAAAGAGTAAGAGATATAGAAGGATAATCTATCTACCATTACTCCAGAAATATATTGATTTTATCTATCTCTCTATCCATCCATCCTTCTATATACATCTATTATATAAGTGTACATTTTAATATATATGGAAAACAAATATAGGCATATATATAAAATATATACATATATGCATTTTTATCATATCATTTTTTGTGACATACTATTTCAGTTTCAGTGGATTTTTATCTTTGGCAAATATTTTATTAGTATTATCTAATTATTTATAGTTTAAAGATTTTATTTTTAACTAATCTCTACACCCAACATGGGGCTTGAATCATAATCATGAGATCAAGAGCCACATGCTCTACTAACTGAGCCAGCCAGGTGCTTACTAATTATTTATAGTTTATAAGGTTGTTCGTAACCATTATTTTGTATTTTATCATACCCTTCCCTATCCCACACACATGCATTAGTAAGTAAATAAGAATTTTTGTTGTTCTATTTTACAGATAAAAAAACTAGAGCTCAGGGGCACCTGGGTGGCTCAGTCAGTTAAGTGTCTGCCTTTGGCTCAGGTTATGATCTCTAGGTCCTGAGATCAAGCTCCACGTCAGGCTCCCTGCTCCGTGGGGAGCCTGTTTCTCCCTCTCCCTCTGCCACACCCCTGCTTGTGCTTGCTCTCTCTCTCTCTCTGTCAAATGAATACATAAAATCTTAAAAAAAAAAAAAAAAGAAAAAGAAACTAGAGCTCAAAATAAGTACTTGACTTTGTCAAAATTATGCACTTGAAAGGGCTAGAGTCCAAACTTGCTTTTGAAATTTCTTTTCCTAAACCAAAGCCCATCCTCTTAGATCATCTATTTTTTTCTACATCATCTGTCATCTATATTTACAATCTACTGTGGAAATATGACTTGAATAGAGTTGCTATAATGGGCATAATGAATATATACATTAAGAGAGGTTCAAAGAGGAGTCTTACATAGCTAAAGGGAATAGAGATTCAGAGCCAAAATGCTTTACTGGTTAAGGGCCTTGGTGACTGGGATTCAATCTTAGCTCCTTCACCTACTAGGTACTTAAGTAAGATTCTTCACTACTCTGAACCCTGGTTTCATCATCAAAAAAATGTTAATAATAAATATAAACTGCAGGAAGTTTGCAAGAATAAAATTATAGCATGTAGGTGAAGCATTTCTGACACTGCTGGGCACAAAAGCATTCCTACTATTTTTCAGCTATAATTGTCATATTATGATTATACTGGGAAGTAATATGGAAAACATGGCTAGGAAATAGCCTTTGAATGTACCAGGAAAGCAAACAGAATTTGTATACACATAATAATAATAATATCTAGCATTCATTAAATGCTAATTAAGTGTGAGCATTTTAATATACTATCCTAATTAATCCTCATAATTATTTGATTTACAGCAAAAAGTGAGTTATTTTCCCCATTTCATAGGTTAGAAAATTGAAGAAAGAAAATATTAAGTAATTTTTCTAAGGACTGTGACAAGAAAATGATTGGTTTAACTAGAAAATAAGGGTAAATATATGTTGTTGATCTTTCCAATAATATTTTCATCTCAACTAGAGATTTTGAGTAAGATAGGTCTTAATCCAAGTAAGTTATTAATGATGGTATTTATGGCTCTTAAAGGATTGGGAGGGGGATAAATATGGAGTTGGGCATGAGGAATATGCCTAAAATGTTCATCCTTTTATTTATTTATTCAACATATTGCTTAACTGCCTATTATGTGCAGGTTTCATGTTTTCTACCTGGTTTAGAATTTTATTTATTTTTATTTTTTTTAAAGATTTTATTTATTTATTTTATTTATTTGAGAGAGATAGTGACAGAGATAGCGAGAGAGACCACAAGCGGGGAGGAGAGGGAGAAGCAGGCTCCCACTGAGCAGGAAGCCCAACGTGGGGCTCAATCCCAGGACCCTGGCATCATGACCTGAGCCAAAGGCAGACGCTTAACCAACTGAGCCACCCAGGTGCCTCTGGTTTAGAATTTTAAACTTTCTTTTTTTCCCCTAAACTATTTATGTTAAATAATTTCAAATGTAAATAAATATTGCAAAAATAGTACAGTGAATAACCATGTTCTTTTCACTTAGACTCAAGCACTGTTAACTTTTTGCCATGTTTGTTTTTACCATGTGCACGCATATAGGTGTGTATGTGTATGTGTGTGTGTGTACATTTATACACATCTGCACATACCTACATTTCTTACATTTCTTTTTTGGCCTACCATTTTAGAGTTAATGGCTGACATCAAGAAAACTTACCTCCAAATACTCCAGCATGTATTTTCATAGAACAAGAAGGCTCCATATAACCACGATACAGGGATCATATGCAGGAAATTTAACATCAATACAATTTCATTATCTAATATACCCTCAATATTTAAATTTATCTAATGGTCTCAATAATGTAACTTATAGCTATTCTCCTAACCTGAGACTCAATCACAAAGTGGATTTAGTCATCATGTCAGTAATCTCCTTCAATGTTAAAGTTAACCAAACTTTTTTTTTTTTTTAACTTTTAAAGAGTCCAGTTCATTTATTTTGCAGAACATATCTTAATATGACTTGCTTGATTATTTCCCAAAGTTTAGATTCAGGTTAAGCATTTTTTCCCCTGAACATTACATATTTAATATATGTCCTCAGTGCATCACACTGGGAAGCTCATGATGCTCATCTGTTAGAAAGAGCTTGACATTCTGAAGGGGATAATAGAGCCCAGTTCTCTGCACTGTCTCTACTTGGAACACACATTTTGAAGTCCTGTATTAGAAATCCAAAACTAACTACAATGATGGTGCCACTCTGCATTCATTCAACTGAAATTCATTATGTACATTCAATCATTCATATGTGAATGAATGGCTCCTTTATGAAATGGTGAAAAATCATTTTTCATAAATTAAGGACTTTTACATGCAAGAATGGAGTTTATATCTATATGGGAGTTTTGACTTATTACTCAATTATAGTATTCCCAAAGTAGGTTTGGGTGGGGGGACATCTTTGAAAATTAAAAACACTAAGCTTAGGATGAATAAGAGGAAGTATCACTTTCTATAGCCGCTACAATCTTGTAAAATATATTACTTTAATTGAGTTATTATGGACCAACTTCTTGGCTGAGTTGACTTATTTTAAAATTAAAAAGAAGACTAGATGATTTGTAAGTTCTCTTCTCTTTCAACATTCAGTTCTGGCTAAATTTGTTAACATTTTAAGATGTGATTTAGGTAAATTCACTGAAGACAAATTTGTAAAGGGTTATTAAGGGTAACTGGGATGTTTGGAAATTTCCCTCATGTCCTAATTAGATATTATAAAAGAATCACCACAGCAGTCTCAATGGTACCACTTACTCTGACCTACTTCTGTTCACTTCACAGTCTATTGTGGATTATTATGGCTTTCCAACATCTGCCTCATTTCCCCATATCTGGCTACACTTTATACTTCTTTTTATTACTTCACCAGTTTATTCTTTGGCTTCTGATTCCCTACCATGCTTCAAATTTACTCTTTGATTTTGTTGCTATTGGCTGATGTAGTTAAACATTTCACCTGATTAGCTTGGCCCAGGGTCATACAGAACCTTGCAAGTGGGGATGCTGATAGTGTTTCTTGGCTATAGGATGGGCCCCAGACAACAAGACCAGTTTGATATAATATACCAATCTGTATGTTCTTGATTCCTAAACACAGAGATGCAGACACATTGACCTTTTCAGTTCTAACATCACATTCCATGTGATTCATTTCCACTTCATAGTATATCTGTGAGGAAACTGAAAGCAGAAGCAATGTAAAATGTTGCTCAAGGAAAAAAAAGGAGATAGACTGATAAATTTAAGTTATAGTGGATTTGAAAATAGGATGAATAGATCCCTTTGCTGAATGTGTTTAACTGATGAGACTTATTCATTCACTTACTCATTCATAATATTATAATAATAAAGAGAAAAGACCCTGGAGCTGGACTGCCACTTACCACCAGGGTAAGTCATTTGACCTCTATGTGCCTCAGTTTCTTTATCTACAAAAAATGGGAATAATAATGTTAGCTACCAAAGGATTGATGAGAATTAGTCAGTTAAAGTATATGAAACTCGGTAGAACACTATTTGGCATACAGCAAGTGCTACATATATATTAGCTATTTATTATTAATCAATAGTTGTTGATCTCCTATTACATCTAATATAAAGAATTCCATACACATTCTTGGAGTCAAAGAATAATTCAAAGTAATATTTGATATCTAATAGCAGAGGAGATGAGGGATTTGCTATTTATTTATGGGATTTCTTCCTATTATCATCATCATTGTCATAATGACGACATTTATTGAGTGTTTGTGCCTGGCACTCCTGGGTGTCTTTCATAATTTTTCTTATTTAGTTTTTCTTATTTGGTTTTTAATTTTACAGAAAGGTTAACTATTTGCTAAAGGTTATTTAGTTTGAAAATGGTAGATCCAGGATCAAACTCAAGCAGTCTGACTCCAATATTCCATGATATTAATAACAGTGGATATCTACAAATTATATTGAGATGTGGCACACAGTGCCTTCATTCAATACACATACACATGCACTGAGAACACAGTACAAACTCAGTGGGTAGAGACAAATCAGAACCCTGCCATCAGATAGCTCCTGCCATCAAGGAGATCAGAGTTTCACGCTGAGGATACAAAAATGAAAATGACAAAGTGTAGAGTGTGCTATGACAGTGATATTCACAGGGCAAGCTCCAGAACTGGCATCTCAATCTGAGAGAAGTTAAAGAGGCATGAGAAATGAAGAGAGGGCTCAGCAGTGTCAAGGATGGAGAGGCAGCAGGTGGGTAGGTATGGAGTGGGCATCTGAGGCAGAAAGATAACATGTGAGAAGAGATTTGATGCATGTGGGGAACTATGGGACTTTGTGGCTGGAGAAGATTGAGGTCTAGGAGACATGGAACTGAGAGGAAAACAGGGCATAACCAGGAAACCTCTGTCTGCTAATGTGAAGAGCTTGACATTTAACAAGACTTGGGGATTATTTGAAAACATTTAACCAGGAAGAAAACGGGATCAAATGTGCTTGACAAAGATCATTGCACAAAAACTATTGAGTGTTTTTTTTAATCATGTCTTTAAATTAATGGCATGTTTTATTGAAATCTGTCTGTATTAAGCTCCTCTTGTTTTTGTGGATTTACACTAATGAATTTCAGTAGGTGGTATTATTAACACTACTCACTATTCCTACCTACCAGCTTCCTAATTCTTTAAGTTTATAACGTGTTTTCAACTCCATTATCTCCCATAACTTCCATAACTGCTTTATTTTTTATGATTATTTCCAGTTTAAAGATGAAGAAACTGAGGCTGAGTGATGTTAGCTGCCTCTGAACCACAACCCTGGGAAGAAATCTGAGCAAGGAAGCCTTAAATGGATACCACCTGAATATTGTCTTCTGCTCCACAGGGCGGACTGTGCAGGACCCCACTCATAAATCACCAGTGCAACTTGGATAACCCACTATGGCACTGGGGTCAGTTCCAACCCAACCTATGTATATCTTAGTCCAGTTGTTTGCTATAACAAACTGTTATAGACTGGGTGGCTTAAACATTCATGCCTCACAGTTAGAGAGGCTGGGAAGTTCAATATCAACGTGTGGGCAGATTCAGGGTCTGGTGAAAGCCTGCTTCTTGGTCCATAAACGGCCATCTTGGAAGAAGGGATGAGGGAGCTCTCAGGGGCCTCTTTTCTAAGAACACGAATTCCATTCATGAGGGCTCCAGTCTCATAACCTAACCACCTTCCCAAAGGCCCCAACTTCAAATACCATCACAGTGGGGTTTAGATTTCAATATATAAAATTTGGGGGACACAGGCATTCAGTTCATAACACTACCCAATGACCATTTTCTGTCTTCCTGGATAACAAACCTTATCTGTGTCCTGGCAGCAGTTGTGGTCAGTGACCTGTAGACAGAATCCTTCTGGTGACCCTTTGGGAAAGATTTTTCTCTGAAGAGAAAGTAGTATAAGCTGATGGTCTCTTTGCTTCCTCCCTATTTTGTATGCTCTTGTGTGGGAATGTCATATTTGGAGGGAGGCAGGATCTTGTGAGCATTAAGAGATATTTTGAGAACAAAAAAAAACAACATGCTGAGGACGGTAGAAGGGAAGGATGCAGGGTCCAGGTCCCGGTAGTGGATGCTGGGATGTGCCACCCAAATGTCACTGGAGGGCCTAAACACAGTTGCCCCTGCTGCTGGGAAGGTCTCTGGCAGGTGGCCCTCAAACTTCAGTCCCTTTGGGGATTGTCTCAGCTGAAAAGTTAACTTGCCTAAGGCCACATCCCTTTCCTAGGGTGGCCCATATTCCATGACAGATGGGTTCAGAGGCTACAAATCCCAGCCTTCTCATCCCAATAGAGGACAGCTATGGAGGGCTGCAGGCTTCCCCATGGGGGTCTGCCGATGTTGTTCTTGGGCCTTCATAACAGCTTGACTTCTCCCTCTGCCTGATGCTGCCTCCTCCCCTTTTCTTCCACAACGTTGATCACAGTAACACTTCGAAAAGCTCTTGCAAGCTAAAATCAATCTCAGAGTCTGCTTCTTGGGCAACCCAACCTGATGTCCCTGATGGCTATTTCAGTTTGCTGAAACCATGGGCCACCTATATTCTATTAAGTTAAAACTATAAGCATCTGGCAGTCATCACAACACTTTGTACCTGTTTATCCATCAGTCTTTCTGACCAGACTGTGATGTCTTCAAAAGTGTTTGCTCTGTTTAATTCATCACTGTGTCTCCTTCCGGGTTCATAATAGTAAATGCAACTTCACAGGCACTCAATACATTTATGTTAAATGGGGTAATGGAAGCTGTATCTATTTGAATGCTTGATATTTGTGGTCATGTTCTAGTACAGTGAACTATTCCTGCAGACTAAAATTTTGTACATAGTCACTTATTTGTATCAGATTTTTTCAGGAAACCCATAAAGCAAACTGAAAAGGATCGCATTCCATATATAACATTTCAAACAGTGGGATCAGCCCTCAGTTGAAAATCAGCATTTATATCTTTAAAAACAAGTCCCTCTGTGGGTACCTGGGTGGCTTGGTGGGTTAAGCATTTGACTCATGGTTTCAGCTCAGGTCATGATCTCATTGAGTCATGAGATCGAGCAGGTGTCAGGCTCCGTGCTCCGCGGGGAGTCTGCTTGGGATTCTCTCCCTCTGCCTCTCCCCCTTCTCACATGTTCTCTCACTCTCTCTCTCTCAATTAAATAAGTGAATCTTTAAAAATAAATCCCTCTGCTGGTACACGATGACCTATTTCATGAAATTGAGGATCTTAATGAAAGGTAAATCTATGTAGAGCTTCATTCTCTAAAACCTAGTTCCCTGAGAACAACGTCCATGATTTTTTTTTCCCTCTGTGCTGTCTTAAAGGCAAAACAAAACAAAATACACACACGCACACACACACACTCACACACACAAAACAATAAGCAGAAGTCCTGGGCCAAAATCTCATCTCTGCCACTTAGTAGAGTGTAATCTTGTGCATACTGCTTAAACTTTTGAGACTCAGTTCTTTTATCTATGAAATGGGCGAAATCAAATGCTATAGACACACTTCTAGTCTGTAGCCTGTTAATTCAGGCATTTATTCCTAAGATATTTTTGTGTTCTCTCTGTTTAAGGATCCTCATGCTAAATATGGTTTAGACGACTTTACCAGGATACTGCTTTTCTCTCTTTGCTATTACATCCTCCCTCTGTTAGTTCATGAGAACTATGCTTATTGCCTGGTTGCCTGGAAGCTGAGAGCTGGAATGAACACATAGTTCTTTTTGTTACAATATTTCCTTTTTCTTTCATGTATATTCTATTCCATTTATTTCACTTTAGCTGTACTGTATAACTGTGTTGTACTCAAATGAGGTTTCCTGGGAAGCAGACAGGTGTTTACATTTTTATGCAAAATTTAATATATGCAGGGTTTTAAAACCCCTACCATTTATTGGTTATCTTCTGTGAGGTAGGTGCTTTAGATACATCATTATCTTTAATCTTCACAGCAATCCTACAAAGTAGGGGATTATTTGTCCATTTTGCAGATGACATAAGGCTTGGAACAATCAAGTAATGCACCCAGGGCAACTCAGTTAAGTGAGTGGTGACTCAGGATTCAAAGACAGAACCCCATGACCCCCAAGGTTGTATTTTTCCTCCACCTCACAAGGCAAACAGAAATATAGAAAACAATTTCTGTGCACATAGATAACTGTTTGTAATTCCTCTCCAAGAGATAAACTAGACAGAACTATTTTTATGGGAATCAAGGTTTGCAAGGGGCTTAACGCAATGATACATTTTAAAAATCATTTAACATATGCTTAATAGAAGAATGATGGGCAATGTTTATTTTGCAACTGCATTTTCCTTCAAAAATTATTCATCCTAGTGACCTTTTAAAATAACAACTGGCAAATAAGTATTACTTGATAATAATTTAGAGAAAACTTGGCATAATGAGACATTAAAAGACTTGCCTTGTTTTATTCTTTTAGAAGAACCAGAGCTAGGTAAGAGATACAGAAATATAAATTTAATTTTTCCCAATTTATTAATCAGATAACATATCAACTCCACGGAAGGCATTTTAAAAATTAATTAAATGACCTACACAGTCATCGCTATAACACAACAGTTGTTTTCATTTTGTTCCTTGAATTTCCTTTAAGCCCTCTCTCAATATGGGACTGTGGAATTTTTATATTTGAAATATTTTTAAGAATAGCATATTGCTAGGGACGCAAGATCTTAATAAATATGATTTGATGAAAAAACACCAAAGTTCAGCTTTTGCTCCCAAGAGTACACTGTATCTCAGCTTTATTTGATAAAGAATCATTCACACAGACTGGATCCTCTAGTTACAGCTCATAATGACACAAAGAAATATTGAATATGAGGAGAAAGACATACTTTTCAATGAGATATTAAGGAGATAAAACAAGCTGAAAGATGAGGGAATGAAGAGGTTTTAGAGGGGAAAGTTGAAGGAAGAGAGTTGAATTTCCAGCATGTAGAGAGATAAGAATATCTTGATGGGATTTTTTAAAATAACATATTTTCAACTAAAAAGGGACATCATGTCCACTAATAACCACAAAATTTGTATATGTGTGTGTGTTTAGAATTTACTAATTGCTGGGTCCTATACTATGATCTAGATACTATTGCTATTGAGGAAACTGAGGCACAGAGAGCTTATGTGACATGTACCGGAGAGCTGATAAGTGATAAGCACAGGCTTTGAGCAAAAGCAATCTGGCTTCAGAGTCTGAGCTTCCTAAGCATATATTTGTCTACCATCCATGGAACCATATCTGGAATTCTTGAATGTGGTAGGAAGTTAAACTGGTTAACAGGCACCTGCTAGATGCTTTACATATATTATCTTTAATTCCTATTACAGCTCTGAGAAGTAGCTAGTGTCATCCATGTTTGATATATGAAGGAGGAGAGAGCAAGAGAGGTTGACCATGTTGTGCAGGATCACACGAATAACAAATTAGGGAGCTGTGATTCAAATGCAGACCTGAGTCCATAGTTTACTCTCTAAGTGTGCTACCTTTCCTCAACTTTCTGATTATTCATCATCTTTATGACAGAGTGGTAAAGACAGAAGCAGGAGATTTAAACACATGCCTCTATAAGCAAAAGAGAGAGAAAAGATAAGAAGAATTTAAGGAGGGCAATCAGTTAAAGAGCTAATCTTTGGGGCACCTGGGTGGCTCAGATGGTTAAGTGTCTGCCTTCAGCTCAGGTCATGATCCCAGAGTCCTGGGATTGAGTCCCGCATCGGGCTCCCTGCTCCTTGGGAGCCTGCTTCTCCCTCTGCCTCTCTCTCTCTCTCTCTCTGTCTCTCATAAATAAATAAATAAAATCTTAAAAAAAAAAGAGCTAATCTTTGAGGGCATGCTATTGGCAAGATATTGTGCTTGGTGCTTAGTAAGGAAGTTTGTCTCAGAGAAATTCTGAGTCCACTAGGCACCATAGATGAGTGTGTGATGACCAGAGGACTGTAGACAGGAATAAGGAGTGGTGTCAGAAGCCCAACAAGGTTAAGTATCTTGTGTAGAGTCACATAGTGAGGAAGTCCTAACATTCAAACCCATCTTGACTCCACAGTAAGAGATGGAAGCCATTTTTCTCTATTAGCTATATTGTAGGATCTTACTCCAGGCTTATAAGACTGGAGACAGGCTCACTATATTACCCTGGGTTGAGAGACATCTAACATGCATAGAGGATCACAAGTGGAATCAGGAAGCTGATTTTCTTCTTCATTCATTCATTCAGTATTCAATGAACTCCTTCTGTGTGCCAAGTACTACTTTGAGAGTGAGGGGCACAGTGGTAAACTGAAGTCTTGTTAGGCTTTTAAACAATAGTGGAGGAGTAAAAAAAAAAAAAAAAGTATGCAATGTATACCTTATGCAGTGATAAATGCTTTGAAAAAGAAGACGGTAGGATACTATGTTCAGAAGTAACAGGGAATGGGATCTTGTCAGGAACTGAAAAGGAGATGACACCTGAGGAGACACATGAATGCTAGGAGGGCACCTGGGATTAGGACACCAGAGGGGAAAAAGGCAAAGTCTTGTGGCCTTCAGGAGCCAGGTATGGGGACAAGGTGACAAGGATGATGTGGTAGAGGAGATGCGTGAAGGAGAGGCAAGAGGGAGGAAGTGGAGGTGGGCAGGGGCCAAACCTGAAGGTCCTAGTGGGGCCATGAGGAGTTCAAGATTTATTTCCAGTGAGCCACTGGGGCATTTTGAGCAGGAGAGTAATATGATCTGAGTTTACTTGTAAAGATTCGGCTAAGCAGAAACGATGACCAGGAAGCTGTACAGCTGTCTAGGTGAGGATTGACAGGTAGTTTGAACTAGAGTGGGAGCAGTGGAGATGGAGAGAAGTTTGAGAAATAGAACTTCCTGAGATTAGGAACTTTGCACAGGGATAACCAACAAATTCTCCCTCTGGAGTCAAGCTACATGGGAAACAAAATCATAAGCAGAGGCCACTTCTTTTTTTTATTTTTTATTTTTTTAAAGATTTTATTTATTTATTTGACAGAGAGACATAGCAAGAGAGGGAACACAAGCAGGGAGAGTGGGAGAGGGAGAAGCAGGCTTCCCGCCAAGCAGGGAGCCCAATGCAGGGCTCGATACCAGGACCCCAGGACCATAACCTGAGCCAAAGGCAGACACTTAATGACTGAGCCACCCAGGCACCCCATCAGATGTACATCATGGTACATCTAAGTGTACCATGAATGATAGAATCCAAACCTACTGTGACTGGAACACAGCTTCCTGAAGACAAACTTGATGAGCCAAGAGATGATCAAGAAGGTGGCTCTGTGGGCATGGAGTCTGAATGAGGAAGTGAGATGAATTGGAAGCTGGCTAGCACCAGGGAATATCATGGGATTCAACATTCTCACAGTAGGGATGGTCTTGCCAAGGGGGTCAGAAATACTTGAAATTCCAGGGGCATAATCCTGTGTACCCACCTCTACACTGAGAATCCTTTCACCTTTGAGACCACCGCTCTGACTGGCCCAGAATGTTTGCCACCTAAATGCTTCTTCTGCCTCCTCCCAGGGCTCACAATCTCCCATTTTTGTTGTGATTTGATTAGTATATTATTGTGTAGGTGGGCCTAAAATTTATCCATTATAACCTAGGTGTGCAAAAGAATGTTGCTGCTATTTTTCCTATAACTGACCAAAATATTCTCACAAGCTTTTATTCCTAGAAGTGGAAGGGTCAAAGGGTGAGACCAATAGTAACCACTTTCCTCTTTAAAATATTGTGGGTTAGGGGCGCCTGGGTGGCTCAGTTGGTTAAGCGACTGCCTTCGGCTCAGGTCATGATCCTGGAGTCCCAGGATCGAGTCCCGCATCGGGCTCCCTGCTCCGCGGGGAGTCTGCTTCTCCCTCTGACCCTCCCCCCTCTCGTGCTTTCTCTCTCTCATTCTCTCTCTCAAATAAATAAATAAAATCTTTAAAAAAAAAATAAAAATAAAAAAATAAAAAAAAATAAAATATTGTGGGTTATTTCCACTAAACTTATTCTCTTTGGAAAAACTATAGGATCAAATACAACATTCAAGCACTGTGATGGGGCTGTTTCTCTTCTCCAAAGGGTCTCCTCCCCTCCACCTTCTCCCTGACATGGCATCTGGGTGCAGGGGAAAGATCATGCAAGCCCATGGCAACAGCAGGAGGATTTCTAGCTTGGGGGTGTGTCCTTACTACTGTTGTTTCTTTAAAGTAAAATTCTTAAAAAAAATGTATTATGTATGTATATCTTTATTTTAAGCATGGCATTGGCATCTACTGATGAAATCTGTAGTGCTGGATGATTGTATCTTGTCTTGAGGTACCCCATACTGAGTGACTGCCTCATTCTGGCCGCAGACCTCTGAGTGGCCACCATTTTCTAGACACCTCTGGTGCCCCCAGATCATGTAGGAACCCCTGGGTCTTCTGCATTCTCTGCAGAGACATCTCCCTGAAGGTCTCTCCCTCTCCTTGCTGCCTTCTCCCCCAGGCCAGATGGAGCAGGGAAGAGGAGCAGCCTATCTCTTCTATTCTCCCACAGCTTATTGGGGGCTGCTTTGTTGTCTTCTCAGCCCAGCCTCTCCTAGATGAGGGCTCTTTGAGGGAGTCAGACCACTTACCTAAGTGGGCTAAAGAACCTCCCAATCTCTCTCCTTTTGGCATCACACCTAGAACTCAAAGTCTTCCATCCCTCCTTCCCACTAGTCTCTTCTATCTTTGTGGCCTTGGCCCTCACCTTTCTTCTGGTATTAATGGCTGAAAGGATTCACAGAACAAAGCCTGTTTCCTGATAAAGAAAAACATGAAGAAGTACTCTTTAGATATGTTCACCTTTAATTAGACCAGCCCAGGAGCCAAGATGATGCCAATTACTTATCTCTGCTCTGACCTTCTATGTGTGGCTGATCTTAGGGTTTCACTCTAGGAGGCAACCCTTTCATAAAAGTTCTTAGAGAAGACATGCAGCCCCTCAGGATCCTTAAGAGGTACAAACAGAGCACTACAGGTATATAAAAGGACAAGAAAGGAATAATTAATATTTAGAAGAGTTTATGTGCTAGAGACTGCTAGGAGATTTACATACATTTTCTAATTAAAACAACCACTAAATGCAATCTCTCGGAATTAGAGACTGTCAGAGTTTCAGATCAATATAGTTATCTGCTTACAGATGTCCCACAGGTACTTCAACCCCAAATGCCTACCCTTCTCAGTACAGAAGCTCCTCATTCCTCATCCCTGTTTTAGTGAACATCACCAATATCCAACCAAATTCTAGTGTCTGAAAATTTGTAATCATACTGTACCATTTCCTTTTATACTTTCTTCCATGTAAGCAGATGTTGAGTTTTAAAGTTTCCACCACCTTAATATATTTTTCTTTTCTGTCCTCTTTAACTGTGTCACTATGCCATCTACTATGTCATTGGCTTTATCAGCTATGTATCAACTCTCATTTCAACAATACAAGAGAATCCTAATGGGTCTGTTTCATATCACACTCCATGTACCAGAGAATGGTTTTTCTAACACATAGATTTGATCATATCATATCCTACTTAAAATCCTTTAGTGATTCACCATTCCTTCCTTTATAAAGTCCATCTTCCTCAGTGTGGCTTGAAAAGCCCCCTGACTTGCCTACTTCCAGCCTCACCTCTATGCATCTTGGTGTTTCTCATTTCCGTGCCTTTGTTCCTGCTGTTTCCTTGGCTTAAAACATCTTTTACTTTTTTTGTCTGTCTCTTTCAGTTACCTTACCTGACAAAATGAATCCTTTCTGATGCCCCAATTAAGATCAACCCATCTTCCTTCGTGTTTCCACAAAACCACACACCGTAGGATGCTTTCTTCCTTGTGTGTCTGTAGTTATTCAGTGATATTTGTGTTTGTATTTCTTGCACCCAGAAAAGTCTCTGGCTCTTAGTTGGAATCTAATTAATTGTCAGTGTCTATGTTGAGAGAGAGACAAAGAAAGAAAGAAAAAGAAAAAAGAAACATTAGAGAGTAATGGAATGAAGGAGAAAAAGCATGGGAGAAGGAGGCAGAAATGGAGGATAAGGAAGAAGGAAAGTGGAGAAAGAAGAAAGACCCATAGACTGTAGGATTATTAGTCGAGATCGCTCTGTCCACATACTAGATCCCTAAGCATTTGTTCTGAGAGTAAGATGAAAGCAAACATGGCCTATTCAAAGCATTCTTGAGAAGTTATCAGACCTGGAACACTCCCAGCTCACCTTTCTGGTTTCCCCCTGAAAGTGAGGCTATGGGCATCCTCTTGCACAGAACATACTGAAAATGCAGCTGAAGTAAATGTGTTTTGTTCTATTACTGTTATTTTCAAGAGAGATGAGTCCAAAAACGTGCTATCTGCATCCAAGACCAGTTATCAGCTCCAGCAGCTTCCAGAAGTGTTGCCTGACTTCCTGGATTGTAATCTGGGTGCTTGGCGCACACTCATATAGAAGTTCCCTGCCTGACCCACAGATTCGTGGACCAGGAATTGCAAGCAGAGTAATTCAGAAGTCAGGAGCCACCTGACATGAACTTAAACAGGAGCTTCTTTTTCTTCTTTGTTAAATATTTTACTTATTTATTTTTAGAGAGAGAGAAAGAACATGCGCAAGCAGGGCAGGGAGAGGCAGAGGGAGAGAGAATCTTAAGCAGACGCCATGCTCAGCCCAGTCTAATGGGAGGCTGGATCTCACAACCCTGAGATCATGACCTGAGCCGAAATCAAGAGTCAGATACTTAACCGACTGAGCCACGCAGACGCCCCAGACTTAAACAGGAGCTTCTGAAGTCAGAGGCTATGGTAGGCCTGAGACTAGAAGGAAAATGAAATATGTGTACAAAGAAAGATAAGCCTTATTTATTTAATTTATGGAAATAAAATAGTTATTTTTGGTACTAATCTTCTTTTGTGCCATATTTGTCTAGTCTCTTCTGCTACCCCTGCTTCTTCCCAACAGCTACACCTATGGGTTAACACAGATCAGATAATACTAATGATAACGATGACGATGTAAACCATAGCAGCAGCTACAGTCAGTAATATATACAGAGGTCAAGTACTACATATATTATGCAGAATAGTGAATGTAGTTCTCAACATAATTTTTCAAGATGAGCATTATTATGTCCAGAAGACATAGAAGAAGAAGCAAACTTGGAGAAGTAACTTGTTTGAGGTCACATAACAAGGGAAAATGTTGTGTTCAATCCCTCTATGGGCTCCCATTCCCCTAGAGTAAGTTCCTGACTGGCTACCATCGTCTTCATGAATGGCCCTGTAGACCTCTCAATCTTCCCTCCATCTGCCTCCCTCTTTCCTTATACCAATCAGTGGCATTTGATTTTTCACTCATGCCTTGCTCACAAGTGTCTTGGGGGTCTTTGAAGTTACTGATCTCTTGACCTAGGATATCTATCCTCAGTCCTTTGCATGTCTGGATCCTTTTATTCGGAATTCTGCTCAAACATCATCTCCTCCTCCCTTCTTGGCCACTCAGTCTGAAAGAGTTCATGACACTGTCAACACTGCTCTCCCAACCCAAATGGCAGATACTGCCACCAGCTTCTACATTTTAAATGATATTTCAAAATACACAGGAGATTATGAATTTTTTTACAATCATTTGGTAAGTTGAAGGAACAGGCTTTATTGATGAGGAAAGTGAGGCCAAAAGGGAGGTCTTAGCAATAAATGTAGGAAATTAATGGGTTTAGATCCTCTGGTATGGCTGAACACCATACCGTGCAGCATCATTCACTACCGCCCACACAACGTTATCTCTAGCAGAGTAATTCAGAAGTCAGGTTCCAAATTTCAGCCTCAGACCCAGGTTCCAAATTTCAAGTCTAGTAATCTACCCTTTCTTCTAAAATCATAACATATCATAGTTATACAAAAATTTAAGTTCTTCAAAATATCAAGCATCTTGGTTGGCCTATACACACTTAGTAACTAAAGAAGGCTTGGCAATGAAAAAAATATATATATGTATAGGCCCATATAGATGAATCAAAGTTTGGGTTGAAAATGACAGCACAGCAAAAAGGGAGAGAAAGATAAAAAGCCTAATTTATTTCTGTGTTGTCTTGTTAGTTTCTCAGACAGTTCTCCATTGACTTGATTTTAATTAAGCTTTTCTTAGGCCTAAGAGTTCTAGGAAGGTAAGTGAGTGTGGTGCCAGGTGGGAATATGCCAACAACTCCCAGATCTAATTTTTAAAATTCTTCCTCATAGCAAACATCCATTACACAGATTCTGTTGACAAATAACCTGGATGCAGCTGAGGAATATTGGTCATTCCCTTGTGTGGTGTTGACAGAGCGTCTATGCGACCAGGAATGCTAACTGGTCACCTGGCCCCCCGGGCTGGAGAAGCAGTGAGATGTGAGGGAGCGAGGTCGGGACCGGGTGTTGGTAGTTGTCAGGTTAGCCCACTAACAGCCCGAGTGACCTTGAGGATGACCTATGCATTTTTCTGAATTTCACTTCTGTCAGGTGTCAAGGAAATGAAGTAGACCATGTTACAGACAAAAAGCCCCTTCTGGAATTAAAAGTCTATACTTTCTGGTTTTTGTTTAAAGTAGGCAAAATGTTTTATAATTCTTTCTAAAGAAAGCAAAATAAAAGTATCTGTGAACACATTGTTCTTACTCCTGTCTGGAATATCATCCCACCCTCATTTGTCTGGCTAAACTCTACTCATCTCTCAAGAATCACCTTAGAGATCTGCTTTTTCAGAAAGCCTTTACTGACCATTTCATGTTTTCCTGGTCGGTCCCATCTTTGTGCTCACAATCCTCCCTTTTATGTCTCATCCTAGAATGTCAATTAATTCAGGTCTGGGACTGTCTTTTGTTACTTTGGTAACTCTGATACATTGTATAGAACTGTCTACATAGTAGAGAGACAATAAGTGTATGTAAATAATTGTGGAATAAATGAATGCTAGATAGGAGCAATAAGGAATAGAAATAGAAAATGTTGAACATTTTTATAATGCCTTAATTTTTATACACTGTGAAATGGATATTTTTTTGGGGGGGTGTTTGTTTCTTTTCTTGGCCCCTTTTACAGAAAAGGACATGGAGGATCAAGACACTGTAAGTCACTCAGAATGAAAGATCGTATCCCAGGTTACTGGCAAAGCCTTCTGCCAACTCCAGTCATCGGGGGCAGGATCTGTTCTCTTTCTCAACACCAGGCCATTCACAGTAGTTCTCAGCTTAATAGGCTTAACAAAAATGTATACGGTATGTTACTGCAAAGTGGAATGGCATCTGTCTCACAAGGGTGGGGGGGCAAAGGATGTGCTGGAAAAGTTTCTAATCTCGCTGTGAAAAACTGGGAAGATCAAGAGTCTATGTGGGAGGATGAGGTCAAATGCCTGAATACTTAAGCAAGCCGGCAAGCCAGGAATGTGAGGGCTGCCACCAGGCAGCACGTGGCCCAGTGCCTAAGGTATGGTGTGGACATGAGTGCCTTTCCCTTTTACAAATGCTTCCAAAGATAGCAGGGCATGCATGTAGAGGGCATTTGCAATGACCTGTAAAGTAAGAGCCTGGCAATGAAGAAGATCTTATAAAGAAAAAAAAAAAACAACAGGTACTTTTTCCCCCCTTAAGAAGGAAGTTCTAGGCAAGACAATCAAGGTAAGAAATTATTTAAATCAAAATAGAAAAATCTAATATTAATCTGCTGCTACATGTGAAATAATTATATTTATTCATAAAAATATTTTTTTATACTACTGACCCATCTGTGATTTGGGAGGCACTGGACTATCTAATCATTCATTGAATCAGTATTAATTCTGTTATTATTTCAACCCACATTATTGAACATCTACTATGTACTGTCTTGACAAGGGCTGGAGATTTCTGCATGCATAAGACATGCTCTCTTCTAGAGGACAAGCCAGCAAAACCATGATTTAATGAGCATATATGGATGTTCTGTGCTGTGCTAAGCATTTCATGAACATTTCATTTTAAAAAACCACAATGACCTTGTGAGTCAAGTTTTGTTACACAATTTTTAGAGATGGGGAAACTGGGACCTAGCTTAGAGCCTAGAGAGCCTGCTTCTCTGTCTCCTGCTCCCCCAGCTTGTGCTCTCTCTCTCTGTGTCAAATAAGTAAAATCTTAAAAAAAAAAAGATTTATTTATTTGAGTTGGGGGAACAAGGGGATGGAGAGAGGGAAAGGGGGAGAGAGAGAGAGAGAGAATCCTTAAGCAGACTTCCCCCTGAGCAGGGAGCCCTACTCGGGGCTCAGTCCCAGGACCCTGAGATCATGACGTGAGCCAAAATCAAGAGTGGGTTACTTAACTGACTGAGGCACCCAGGTGCTCCAATCATGGTAATTCTATCCCCATTTTTTCAGAATACTCTTTCAAGAGGATGACATTTTTGTGGCAACTGCTACTTGTCCACACATGCATAGTTCAGCTAAACTGGCCCAACCTGGTTGAAGGACAGGACGATAATCCTTGTTTAGGGGAGAGAATTCCTTTTTCTTTTTGTGTGTGCTAAATTAAACAAGGAAATGTGTGTATCTAGTTTCTGTTGACAGTCTTGGTGGTCTTCAATGAAAGGAGGTGAAAGAAGGAGCCCTGATGGGCCTTCACTAGGGGCCTTCCTTACATTCTGCTTCTGCTTGCATGAGATAATAAATTCCTTATGATTTAAACCATTTTGAGCGTAGTTTCTGTTACTTAAAGCTAAAAGATAATTGAAAAACATCTGTAATCTAAATATTTGCAAGTCAATGGTAAAGGACAAGGCTACAGATAAAGTAGAACAAAAAAGGTGCAATTATTGCTTTCAAGTACTATCTAGTTTCACGTGAAAGATACCTTTGCAGAGAAATACCTATAACTGGAGGTTCTGGAAGACAGGGGAAAATTAGTGCCAAGGGTGTTTGGAGTAGGAAAAGTCTCATCTCTGTGAGTGAAAATCCAGGAAGGCTTCCTAGAGGAAGTGATATTTCAGCATGATGTTGGAATAGGTAGATTTTGAGACAGATAAGATTAAAGGCATTTCAGAAGAGGAAATGGTATAAGAAATGATGAAGAGGTGGGAAAGGCCAGGGATTTCTATGAAAATGACAAAGGCCTAGCCACTGTGCTTTGACATTATAGAATATATTAAACTAAAATAGAATCAGGTTGCCTTGCTGATTAATGCATGAATATCCATAGACAAGCCTCCTTAACATTTGTTTAGCATTTTACACTGTTCAAAATATGGTAACAAGTATGTTTTTGTTTGATTTGTTGTGTTTGCAACATGGCAGCACTGCAGAGAAACTAGGCCTAATGTGGCCAGGGTCACAAACTAAAACGTGGCAGAATTAAACCTTGAACACACACATCTCCTGGCTCCTGACCCACTGCTTTGTGGCCTCAAAAAGTGCTGTGGTCTGAGGGTGATCTTACTTCTCCATTAACCAGGGGCAATCTTGTTCAGTATTCACTTTTAAAAGTTTCCCAGTGTGGGTGAAATATTATTTGCTCACCCAACTACCTCTGCAGATGTTACTTTTGTGAATTTCCCTTAAGTTTTAGGAGGAGTGATGGAGAAGTCAGACTGGCTTACAGACACAGCCCCAAACTGCATGGAAGCATTCCCCACCTACTTCTCCTGAGCCCATGGGCCAGGAAAATGTTTTCACATCAGGGTATGAAAATGGTTTTATGGGTGCCTGGGTGACTCATCATTCAGCGTCTGCCTTCGGTTTAGGCCATGATACCAGGGTCCTGGGATTGAGCCCTGCATCAGGCTCCCTGCTCTGCAGGAAGCCTGCTTCTCCCTCACCCACTCCCCCTGCTTGTATTCCTTCTCTCACTGTCTCTCTCTCTCTGTCAAATAAATAAATAAAATCTTTAAAAAAAATGGTTTTATTTGTGTAGCTAATGGTTTACTTCCATAGTCAGTAAAGGTTCAGAGGAGGGGATTAATCTGATCTGAACTCTATAACTTCTTTCAAATTATTCAGAAAAAAAACAAAAGTGATGTGTGTGTGTGTGTGTGTGTGTGTGTGTGTGTGTGTGGCCTGAAGAATGACAGACAGAGAGAAAGAGAGATGTTTAAAGCCAGTATGTCAAGATGTTCATGATTGGTGAAACTAGGTAAAAAAAATGAAAGGTACTTTTTCATTTTCAATCTTTTTGTAGATTTGAATACTTTCAAAATACAAATCAAAAATAAAGAACTAAGGGTGCCTGGGAGGCTCAGTCATTAAGTGTCTGCCTTTGGCTCAGGTCAAAATCCCAGGGTCCTGGGATCGAGTACCACATCGAGCTCCTTGCTCAGTGGGGAGTCTGGTTCTCCCTCTCCCTCTGCCCCTGTTTGTGTCCCCTCTCTTGCTGTGTCTCTCTCTGTCGAATAAATAAATAAAATCTTTAAAAAAAAATAAAAATAGGGGTGGAGCAAGATGGCGGAGGAGTAGGAGACCTGGATTTCCTCTGGTCGCAAGAATTCAGCTGGATAGGGATCAATCATTCTGAACACCTACGAACTCAACAGGAGATCGAAGAAAAGAATAGCAACAACTCTGTGAACAGAAAAGCAACCACCTTCTGGAAGGTAGGACGTGCAGAGAAGTGAATCTGAGGCGATATTCAGGAAGATAGACAGTGGGGGAGGGGTCCTCCGTTGGTCGCTTCTGGCAAGTGATAGAGCAGCAGAGCACAAAATTGAGACTTTTAGAAGTCAGCTCTGCTGAGGGACGTCACTCCGGTGGCTAAGCAGGGGGTGGAACCCTCGTGGGACAGTGTGGTCTCAGGACCCTCGGGGTCACAGGAAGACTGGGGGTGCCTGAGTGCGGCAGAGCTCCCAGGTATTGGAGCAGGGAAGCTGGCTGCAGATACAGAGCCGAGGCGTGGGCTCTCAGCTCAGGGTTGCCATAAACCGTGATCCGCGGCACAGTAGGGCCACTGCTCTTCCAGCAGGGACCCAACAAGTGGCAGATCGGGGAGACTCCCCTTCCTCCCCCAGGAGGAGCAGTGTGGGAGTGCACCACAGGGATGTGCTGGGTTTGGGGACTCCACACGGGGTCATGTGCCAGAGATAGAAACGCTTCGTCACAGGCCGGGTGAGCATGGAGTGCGGCCGGAGACTGGGGAGACGGGAGTGACTGACTGCTTTTCTCTGGGTGCGCACTGAGGAACGGGACCCCGAGTTCTCAGCTTCTCCGGGGCGGAGATTGGGAGGCCGCCATTTTCACTCTCCTTCTCCAAAGCTGTACAGAAAGCTTGCAGGGAAGAAAAGCTCCCAAGAGCAAACCCGAGCAGATCACTTAGCCCAGACAGGCAATGGCGGGGCAATTCTGCCTCCGGCAAAGACATTTGGGAACCAGGCAACAGGCCCCTCAGCAAGAACAGCCAGTCAAGACCAAGTTTACCGATCAATGAGAATGACAGAACCTCAACACTAGGGGAATACTGCATATAGAATTCAAGGCTTTTTTACCATGATTCTCTAGTCTTTCAAAGTTAATTTTTTTTTAACTGTATTTTTTTTTGAATTTTTCTTTTTCCCTTTTTCAACCAACATCTTATCAATCCCTTTCTTAAAAAAATATTTTTTATTTTTCATTTTTAGAGTCATATTCTATCCCTTCATAGTAGTTACCCTTATTTTTGGTGTGTATATATATATATATATATATATATATATATATATATATATATAAGTTGTTCTCTCTTTAAAATTTTGAGATACAGTTTCTTCTGACAGACCAAAATATACCTTAAAATTCTAGTGTATGGCTTTGTTCTAGTCTCCTGCCTGGTCAAATTCTCTCCCTTTTTTTTTTGTTTTTTAATCCTCTTCTTTTTTCAACCAACTTCATATCAATTCCTTTTATAAAATCTTTTATAATTTTCATCTTTACAGTCATATTCCATCCCTTCATCGTATTAACCCTTATTTTTGTACACATATAAGTTTTTCTTTCTTTAAAATTTTGGGAGGCACTTTCTTCCAACAGACCAAAATATGCCCAAAATCTAGTGTGTGGCACTGATCTATGCACCAGCCTTATAATATTTGATCATACTCTGTTTTTTATGTTTTGTTCTGTTTTTGTTTGTTTTTATCTTTTTCTTTTTCTTTTTCTTTATTCTTTCTTTCCATTTCTTTTCCCCCGGCTTCAGATCTTTTCTGATTTGTTTAGAGTATATTTTCTGGGGACATTGTTATCCTGTTAGCATTTTGTTCTCTCATTTATCTATTCTCCTCTGCACAAAATGACAAGATGGAAAAAATCACCTCAACAAAAAGAACAAGAGGTAGTACTGACTGCCAAGGACCTACTCAATACGGACACTAGTATGATGTCAGATCTAGAGTTCAGAATCATCACTTTAAAGATACTAGCTGGGCTTGAAAAAAGCATGGAAGTTATTAGAGAAACCCTTTCTGGAGAAGTAAAAGAACTAAAATCTAACCAAGTAGAAATCAAAAAGGCTATTAATGAGGTGCAATCAAATATGGGGGCGCTAACTGCTAGGATAAATGAGGCAGAAGAAAGAATCAGTGAGATAGAAGACCAAATGATGGAAAATAAAGAAGCTGAGAAAAAGAGAGATAAACAACTACTGGATCACGAGGGCAGAATTCGAGAGATAAACGATACCATAAGACGAAACAACATTAGAATAATTGGGATCCCAGAAGAAGAAGAAAGAGAGAGAGGGGCAGAAGGTATAATGAAGCAAATTATAGCAGAGAACTTCCCTAATTTGGGGAAGGAAACAGGCATCAAAATCCAGGAAGCACAGAGAACCCCTCTCAAAATCAATAAAAATAGGTAAACACCCCAACAGCTAATAGTAAAACTTATGAGTCTCAGAGACAAAGAGAAAATCCTGAAAGAAGCGTGGGAGAAGAGATACATAATCTACAATGGTAGAAACATTAGATTGGCAACAGACCTATCCACAGAGACCTGGCAGGCCAGAAAGGACTGACATGATATATTCAGAGCACTAAATATGCAGAAAAATATGCAGCCAAGAATACTATATCCAGCGAAGCTGTCATTGAAAATAAAAAGATAAAAAGCTTCCAGGACAAACAAAAACTAAAGGAATTTGCAAAAACGAAACCAGCCCTATAAGAAATATTGAAAGGGGTCCTCTAAGCAAAGAGAGAGCCTAAGCAACAGAGACCAGAAAGGAACACAGACAATATACAGTAACAGTCACCTTACAGGCAATACAATGGCACTAAATTCATATCTTTCAATAGTTACCCTCAATGTAAATGGGCTAAATGCCCCAATGAAAAGACACTGGGTATCAGATTGAATTAAAAACAAGACCCAAGGATATGCTGTCTACAAGAGACTCATTTTAGACCCAAAGACACCCCCAGATTGAAAGTGAGGGGGTGGAAAACCATTTACCATGCTAATGGACACCAAAAGAAAGCTGGGGTGGCAATCCTTATATCAGACAAATTAGATTTTAAAACAAAGACTATAATAAGAGATGAGGAAGGACACTATATCCTACTTAAAGAGTCTATACAACAAGAAGATCTAACAATTGTAAATATCTATGCCCCTAACATGGGAGCAGCCAATTATATAAGCCAATTAATAACAAAAGCAAAGAAACACATTGACAACAATACAATAATAGTGGGGGACTTTAACAACCCCTCACTGAAATGGACAGATCATCTAAGCAAAAGATCAACAAGGAAATAAAGACTTTAAATGACACACTGGACCAAATGGACTTCACAGACATACTAAGAACATTCCATCCCAAAGCAATGGAATACACATTCTTCTCTAGTGCCCATGGAACATTCTCCAGAATCGATCACATCCTAGGTCACAAATCAGGTCTCAACCGGTACCAAAAGATTGGGATCATTCCCTACCCATTTTCAGACCACATTGCTTTGAAACTAGAACTCAATCACAAGAGGAAAGTCAGAAAGAACTCAAATCTATGGAGGCTAAAGAGCATCCTACTAAAGAATGAATGGATCAACCAGGAAATTAAAGAAGAATTAAAAAAATTCATGGAAACCAATGAAAATGAAAACACAACTGTTCAAAATCTTTGGGATGCAGCAAAAGCAGTCCTAAGAGGCAAGTATATAGGATCTGTACTCAGAAAACTATAAAATACTCATGAAAGAAATTGAGGAAGACACAAAGCAATGGAAAAACATTCCATGCTCATGGATTGGTGGAACAAATATTGTGAAGATGTCGATGCTACCTAGAGCAATCTACACATTCAATGCAATCCCCATCAAAACACCATCCCCTTTTTTCAAAGGAATGGAACAAATAATCCTAAAATTTGTATGGAACCAGAAAAGACCCTGAATACCCAGAGGAATGTTGAAAAAGAAAAGCAAAGCTGGCGGCATCACAATTCCAGACTTCCAGCTCTATTACAAAGCTGCCATCATCAAGACAGTATGGTACTGGCACAAAAACAGACACATAGATCAATGGAACAGAATAGAGAGCCCAGAAATGGACCCTCAACTCTATGGTCAACTAATCTTTGACAAAGCATGAAAGAATGTCCAATGGAAAAAAGACAGTCTCTTCAACAAATGGTGTTGGGAAAATTGGACAGCCACATGCAGAAGAATGAAACTGGACCATTTCCTTACACCACACACAAAAAGAGACTCCAAATGGTTGAAAGACCTCAATGTGAGACAGGAGTCCATCCAAATCCTAAAGGAGAACACAAGCAGCAACGTCTTCGACCTCAGCCGCAGCAACTTCTTCCTAGAAACATCACCAAAGGCAAGGGAAGCAAGGGCAAAAATGAACTATTGGGACTTCATCAAGATAAAAAGCTTTTGCACAGCAAAAGAAACAGTCAACAAAACCAAAAGACAACCAACAGAATGGGAGAAGATATTTGCAAATGACCTATCAGATAAAGGGCGAGTATCCAAAATCTATAAAGAACTTATCAAACTCAACACCCAAAGAACAAAGAATCCAATCAAGAAACGGGCAGAAGACATGAACAGACATTTTTCCAAAGACACATTCAAATGGCCAACAGACACATGAAAAAGTGCTCAACATCGCTCGGCATCAGGGAAATCCAAATCAAAACCTCAATGAGATACCACCTCACACCAGTCAGAATGGCTAAAATTAACAAGTCAGGAAATGACAGATGTTGGCGGGGATGCAGAGAAAGGGGAACCCTCCTACACTGTTGGTGGGAATGCAAGCTGATGCACCACTCTGGAAAACAGTATGGAGGTTCCTCAAAAAGTTGAAAATAGAGCTAACATACAATCCAGCAATTGCACTACTGGGTATTTACCCCAAAGATACAAATATAGGGATCCGAAGGGGTACGTGCACCCCAATGTTTATAGCAGCAATGTCCACAATAGCCAAACTGTGGAAAGAGCCAAGATGTACATCAAGAGATGATTGGATAAAGAAGAGGTGGTATATATATATACAATGGAATATTATGCAACCATCAAAATGAATGAAATCTTGCCATTTGCAACGACGTGCATAGAACTGGAGAGTGATATGCTGAGCGAAATAAGTCAATCAGAGAAAGACATGTATCATATGACCTCACTGATATGAGGAATTCTTAATCTCAGGAAACAAAGGAGGGTTGCTGAAGTGGGGGGTGGAGTGGGAGGGATGGGGTGGCTGGGTGCTAGACACTGGGGAGGGTATGTGCTCTGGTAAGCGCTGTGAATTGTGCAAGACTGTTGAATCTCAGATCTGTACCTCTGAAACAAATAATGCAATATATGTTAAGAAAAAAAAAAAAAAGAAGAAGATAGCAGGAAGGGAAGAATGAAGGGGGGGATATTGGAGGGGGAGATGAACCATGAGAGACGATGGACTCTGAAAACAAACTGAGGTTTCTAGAGGGGAGAGGAGTGGGAGGATGGGTTAGCCTGGTGATGGGTATTGAGGAGGGCACGTTCTGCATGGAGCACTGGGTGTTATACACAAACAATGAATCATGGAACACAATATCAAAAACTAATGATATAATGTATGGTGATTAACATAACAATAAAAAACATAAACATAAAAATAAAAAAAAAGTTAATGAGACCACTCTTGATACTTACAGACTTGTAGGCCTGCATACAAATCTCATCTGCAAAGTGTCTGACCCAAAAGAGCTGCACAGGTAATGCTAGTTTCTTGCAAGGGTTTGCGTGTTCCCTTTGACACCTGCTGGCTGCTAAAGTCCGTACGTACACTGTCATCTCCACTTTGCAGGCTTGAATCCAATTCTTCACTTTCTCAACCTGCTGCACCTAACATATATAACATCAAAATTCAATTTGTCTGACTCCAAAGTCCATTGCATACCACTAGATTAAGGCTTTCTGATAAGGACACAGTGTTCAGAATTATATCTAAGCCTGGATAACTACTTGGGGGAAAAAAAGCTAAGTGGTAGACATAGAATAGAGATACTGGTGTTTGAGAAATCTGGGGGAGATTTAGGTTTGCTGTGTTTTGAGAGTAAAGTGAGTGCTCAAAGTTCAAGTCTGGGGTCCCTGACTCCTGACCTGGTTGTAACAGATGGAACCTAGGGTAGGAGTCACGGAGCCACATACGACAAACATGTAGGTTGGGAGCCCCAACTGAGTGCATTTTCGCTCACAAGAAACAGGAGAGCTGAACCTTCTTTTGGCTGGGAATGGGTGAGGAGCAAGAGGGTTCAGGACGACCACAGGCCCCAGCAGGGGAATTCAGGGGAGCAGGAGTGGGAAGACTGGCTGATGCTAGCTGTGTAGAATACAGAAACCATCCTCAATGAGGCAGTTGGCCTTATTAGCAAAAAACATTTGGGTTGGGATTCTTCAGTCCTCTCTATCTTACTCCATTATGAGAGAATGGAACACAGAGTAATACAGAGCAGGGAACAGCCAACTTATCTAAATGTTAATGACAATAATTACTGGCCTGGAGAAAATCTTTTAGTTCAACTGAAATATTTCACAAACATCATTGGGAGGATTCGTGTGGGGTTAGCAGTTCTCCTAGCAATGAGCGGCCTTTATCAGGGCTAGCATGACTTCCCAGAGGAGAATTAACACTCTGTGGGCTGACTGGGGAGTGAACATGGGATTCTCCAAACATGGGGGGCAAAGGAGAGAAGGAAGAATGTAGGTGAAGGTCATGATGGCAAAGGCTGAAATTGGGGAGGCTGGGTGACTACGTGTGGTGCGATTAACCCAGACTATGCTCTTGACTTTCATCAGCCCATCTCCCATTTACAATGCAAGGCTCGCTCAGCCAACAAACTATCAACTTATTTGAGGTGCTTTTACTGAGAGGAAAAAGGTCAGAATGCAGAGAAGAGGAAAGCATGGGGATTGTGGGGAAGGAGGGAGGTGTATAGCCAGCCAGCCAGGGACTAAGAAAGCACCCTGGGATCTGGTGAGAGAGAAGACTTGGCAGGAGATCCTACAACAAAGATTCCTGAAGTGTGATATCTGGCCCAGCAGCAGCACTTGGGAACTTGTTAGAAATGCATCATCTGAGGCCATAGACCAAGACCTGAATCAGAAACTCTGAGATGGGGCTTAACCATCTGTAATTTTTTTAAGATTTTATTTATTTATTTGAGAGAAAGAGAAAGAGAGAAAGCACGGGCAGGGGAGAATCAGGCTCCCTGCTGAGCAGGGCTCGATCCGAGGACCCTGGGGATCAAGACCTGACCTAAGGCAGATGCTTAAATGACTGAGCCAACCAGGAACCCCAACCAATCATCTGTATTTTTATAAGCCTTCCAGGTGATTCTGACATCCTAAAGAAAGAGAACCATGGGGCGGAGCAAGATGGCGGAGGAGTAGGAGACCTGGATTTCGTCTCCTCTCAGCAATTCAGCTGGATAGGGATCAAACCATTCTGAACACCTACAAACTCAACAGGAGATCGAAGAAAAGAATAGCAACAACTCTCTGAACAGAAAAGCGACCACTTTCTGGAAGGTAGGACGTGCGGAGAAGTGAATCCGAGGCGATATTCGGGAGGATAGACGGCGGGGGAGGGGCCTCTGTCGGCCGCTTCTGGCAAGTGATAGAGCCGCGGAGCACAAAATCGGAACTTTTAGAAGTCTGCTCCGCTGAGGGACGTCACTCTGGTGGCGAAGTGGGGGGTGGAACCCTCGCGGGACAGTGTGGTCTCAGGACCCTCGGGGTCACAGAAAGACCGGGGGTGCCTGAGTGCGGCAGAGCTCCCAGGTATCCGAGCAGGGAAGCCGGCTGCAGAGACGGAGCCCAGGCACGGGCTCTCAGCTCGGGGTTGCTATAAACCGTGATCCGCGGCACAGTCAGGCCACTGCTCCTCCAGCAGGGACCCAACAAGCAGCAGATCCGGGGAGACTCACCTTCTTCCCCCGGGAGAAGAGGTGCGGGAGCACACCGCAGGGATCTGCTGGGTTTGGAGACTCCACCCGGGGTCGGGTGCCAGAGAGAGAAACGCTCGGTCACAGGCCTGGTGAGCACGGAGTGCGGCCGGAGACCGGGGACACGGGAGTGACTGACTGCTTTTCTCTGGGGGCTCGCTGAGGAGCGGGACCCCGAGTTCTCGGCTCCTCCGGGGCGGAGACTGGGAGCCCGCCATTTTCACTCTCAGCCTCCAAAGCTGTACGGAAAGCTTACAGGGAACAAAAGCTCCGGAGAGCAAACCCGAGCAGATTACTTAGCCCAGACCGGCAAGGGCGGGGCAATTTTGCCTCCGGCAAAGACATTTGGGAACCACGGCAACAGGCCCCTCCCCCAGAAGATCAGCGAGAACAGCCAGCCAAGACCAAGTTTACCGATCAATGAGAACGGCAGAACTCCAGCGCTAGGGGAATACTGCACATAGAATTCATGGCTTTTTTACCATGATTCTTTAGTCTTTCAAAGTTAATTATTTTTTTAACTGTCTTTTTTTCTTTTTTCTTTTTTTCTGAATTTTTCTTTTTCCCTTTTTCAACCAACATCTTATCAATCCCTTTTTTAAAAAAAAACATTTTTATTTTTGATTTTTAAAGTCATATTCTATCCCTTCATAGTAGTTACCCGTATTTTTGGCATATATATATATAAGTTGTTCTCTCTTTAAAATCTTGAGATAGTTTCTTCTAACAGATCAAAATATACTCTAAATCTCTAGTGTATGGTTTTTTTCTACTCCCCTGCCTGATCACATTCTCTCCCTTTTTTCTTTCTTTCTTTTTTTTTAATCCTCTTCTTTCTTTTTTCAAACAACTTATCAAATCCTTTTAAAAAATTTTTATAATTTCCATCTTTACAGTCATATTCCATCCCTTCATCATATCAACCCTTATTTTTGTACATATATAAGTTTATCTTTCTTTAAAATTTTGGGAGGGACTTTCTTTTAACAGACCAAAATACACCCAATATCTAGTGTGTGGCACTGATCTATAAACCAGCCTGATCATATTTGATCACATTCTGTTTTTGTTTTGTTTTGTTTTGTTCTGCTTTTGTTTGTTTTTTATCTTTATCTTTATCTTTTTCTTTTTTCTTTTTTTCTTTCTTTTTCTTTTTTCTCTCTTTCCCTTTCTTTTCCCACTGCTTCAGGTCTTTTCTGATTTGTTTAGAGTATATTTTCTGGGGACGTTGTTACCCTGCTAGCATTTTGTTCTCTCATTAATCTATTCTCCTCTGCACAAAATGACAAGACGGAAAAAATCACCTCAACAAAAAGAACAAGAGGCAGTACCGACTGCCAGGGACCTACTCAATACGGACATTAGTACGATGTCAGATCTAGAGTTCAGAATCATCACTTTAAAGATACTAGCTGGGCTTGAAAAAAGCATGGAAGTTATTAGAGAAACCCTTTCTGGAGAAGTAAAAGAACTAAAACCTAACCAAGTAGAAATCAAAAAGGCTATTAATGAGGTGCAATCAAATATGGGGGCGCTAACTGCTAGGAAAAATGAGGCAGAAGAAAGAGTCAGTGAGATAGAAGACCAAATGATGGAAAATAAAGAAGCTGAGAAAAAGAGAGATAAACAACTACTGGATCACGAGGGCATAATTTGAGAGATAAACGATACCATAAGACGAAACAACATTAGAATAATTGGGATCCCAGAAGAAGAAGAAAGAGAGAGAGGGGCAGAAGGTATAATGAAGCAAATTATAGCAGAGAACTTCCCTAATTTGGGGAAGGAAACAGGCATCAAAATCCAGGAAGCACAGAGACCCCCCTCAAAATCAATAAAAATAGGTCAACACCCCGACATCTAATAGTAAAACTTATAAGTCACAGAGACAAAGAGAAAATTCTGAAAGCAGCTTGGGAGAAGAGATATGTAACCTACAATGGTAGAAACATTAGATTGGTAACAGACCTATCCACAGAGACCTGGCAGGCCAGAAAGGACTGGCAGGACATATTCAGAGCACTAAATAAGAAAAATATGCAGCCAAGAATACTATATCCAGCTAGGCTGTCATTGAAAATAGAAGGAGAGATAAAAAGCTTCCAGGACAAACAAAAACTAAAGGAATTTGCAAACACGAAACCAGCCCTACAAGAAATCTTGAAAGGGGTCCTCTAAGCAAAGAGAGAGCCTAAAAGCAACATAGACCAGAAAGGAACACAAACAATATACAGTAACAGTCACTTTACAGGCAATACAATGGCACTAAATTCTTATCTTTCAATAGTTACCCTGAATGTAAATGGGCTAAATGCCCCAATCAAAAGACACAGGCTATCAGATTGGATTAAAAAACAAGACCCATCGATATGCTGTCTGCAAAAGACTCATTTTAGACCCAAAGACACCTCCAGATTTAAAGTGAGGGGGTGGAAAACCATTTACCATGCTAATGGACACCAAAAGAAAGCTGGGGTGGCAATCCTTATATCAGACAAATTAGATTTTAAACCAAAGACTGTAATAAGAGATGAGGAAGGACACTATATCCTACTTAAAGGGTCTATCCAACAAGAAGATCTAACAATTGTAAATATCTATGCCCCTAACATGGGAGCAGCCAATTATATAAGGCAATTAATAACAAAAGCAAAGAAACACATTGACAACAACACAATAATAGTGGGGGACTTTAACACCCCCCTCACTGAAATGGACAGATCATCTAAGCAAAAGATCAACAAGGAAATAAAGACTTTAAATGACACACTGGACCAAATGGACTTCACAGACATACTAAGAACATTCCATCCCAAAGCAACGGAATACACATTCTTCTCTAGTGCCCATGGAACATTCTCCAGAATAGATCACATCCTAGGTCATAAATCAGGTCTCAACCGGTACCAGAAGATTGGGATCATCCCCTGCATATTTTCAGACCACAATGCTTTGAAACTAGAACTCAATCACAAGAGGAAAGTCAGAAAGAACTCAAATACATGGAGGCTAAAGAGCATCCTACTGAAGAATGAATGGGTCAACCAGGAAATTAAAGACGAATTAAAAAAATTCATGGAAACCAATGAAAATGAAAACACAACTATTCAAAATCTTTGGGATACAGCAAAGGCAGTCCTAAGAGGAAAGTATATAGCAATACAAGCCTTTCTCAAGAAACAAGAAAGGTCTCAAGTACACAACCTAACCCTACACCTAAAGGAGCTGGAGAAAGAACAGCAAATAAAGCCTAAACCCAGCAGGAGAAGAGAAATAATAAAGATCAGAGCAGAAATCAATGAAATAGAAACTAAAAGAACAGTAGAACAGATCAACGAAAGTAGGAGCTGCTTCTTTGAAAGAATTAACAAGATTGATAAGCCCCTGGCCAGACTTATCAAAAAGAAAAGAGAAAGGACCCAAATCAACAAAATCATGAATGAAAGAGAAGAAATCACAACCAACACCAAAGAAATACAAACAATTATAAGAACATATTATGAGCAACTCTATGCCAGCAAATTAGATAACCTGGAAGAAATGGATGCATTCCTAGAGATGTATCAACTACCAAAACTGAACCAGGAAGAAATAGAAAACTTGAACAGACCTATAACCACTAAGGAAATAGAAGCAGTCATCAAAAATCTCCCAAAACACAAAAGCCCAGGGCCAGATGGCTTCCCAGGGGAATTCTACCAAACATTTCAAGAAGAATTAATACCTATCCTTCTGAAACTGTTCCAAAAAATAGAAATGGAAGGAAAACTTCCAAACTCATTTTATGAGGCCAGCATTACCTTGATCCCAAAACCAGACAAAGACCCCATCAAAAAGGAGAATTACAGACCAATATCGCTGATGAACATGGATGCAAAAATTCTCACCAAAATACTAGCCAATAGGATCCAACAGTACATTAAAAGGATTATTCACCACGACCAAGTCGGATTTATCCCTGGGCTGCAAGGTTGGTTCAACATCCGCAAATCAATCAACGTGATACAATACATTAACAAAAGAAAGAACAAGAATCATATGATCCTCTCAATAGATGCAGAAAAAGCATTTGACAAAGTACAGCATCCTTTCTTGATCAAAACTCTTCAGAGTATAGGGATAGAGGGTACATACCTCAATATCATAAAAGCCATCTATGAAAAACCTACAGCGAATATCATTCTCAATGGGGAAAAACTGAGAGCTTTCCCCCTAAGGTCAGGAACGTGGCAGGGATGTCCACTATCACCACTGCTATTCAACATAGTATTGGAAGTCCTAGCCACAGCAATCAGACAACAAAGAGAAATCAAAGGCATCCAAATTGGCAAAGAAGTCAAACTCTCACTCTTTGCAGATGATATGATACTTTATATGGAAAATCCCAAAGACTCCACCCCAAAACTGCTAGAACTCATACAGGAATTCAGTCAAGTGGCAGGATATAAAATCAATGCACAGAAGTCAGTGGCATTCCTATACACCAACAACAAGTCAGAAGAAAGAGAAATTAAGGAGTCGATCCCATTTACAATTGCACCCAAAACCATAAGATACCTAGGAATAAATCTAACCAAAGAGGCAAAGGATCTGTACTCAGAAAACTATAAAATACTCATGAAAGAAATTGAGGAAGACACAAAGAAATGGAAAAATGTTCCATGCTCATGGATTGGAAGAACAAATATTGTGAAGATGTCAATCCTACCTAGAGCAATCTACACATTCAATGCAATCCCCATCAAAATACCATCCACTTTCTTCAAAGAAATGGAACAAATAATCCTAAAATTTGTATGGAACCAGAAAAGACCCCGCATAGCCAGAGGAATGTTGAAAAAGAAAAGCAAAGCTGGCGGCATCACAATTCCGGACTTCCAGCTCTACTACAAAGCTGTCATCATCAAGACAGTATGGTACTGGCACAAAAACAGACACATAGATCAATGGAACAGAATAGAGAGCCCAGAAATGGACCCTCAACTCTATGGTCAACTAATCTTTGACAAAGCATGAAAGAATGTCCAATGGAAAAAAGACAGTCTCTTCAACAAATGGTGTTGGGAAAATTGGACAGCCACATGCAGAAGAATGAAACTGGACCATTTCCTTACACCACACACAAAAAGAGACTCCAAATGGTTGAAAGACCTCAATGTGAGACAGGAGTCCATCCAAATCCTAAAGGAGAACACAGGCAGCAACCTCTTCGACCTCAGCTGCAGCAACTTCTTCCTGGAAACATTGCCAAAGGCAAGGGAAGCAAGGGCAAAAATGAACTATTGGGACTTCATCAAGATAAAAAGCTTTTGCAAAGCAAAGGAAACAGTCAACAAAACCAAAAGACAACTGACAGAATGGGAGAAGATATTTGCAAATGACCTATTAGATAAAGGGCTAGTATCCAAAATCTATAAAGAACTCATCAAACTCAACACCAAAAGAACAAAGAATCCAGTCAAGATATGGGCAGAAGACATGAACAGACATTTTTCCAAAGAAGACATCCAAACGGCCAACAGAAACATGAAAAAGTGTTCAATATCGCTCGGCATCAGGGAAATCCAAATCAAAACCTCAATGAGATACCACCTCACACCAGTCAGAATGGCTAAAATTAACAAGTCAGGAAATGACAGATGTTGGCGGGGATGTGGAGAAAGCGGAACCCTCCTACACTGTTGGTGGGAATGCAAGCTGGTGCAGCCACTCTGGAAAACAGTATGGAGGTTCCTCAAAAAGTTGAAAATAGAGCTACCATATGATCCAGCAATTGCACTCCTGGGTATTTACCCCAAAGATACAAAAGTAGGGACCCGAAAGGGTACGTGCACCCCGATGTTTATAGCAGCAATGTCCACAATAGCCAAACTGTGGAAAGAGCCAAGATGTCCATCAACAGATGAATGGATAAAGAAGAGGTGGTATATATATACAATGGAATATTATGCAGCCATCAAAAGGAATGAGATCTTGCCATTTGCAACGACGTGGATGGAACTGGAGGGTATTATGCTGAGCGAAATAAGTCAAACAGAGAAAGACATGTATCATATGACCTCACTGATATGAGGATTGAGGAATTCTTAATCTCAGGAAACAAACTGAGGGTTGCTGGAGTGGGGGGTGGGGTGGGAGGGATGGGGTGACTGGGTGATGGACACTGGGGAGGGTAGGTGTTCTGGTAAGCGCTGTGAATTGTGCAAGACTGTTGAATCTCAGATCTGTACCTCTGAAACAAATAATGCAATATATGTTAAGAAAGAAAAAAAGAAGAAGAAGAATGTAGCAGGAGGGGAAGAATGAAGGTGGGGAAATCGGAGGGGGAGAAGAACCATGAGAGACGATGGACTCTGAAAAACAAACTGAGGGTTCTAGAGGGGAGGGGGGTGGGAGGATGGGTTAGCCTGGTGATGGGTATTGAGGAGGGCACGTTCTGCATGGAGCACTGGGTGTTATGCACAAACAATGAATCATGGAACACTATATCTAAAACTAATGATGTAATGTATGGGGATTAACATAACAATAAAAAAATTTAAAAAAAGATAGATTCAGTTTATTTAGGGAGACACTCATTTAAGTAAGGGAGAAAACATAGATGGAGTAGCATATCAATAAAACAAGCAATGTTTTACAAAGGACTGCAGAAGCCCTGAAGAGAATGAAGCAGGCCTAAGCAGACATCGGTAGGATCATTCCAGCACTGCTTTCGAAAGAAGAAGGTTGTGGGCTTCTAGGAAAGAAGGTGCTAGAAAGATCACAATGTTGTAATTAGAGTTAGAACCCAAGATTAATGAACTGTTTTTCCAACTGGAAAGAATCATGGAAAAAGTAAAACAGCTAAATAGCTGATTATTAGTGAGACTGTAGGTAATTTTTTTCTTATTTTTCTTCCCTCACATCTATAATATTGTTCATTCTACGTTCATTAAAATATTTTATTTATAGTGGAAAAAAAAAAAAAAGAAAGAGAACCATGGGTTACACTCCGTTTCTCCTGAGTTCCTACAAGGGACCAGGGGTGGTGTCAGACACCGAGGTTCAGAGAGATCAAAAGATGACACAGGGACTAATAAAAAATGGATCTTGCTCACCATGAGCTGGCAGAAATGAGCCAAATGAGTGAGAAAGGATAAGACAAGCATAACACAAATAAGTGCTGAGCAGAAGGCAATATGCATGCTCCAGAAGAAAAGAGCTGGTGTGTCAGAAGGGCAATTTCAAGGAGTTCTTCTCAAGGACCTGGTGGTGGTTTTGAAACTGGTTTGACCGAGGAGAATCACAAAATGTGGAATTTAATACTACAGAGACTGCTCTTCTGTATGCATTTTCTTCTTTCTTTTAAACAAAAAACCTAACCCCTTTGCACTTTTTTTTTGGCATCAATATATCATGGGAAAAAACTAGATTTCATTTCCTAGTCAACTTACATCTAGAGATGGTCAATGAGACACAAAGGTGAGCTGTTAGGTATGTCACTGGGGAAGGCTTCTTAAATGGATACAGTTACATAGTAGGTAGATTATTATATTTGTGTCTCTCTTCCTTCTTCTTTATGCCTGAAATGTGTATGTGATGACTGGAACTCCACCAGCCACTCTGTGTCCTTGAGGATAGAAGCATCTTGCTGAGACTATGGATAGAACGATAGAAATGTTGGCATTCCTGGTAAATCTGTGAGGTCAGAAACAATCTCTGGCCTGTCCATCATCCGGACTTTTATTTTTTAACGTGAAACAATAAATTCTTACATTTTTAAGCCACTGTAATTGGGCCTCCATTACTACCAGTTAAAGATAATTCCTAACTCATAAGAGGTCAAAAAGGTCACTCTGGACTGAGAGAGCAATGGAAGCAAATGCACAAAGCTATGAACGTGCATGGCATGCTTGGAGAGTGAGCTCAGGACAGCAGGAGAGTGCAGCATGGAGAGCAATGTGGAAGGAGGTGAGGCACAGTGAGCTCTCTGGGCTGACCAGAGGAGAAAACGGGGAATTTTCTTAGAAAGTTGAAAGGTTCTTAGTATCCCAGTGTGTCTTTTTCTACAGGTACCTTTAACTCAGAGGGCCTCAAGGTCAATCTGTCATCTCCCATCATCCTCCTCTCCATACCCACAGCTCATTTTGTGAAATGGCGCCACCGTTCACCCATTTCACAAACCAGAACACGAGAGGCACACACAATCCCTCTCCGTGTCCCCAAAGCCTGTAAGTGACCAGATCTCAACACATCATCTCCGAAAATTTGCCCATATGCCCCTTTACCCACTTCTGTCACCAGCACCCAAATCCAATTTCAATTTTCCAGTTAAAGTGCTGTGACAGCTTCTCTGTCATCTCCTTGTTTCCAAATTGAAGGCTTCCTCTCCACACCCCACACGGTAGCCAGAGTGACATCTAAAAAGGCACAAATGATCTGGTCACTGCCTAAAGCCTTGTTTGCACCCTCCATTCCAAACAATTCCCTGCAGTGATGTTCTATAGGACTCAGATGCTGAGAGGGGAAGAAAGAATTATTTGTGTGTTTTAGGGATTTTTGGAAAATGCTGAAATTAAAGTAAGTTAAACAGCTTCCTTACTTTTCAGCAGATTTAATACCTCGATGTGCAACGTGTCCCAAGACAAAGGCTTTTTCAGAGTTTCCTGTCGTTGGCACCTTGTGAGAACTGGGGATTGCAGTCCAACAACATGAAGGCCAGGCTCCTTAGCCTCTGAAGCCTCTGCTGGCACTGCCAAGCTCCTCCCAAGCCCTTGCTACGATCCTCAGCATTCCTGAAAGCACATTCACATTTGTCCTTTGATTCTGCTGTTCCTCTGCTTGAAATGTCCATCCTTCATCTACATATGTTGAAACCATCCTCTTGAAGGACCGAACCCAAAAGTCATTTCCTTTATGAAAACTTCCTAGATCCATTCCTCACAGTTTCAAGCAGAAACTTGTAGCTCCCTCTTTTACTCTCAAATATTATGTGTATCTTTACTAGAGAACTACCATATTATAGGGGAGTTAGGTATAGACTAGTATGTTTGCTTCTATGACTAGCGTGGGGACATCTTAAAGCTGAGGACTGTTCATTATTTATCTATTTATCCATCCATCCATCTATCTACCTATTTATCTTTCCACCCATCCATCCTCAGAAGGATGGGCATACATTGTATTCAAATCAAAACTTTGAATTAAAAAAAAAAAAAGTGTACATGTTAACCTAGCAAAAACCTATTTGTATTACAAATTCAGTTTGGGGTAGATTTGTACCTAAGTATAATAGCTATATATCAGTATACATATAAAAATTATTAGGTCAACACTTCAGGCAAAGATGAAGAAAAAAAGTTTTTATGGGATCAAAATGCATCACTCTTCCCTTTCTCTATTATCTCCATCTCAATACTCAACTGTTAATTTAGCAACATGTTCACTTTAGATATCACATTCCTTGTGTTAAGGGCTGTCATGTGTTCATGTTTGCACCTTTGTGCCCACCACTGTGTCTGGAAACAAAAGACAGTTGTACAATGCTATTCTCTGGTCTTTTGACCTTAATCTTTCTTCCCTTTCTAAGCTATGTCTATAAGCCAAATGGTCTAGAATCCCTTTTCTGCTATTATAGTCCAAATTCTCTCTTTCTGAGGACCCTTTATATGCACTATCATCTTTAACCTGTATTTAGATTCTACCTTTGCCATCTGATAAGGAATACAGAAGATATTGGTAACGCGACTCTGCTATAGACTAAATGTTTGTGTCCCCCCAAAATTCATAGATTGAAATCTTTACCCCTAATGTGATGGTATTTGGAGGCATCTTTGGGAGGTAATTAGGTTTAAATGAGGATGTGAGGGTAGAATTTCCATGATGGAATTAATGCTCTTCTAAACAGAGGAAGAGACTAGAGATCTCTCTCTGCATGCACACAGCAAGGAAAGTGGGGAAGCCATAGTGGGAAATTTTATTAGAGATCTGTGGCCAGGTTAGGAGTAGGTCTTATGGAAAGCAGGGAACTCAGTGCCCTGATGTAGAAGTAGCCCAAGCATGCCAGTGTGGCTGAAACAGAATAAAGAGGGACAGAGGAGGAGGAGATAGGGTATGACAGGGACACAGCAGAGACCTCACAGGCTTTTATAAGGAATTGTCTTTTGCTCTAACAGAAATGGAAACCCAGTGGAGAAATTTGGGCAGAAGACTGCCATGACTAACTTTACATTTTAAGGAATTACTATGTTGTGTTGAAAATAGACAGAAGGAGGCAAAGTGGGAAGCCGTGAACCAGGTTAAGACACTTTTCAATTGATCAAGGTTAAAGGTGATAGTGGCTTGGTCCAGAGTGGTAGAGATAAACCTGGTGAGGAGTGAATTTATTTCGTAGATAGGAACACCAATAATGACTGATAGATTGGATGCAGAGTGTGAGAGAAAGAGAAGAAGAATCAAGGATGACTTCAAAGATTTTGCTTGAGCTACTGGGAGGACAGAGCTGAAATTTTCTAAGAGGGGATAGATTGTGGGAAGAGCCAGATTATGAAATGATGGGAATAAGATGTTCAATGTTGGAGCTCTTAATTTCGGAATCTCTGTCAGACAGCTGAGTAGTGAGGTTAAATAAGCAATTGGATGCACACACAAGTCTGAAGTTCCAAGGACAGACCTGATCTGGAAATATAAAAACCACAGAGTGCTGCAGGTAATATTTAAAACTACATAACCGAATGACATCAGCTAGGGGTAACCATGGATAGAAAGTAGATGAAATCTGAGACATGAGCCCTAAAACCTTCCAACTTTTGGAGATCTAGGGGATGATGATGAGCCAGCAAAGAAGAAAGTGAGTGAAGAGAAAAAGAAAGACTGATGTCCTAACAAGATAAGTGAAGGAGATGATCCAAGGAACAGAGATTTATGGCCTGTGTCAAATGCTGCTGATAAAACAGGTAAGGCGAGGACCAAGGATTGATCTCTGGGTCTATCAACTTTGCAGTTATCGGCGACACTGGTCGGACCTACTTTAATGGAAGGGTAGAGATATATATATCTGACTGAAATGAGTCCAGAGGGAATGAGAAGAGGGGATTAGTGATCACATCTTAATCATCTCTTTTTTCTTGGGGTTATAGTTACATTGTATGTAATGAATTACATGGATTATGAGTTATGTGTGACCACGAATTCATCTTAGAGACCAGGGGCTCCTCTCTGAGACAGCACATTTCCCTCCATCATTTTCTGAACTGTAAAATAATCTGGAACTGAAAAATAATGTTTTATTATAATAATCAGCACCATCTCAATAATCATTCATTTGGTGCCCATTTATTTTTAACACAACTCTATAATGAATGTGCTATTTGTATGCTCATTTTCATAGAAGAGAAAACTTAAACACCAAGAGCTTAAGTAATTTGCCCAAAGTCACATAACCTAGAAGTACCACCACCTTCTAAAGGAAGGATGGACACTTGAGCAAAGTCAGGGTTCCCACTTCTTGATCCCTTGAGCTGCAGTTTCCCCTTCATCAGCTTTCCTCTCATAGTGGCCTCAGCAGTGGGAATGCTTTCATTAGAGATGAGGGGAATTTCTGAGGAGATCCCTGTAGAGATGAAAACCTTGGCTATCACTACAAAATAAAAGGTATAGCATATGCTCCTGCATCAGCCTGCTCCTGGGCTTCCTGTAGGTTGGCAAATAATTTTTTTTCTCAGTCTTTCATCTTCACTTTTCTTTTAAAAACTGGAAAAGAAAGCTTCCTTTAAGTAGAAAAAAAAGTGGTATCTCTTTTATGAAGAATCTGTGTGTATACATAATATGTCATGGTAAAGTAAATACAGCAGCAAAGGGAAAAAAAACTATTGAGGGAATGCAAAACACTTTGTCTTTTGAATTTGAATTCAACATTTTCTGTCCCAGGAGATAATTTTTTCTTTCCTTCTTGATTCACTGTTGTTACACAGTGTGCTGTCTATGACTTGCCTTTTCACTGGCTCCATATCATCCTATGATAATAAATAATAAAACGGTCATTATCTCAGGCATGTCCTGTCCCATAGAATGGGTTAAAACTTGGAGTCAGGTGACCTAGATTTAAATTCTAGCTCAACCTTTGCTCTTATATCTCAGTGGCTTTTCCTTGGCCTATCATAATGAGCTACTTTCATAAAGTCAAATTAGAATTAAGAATATAGTCTCTGTTATTCTGTCTCCTTACTACTCATTCCCATTGTCTCAGCTCCCATTATTCTCCTGGGCCACTGAAATAGCCTCTAATTGTTTCCCTACATCTACTTGTATCCTCTTTCAATCTATTTTCCCCACAGTAGCCCAAGTGACTTTATAGAACACAAAATTTTATCATGTTACTCTTCTGATTTAGAGATTTAAAGGTAGTTCTCCATTGCACTAAAGAACACATTTCTTAAACTACTCATGTTTCTGCCCTTGCTCACCTCAACTACTAATTGTTTACCATTCTTCCCATCTTCTCTTTAGGACTCTGCCTACACTGGCTATGTTGCATTTTCTGACTTCTCATGCTGTTCCATCTGCCTGGAAATCTCCCTGACCCATCTTTTATTCATTAACTAATTGATACTCGTCTTGTAGAGCTCAAATCAAATTCACTTCCATAGGGTAATATTCTTTATTGCTCCCACAGCTACCAGGATAGGTCCATTTCCTCCCCTATATGTTCTCATAGATCCTGCACTTCTTCATAGCACCTATTAAAACTAAATTGCATATGTGTTATATGACAGTTTATCTGACATCTGTAATTCCTGATAAAAAGTAATCTTTACAATTAAAAACTATTGTTTCCTACCACTTAGCTCCATGCCTGGCATTCAGTCAGCATTCAATATGTATTTGGTGAAGGAATGAATTCAACACTCTCATTTTACATGTCTGTGAAATGGGAAATGACTTCTACCTTTCTAACTTGCAGGGGTCTTGTGGGGCCTGGACAAACCATATACCCTTTCGAGGTATACACTCTGCTCACAATGATACATCCTTCTACTCTGGAAATTATAACCCCTTGTGTCTTGATGAAATAATTTTTCACAGAAGTACAATTTCAATATTTATTTGTGTGTCCAGACCACAGTTGGGCTGAACCCATACTGGGCCAATCAGGGGCCAATCACCGGAAGTTTGGACTTAAGCCTGCAACATGTTCATTCATTCTAGACTTATTTCTGAGTGGAGGGTTATATGAAAAACAAAAATAAAAACAAAAAAAACACAGAAAACAAAAACTCTACCACAAACAACAACAATAGCAGCAATAAAAACCAAAACTAAAATTGAAGAGGCAGAGAGTGGACACTTTACAGGATTTGGAGCAAGCAGCAGAGAAAGTTGATATGCAGAAAAATAAAACAGGGGTACAGATGTGCAGAGAGAAGCTGAGACAAAATTAGAGAGGAAAGTCCCGGGCTCCTTCTGACTCTGTCTACTTCTGGTTCTGCTTCCTTTGTGAGGCTTGGCTGCCTGCCTGCCCTTGAGCTGGTTCCACGAGATAGTTCTGTATCCTTTATGATAAGTTCTCCCCTTCCCTGCATAAGACAGCTTGTTGGTGTCTATTGCTTGTAATGAAAGGATTCTAATGAAAAGAATATTTAAAAATACTGATAGAACACAGTATTCTATATATAAATAACAATTTATATAATTATGCTTACTTCAAATGCCACTGCTCAAACGATACTTGTACTGGTTGACATTTATTGGATATCTGCTACTTGGCCTGTGCAAGGGCTTTTTCCTAAATCTCAAATTTTTGCAAAATACCCGTAAAGTGAAATGCCTGATGGTTTTCATATTGCATTAGACAATGCTCTATATGTACTTCTGTCTTTTTTTTAAGACTTTATTTATTTATTAGAGAGAGAGCGAGCGAGTTTGAACTTGAGTGGGGGCGGGAGGGCAGAGGGACAAGCAGACTCCCCACTGAGTGGGGAGCCCAACTGGGGCTCTATCCCAGGATCCTGAGATCATGACCTGAGGGGAAGTCAGATGCTTAAATGATTGAGTCACCCAGGCAACCCTGTACCTGTGTCTTTTACCATAGGTAAACACGGCAGTTGGAGTGCCTCTGTCATTATTCATTAGCATTGGCACCTGGAATAGCTTCTAGTTTATTAATATGCATGAAGCACATGTTTGTTGATTGAACAACTGAATGGCCTCGTGTAAGTTTCTAAATCTCTCTGAGCTATCATTTTCTTACTTTTAAGTAGGGATTTACACCTGTCACACAGAATTAGAGTGAAAATCAACTGATAGATGTGAAATCATCTGAAAACACTGAAATAAAGCATCAATTGCCACTAGCACTCGTGGTACTTTGGCAGGGCAGACACCATCAGTCCCATCTTACAAATGAGAACCCTGAGGTCAGATAGTTCAAATGGCATGTCCAAAGTTAGCAAGTGTTAAATAGTAAATAGATCATTTAAAAAAAATAACCCTCTCTATCCTCCAAATTTAAATATATCAAGTATGGTTTAGGCAAAATAGATCTGAAGGAAAATTTTAGAAGACAGAAAAGATCTATGTTAGTAAAAGCAGAATGTGTTAAGTCTGTGACATATAATCAGATAAAATGGAAGAGGATCTGACAGAATGAGGTAAGCCAAAAACAGAGGATGAATTCAACTCATAAGGCTGAGCTGTATCAGTAGCACTATGGATGCCTCAGTTATAGGACTCCACCTCATTATATTATCACAAGACAAGCCAGGGAGCAACATGTCTCAGTGGGTCTACCTTGAGAAAGAGTCTGAATGGGTGGATTTTACCCACAGGACAAATGAGGCTGAAGAAGGGATGGACTTGGTCTCTTGAACCTGGGGTACAGGGAACATTCTGGCTCCAAAGATCTATTCAGTGGCCCAATAATCAGTTTTTAGTCAGTATAAATAGATTACTTGATCTCTTCTACCTGGTGGCCACCCACTGATCAATGATTATCCCTTCTTGAATATAATCATAAGATCTCAAATTTAACATGACACATACATATTTCTTGGTCATCACCACCCCCCACCAACACAAAACAAACAAAACTCTCCTGCCCCTGTAATCTGCCCCGTGTCAGCAGCTGATCTCCTTACCTTTCTAGTAAGTAAAGTCAAAGTTTTCCTTGATTTTATTTCTCTCATATCCACAATCTATCAGCAAATCTTATTGATTTAAAGTATGGCCTCATCTCAATAATCCACTGCTATGACCCTGGTCCACACCACCATCATTTCTTGGCTAGCAGCAATAGCCGCCTCCTAGTCATCTGACTTCTTCCCTTCAGTTTATTGAAAATATAATAGCCAGACTGATGTTAAAAAGTTAGGGAACTCTCCTTCCCAAGTAGTTTTTCATTTCATTTAGAGAAAATGCCAAAAGTCTTACAATGCCTTACAAAACATGATACAATCTACCTAAATGCAGCCTACACATATATATTGGAATTACAGTTTAGGGCTCTATTTATTGACTTGAAAGAATATCTTCAACCTATTTATTTTTATTTAAGAAATAGCAGATTATGAAAGTGGCAGGGAATTGTACATAAGCACTGTACTCCAGTTGATAAAGTTTCTTCTACATGAGGTTGGGGGTTAACAGTTCTGAAACCATTCTGCATGTATACTGGAATTGAACAATTAAGAAAATGGATGGAAGAAAGTGAGAGTTGGGTTTCTCACTGTTAGAGTGGAAGGACAACAAATGAGCAAGAGAAGGAGACTATGAAGATCTATGTGGTAACATATTAGAGTTGGAGACATGGGTATGAACTCATGTTAAGCTTAATATTGCTAATACAGATGGTCATGTATGGAAGTATTTACAGATGGAAGTATACACATGGGTTATTATATGCTCGTACATTTCCTTGATCTGTTAACTGGGAGGGCCCGGATGCAATGATACCCCACTAGCAGCAGGCACACATACTGCTCAGAACTTAGTTTATGACATCATTTTTCCAGTAAAGGAAACCAGGGTTCTTTGGGGAAAGAATCAATTCTAGGACTGGGCCTAGAAATATACAAAATGAGCCTGGAGCATCTTGTAATGACAGAAAGTAAGAAAGTGCAAAAACACATGCACACACGCACACACACACACACGGATAGGAATAGGTCAAAAGGACATGGGAGCCAAGTGACAGAGTTTTTAATGGCCAAAGCTGGAACAATCTGAGCAAAAAAAAAAAAACAACCTTAAATAAAGTAGCATTGGATATATAAAATAAATATCCATAAGTGCATACTAATTAAACAGTTGAATAATGAGAAGGAAAAAGTAAGTCTCCCATGTAGAATAATCCCAAATAATTTATGTGGATATTCTACCCTCACAGAGGTGGACCATATCTCTTCATTCTTTAACTGCATGGGCTTTGCAAATAACTTTGTCTGAAGTCTATAATGTGGATCAGGGGTGGGAGGGTAAGGGAGAGAGAGTAACTTTACAACAGAGAAACTTGAAGAATACTGTTTAAACCAAATGATCAAATTTAACATCAACAGTAATGAACCAAGTTGTTAGTATGTACTCTGGATAGGATGGGATGAAAATGGCATTTTACTTCTGTGGTCTTCCTCCTCACAACCCAAAACCCCAGTGTAATCATTAGAAAAAGAATTAGACAAATCCCAATTGAGGGACACTCCACAAAATACCTTACGAGAATCCCTCAAAACTATCAAAGTTTCCCAACTTTGAGAAACCATCATAGCCAAAAGGAGCCTAAAGAAGCATGATGAATATAAACATGATGTATTTTGGATGGCATTCTGAAATAGGACAAGGAATTAGGTAAACAAACAAAAAAGAACCACATTAAGTCAACCTGAAAAAATATGGCTTCAGTTAATAATGTATCTTACTGCTACATTAATTGTAACAAACGTACCATACTAAAAATCAGATTTAATAATAGGGACAACTAAGTGTGGGGTATATAGGAGCTCTCTGTAAGATCTTTATAATATTTCTGTAACTCTAAAACTATGTCATTGTTTAGATATACAGAGATACCTTAAAGGATGTTCTTGAAAATATTAACAATGATATGATTCGGGAAAATATTTTCCTTAAATTATTTTTTATTCTATTTTGATTACTTTAAAATGTTATTGAAGTATATACTATTATATTGAAAAATCTATCTATCTATCTATCCATCTATCTATCATCTATCTATCAAATTCTTAGAGGCATCCTGGCACTTTATTCCTAAAGTGTATTTTTCTTTATTGTTAAAGAAGAATCAACCCCTTCTCTCTTTGCAGAAAAGTATATAGGTATCCCCAGAAAACTGCTTTTTTTTTGGTCTGAAAACATGCCCCAACTTTAACTTTTTTCCTTCTACTGGGACAGCTTCTAAGAGTCTAAAAAAGCTCATCAAAGTAATTGGTGAATCTTGATGACCAGAGCTTCACATGCCAAGCATTTTCTCCCAAACTGGGTTATTTAGAGTCCAATGAGGCCAGGAATAAATATATAAAGCTAAGTAATTTGGGGAGATTGGAGAATTTTCAGAAAATGTCTTTGACTTGGAAGCATGAAATTACATGCACTACAGTAGAATGAAATCAAATCAATCAGCAGCTCGGAATCTCCTAGGCTCTACAATCAGCAGGGGTTCAGAAGTCTCTCACTAAAGGAACGAAGGTGGGGTTTGGTGGAAAAGTCCCTGGCACTGGAATGCAAAGAGACTGAGCCCTTGTCCTCTAGGAGATCCAGCTTTGATAGCTGATGATAGGTATGGACAGGAAAATACAGGTTGATTGGAGGAAAGGTAGAGAAGCCAGAGTGATTGATTGCGCTAATGCCCAGCTCTGTGCTATACTTCCCTGCTAGAATAATTCAATGGCTCCTCATTTCCTTTTGGATAAAACCCAAACTCCTTAGGGTGGAATATAATTTTCTTGACCATCTCATTCTTACTTCCCTCTTGAGCCTATTTTTATCCCTTCCTCTATTATACCCTAGGTCAGCCTTATTGGCCAGACCCTTCTTGTGAATTTCTGAATGACCAAGCTCTCTTGGGCCTCTGGCTTTGCACCAGCATGCCCAGAACACTCAGAATGCCCATCCTCTGCTTCATCGCCTGGCAAACTCTGAGATTTCACCTCCTCCAAAGCAATTTCCTCAATGCCTTCATTCTAGGATAGGTGCCTAAGTCTGTGATTTCAAACACATTGCAGCCCATCTATTATGGCACATCAGGTTTCCTAGTCTCCCATCCCACAAGACTGTAGATTTTTTGAAAATACTCTATCTTCTATCAGGGTTTCCTGAGCATATAAGAGAATCCAGAACTTAGTAGGCACTCAAAATCTGCCTGTGGAATAGTGAATGGACAAATGAATGTGGTTACATTACAATTTGGAACAGATGACTTAGTTTTAAAAAACACAGGGTGAGGATTTCAAACAGTCAGGATACTTTGCTGAAAGGCATCTACAAAAGCATGGAACACTGCAGCCTGAAATGAATGCAAAACCTAACTCTAAAGGAAAAACAAGAGCTGTTTCTAAGGTGAACCTATTACAAATGCCAGATTTTCTAATACTTTTCTTATGATTTGCAAAAAAAAAAAAAGTCCCAATGTATCAGGGAAGAAATGGAAGCAGAGGACATTCACAAACACTGTAAATCAGCCCAGTCTCCCATAATCAGGCAGTTATCTGTCTAAGAGAATGCCTCTTGGAGTGCATCAGTAATTAGGGAGCTAATGGAAAATTACCAACCAACAAAATCTATGACCGTTCCGAGGACAATGGAATCACAGGCCGAGAGTACCACAGGTTTATTAAGAACAAATCATGCCCGAACATTTTGATGGCTTTTTTGATAGTGGCTGCCCAGTTCCTGCCACACTTGCTCCATTGGTTCTCCATTGCCTTCTAAATCAATTTAAAATGACTTCTTTTGAGTTGACCTTCAAAGCTGTCCAATACTCAGTTTATTACTTTTCTTTTTCTCTTCTCTCCCTAATTCTCCCCCATTGGTTCCCTTTCTCTTCTTGGCTACCCCTCCTGGCTCCTTGTCTTTGATCACCTGCTCTGACTTTGTGTAGACTGTCAATTAACTGTGACCTCAAACATGCTACTTGCTCTACTCCAGAAAAGGCCTGCCCCCTCTCTAGGCTACCTCATGAAGTTCTACGCACCCTTCAAAGCCAATCTCCGATGGCACCTTCTTCAGGAACCAGTTCTCTCCAGGCCATTTTCCAACTACAGAGTAAATCTCTTACTCCTTGGTATTCCTTTATACATGCATCTATTGCTAAATGATCATGTAATTTATTTTGTACTTAAATCTTTCCCCTATCAAGCTGTGAGCATAGATCCTAGAATGAGAATTCCACCATGGCAGAGATTTTTGCCTGTTGTGTTCACTCATGTGCCCAAACACCAAGAACACACCCTCCCAAACACACACGTTGGTAAATGCCTAAAGCCCCCCATACGAGATAGTGTCTTATGTAACATCATAATACATGGTCTAAAATAAAATAGCTGCTCAATAACTGTTTCATTGATGCCATGGTATATAGTGGAAGGGAACAAAAAGGAATAAACTGATTCAGATCTCTGAACAGCATTTACCAACTCTCCTTATAATGCAAGGTTCCCCCCCCTAAAAAAAAACCCATGTGAATAATTACTGTTTCTAGGAAATATTTTGAACACTATTAGTTTCTTTCATTTTTCTGTTCATTGATTTACTAAACAGAATGAAAATAAAGATAGCTGACAGTTCTTGAGAGCTACATACCTAAGTATTGAGACTACATGATTAATTTATTAATGAAGGGGAAGTTGCCCTGAGATAGATGTTAATTATTTTTATTATTATTAATCTCATTTCACAGATGAGGAAACTAAGGTATAGAAAGGTTAAATATCTTGTCCACAGTCAGTTATTCATGGCAGAATCAAGAGTTGAACTCAGGTCATTTGGTGCCAAAGCATGGATTCATAAATTGAATGGCATGCGTAGGTGAAGCCAACAGTCCTAATCCTATTAAAACTGTAAGTATTGGTCTGACTACTAGTGTAGGTGGATTGTCAGCACCTCCAGCACCTGGGGACTAGAACTGCTTGCTTGTTGGTATTAATAAGTTATTCAGAATTGTCCAGGACTCCATTGTTCCACTAACACTTGCTATTCTGCCTCTTCTACAAATTGACTTTATATCTCCGACTCTGATCAGTTTTTCAGTTCTTCCAAAAAAGCTCCTGGAAACTAGCTCACCTTTGACAGTCTTTATTCCCCAGGGATGAAATTCTAGCAACTGGGTCTCTGGTAACTGCCTGTGATTCAGCTCCAAGCCAGACAGGTTACCCAGAACTTCACGTTGACTCCACTATGTTGGAGATCAAGATGGAGGCTTCCTTGGGGATGGGGCATTGGCCTAGCTCAGGCCTTTGTTTGATAAGCTCTTTTCACACAAGCGTTTGGCTTGCTGGTCCCACCATACTTCCCCATGAGGGCCTCCGTTTGGATTTCACTTGACTGCCCTCATCCTCTTGTTCCACAGTTCCTGCAGATGAAGGCCGAGGGTACTGAAGAGCTGAGCCCACTGCAGGAAAAACCTTGATACTATCCACTTCAAACTATGCATTATTGTTGTTTTTTAAATAGAATAATAGATTGTCTCAAGTTGGTAGGTTTGGGGGTTAGTAGGTTATTCCACTAAGTGACATTCCCAAGGTTACTCATGAAGTTAGTTGTAACCACAAGTAGAAATGAGGGTTCCTGATGTCAGCCTTTGATTTTGCAGTGTGGACTCGTTAGCAGACTATTTTATCTTGTTCTCAACCCCCATACACACTAGCTTGAAGAACTCCCACCACAAAGAAAGAATGTTATAATGTCACTTTTGTGTAGTTATGTTAATATCATTTATTCCAAAATGGTTTTGCTTTTACATAAGTCAGGATAATGTAGTGATAAAGAGCACAGGATGAAATGACATAGGCCTGAGTTCACTTACTGAATTAGTGAGAAGGATGAAATACCTACTAATGGGCAGGTTGTAAGACTTGAATGATACATTCTAAAGTACTTGGCATAACATCTGCAACTTATTAACTATTAAATATAAAGAAGCAGTAGCAATATTGTCATGTATATTTTTTATCCTAACTATTAGCCTGCAAGGTAGCTTGAGAAAATAAGTGTCTCTCTATATTACAGATAAGAAAACACATATGTTATGCTTGTATGACAGTTTACAAGTGTATATGGAGGCTTTACACATGGCTGTCCTTAGATACTTTCCAAAACCTCCACACAGTCAATTGTATTATTTCCATTTTAAGGATGTCAATATCAAGTGAAGTGATAAGATTAGTTAGTGACTACTAAAATGTAAACTTCGTGAAGACAGGGACTTTTTTATTTTATTTTATTTTGTTTTTTTAAAGATTTTATTTATTTGAGAGAGTGAGCACTAGACAGAGAGAGGGAGCAAGCATGAGTTGGGGGCAGAGGGAGAAGTAGAAGCAGGCTCCCCATTGAGTAGGGAGCCCAATGCAGGACTTGATCCCAGGATTCCGGGATTATGACCTGAGCCGAAGGCAGATGCCCAAGTGACTGAGCCACCAAGGTGCTCCAAGACAGGGACTTTAAATCTGTGTATGTGTGTGTGTGTGTGTGTGTGTTTATTTCCACTACATAGAACACTGCCTAACATGCAGTAAGCACTAAGAAATATTTATCGAATAAAAGATTAAAGAAATAAAATTATTCTCAAACAATTCTGAGCATTGCATGAGCATAAAGATCTATCACTGCCTGTGATCTGCCCTCAGTATTCTTTGTCTAACAGTTTTCTCCCACTGATGTTGCGTATTACTGAGAGATTCCTTTATCCAAAGGAATGTCTATAATTTCTAATTTGCTCTAATAAATTTTTGGCCTTTAACAGATGCATGACAACTGCACTATACTGTGTTGTGAATTCCAATTATGTGTAAGACATATGCCTACCCTTTCCCGTAAAACTCACAGCTTTGTGAACTTTCTTTTAAATTGCATTTCAGATTCATAAGTGGACATTTTTACTAAGTGTGTGTGTGTGTGCGTGTGTTTAAATCACTCAGTGAATTAGTTACTTAGACTTCTGAGTTGGATACACATTCGAATATATTTAACACAATTTTATAACTCTATTATGTGGTGATCATCAAAGAAATAAACAACAATAATAAAACTTGGATTTTGTCATTACTAATGACCACCAAAGTAAGCCATTTATTGCCCAGGAAGCCAATTCTTAATTTTTTTTTTTTTTTTTATTTGACAGAGAGAGACAGTGAGAGAGGGAACACAAGCAGGGGGAGCGGGAGAGGGAGAAGCAGGCTCCCTGCTGAGTAGGGAGCCCGATGTGGGGCTCGATCCCAGGACCCTGGGATCATGACCTGAGCCGAAGGCAGACACTTAATGACTGAGCCACCCAGGCGCCCCCAGGAAGCCAATTCTTTAAGATGAGGCTCTGTGTAAAGGTCATTTAACCATACATTCAAGATTAAATCCTGGCTCTATCGTCATCACTGATTGTGTGATCTTGAGCAAGTTACTTAGCTTGTTTTCCTTTGTTCATATGAAAATTTAGAATAATGATGATGGTGTTTACTATGCCAGTCAATGCCTGACTCCTTTTATGTAGAAAGTTGTTTAATATTAACAATGACTCTAAGGTAGACATTGTTTCCTTCCTAATTTACAGGTCTGCCTCACATGTAGAATTAAATAATTAAGTATATATGGAAGAGGCTATGCAATCAGAGATGTTATACATTATTAGATTTAAAAGCTTCTTTGTAACATCATTTACATGGGCTATGACAATTTTAATACAAAATAATTTTAATACAAAATAATACATCTGATTTAAGTTCAGATGCCACAACTATCTTTTTTTTAATATACATTATAAAATAATCTCTACAATAAGTCTAGTTACCACCTGTCACCATACACCACTTATTATTTTTGACCTTATACAATATACTAATACTTTCCAAGTCTCAGATTTCTCATCTCTAAAGTGGGCATGACGTAGCACCTACTTGTAGGACTATTTTGAGGATTCACAGAGATAATACATAATGCCTGACATATTTGCTCAGTAATTGTTAGTTATCATGATGATAGAGATAATGGCGAAGATGAATGCATTCACTGGGAAAACAAAGTAGAATATTTGAAATGGTGATAACTAGCTCCTTAATTTATTTGTTTGATATTAAGGCAGTATTTGGGTACATGCCCCACTATCCTTAACTACAGTACTACTAGGTGTTTAAATTGTGCTTTACATGTATTTCTTCTAGCCCCAAATTCCATCATCTCTGTTTTTATTTTATTTTACATTAGATCTTTGAAGGCTAACATTATTTTACATTAGATCTTTAAGTGCCTTGTTGGTGTAATATATATCAATCTGTTTAACTTATAAGTTTCTAAATTCTAAGACAGCTCAAATATTCACTGGAAATGTCTGCAAATAAAGAAATCAGCAAATACTTAGTGTACTAATGATACAAGTTTATGCACAAAGGAAGATGTGTTCAAGACACAAAGCAACTACATCTTCAACATAAAAAAATGTAATAATTGTAACTGGAGAGAGAAACTAGAGATATCTAGTCCATTTTCTTTTGGAGGTCTTACATGAATGTCAGAACACAACTCATCCTCTTCCTACCCAAACTCACCTATCTTCCAGTGTTTTGCACCTCAGTAAATGATTCCCATGAATTCAACCAGAAATGCTGGCGTCCTGTATGATCCCTGCCTCTCTCTCGTGTCTCACTTCTGAGACTCACTCACTTACCATGTGCCTCCTTCTCTCAGGCACGTTTGCTTCTCTCCATTCTCACCACTACTTTCCTGACCGTGGCCATCATTGTTTCTCTCCTGTACTGTGGCAGCATCATCCTCATTGAACATTAGCCTTCCAGTCCATTTAACATAACTAAAAAAAACCAAAAAACAAAACCCTAACAACAACAACAACAACAAAGCAAATCTTACCAAGTCATTCCCTTTAAAAAATTCTTCAATGATTTCTACTATTCCTACAAAAACATCAAACTCACCAATATGGTCGATGGTCTGCCCCTGGCCTGCATCTCAAACCATCTGAAACTTCTTCCTTCACCTCACTTTCTTCCCCTTAAAACACAACATTCTAGACACACTGAGCAGCTTTTAATTCTTCAAAAATGCCAATACTCCCTTTCCTTCTCCGAATCTATGAACTTGGTCTTCATTCTGCCTCAGGCAGCGTTCTCCTCGTCTTCTTCACTGAGGTAATTCTTACCCAACATTAAAGTGTCAGTTTAGTGATTACTCCCCCAAGACAACTACTTCAACTTTTGGCCAGATGCTGGGGCTCACTTCTTGTCTCCACAGCACTCTTTGTGCACCCCCATCATCGCTCTTAAATCACTGAAACATCATGTCCTTTCTTTTCTGTATTCACTACTAGACACAGTTCTTTGAGGAGAGATTCTGTGCCTCATCTGTTTATTATTGCATCCACAGGGCCCCTCTCAAAACAAGGCACAGATTAGCCACTCAACACAGATTTGTTAAAAGCATGCGTGCATTGGATAAATGGATAAATTCAGAAAAGAAAGGATTCGTGAATAAAAATAAAGTTGTGTAAAGGGGTAAAGTGGGAGCAATTATAAATAAAGTGGTCAAGGAAGAAAATTTTAAGGAGGTGTCATCTGAGAAAAGATCTCAAAGAAGGGAAAAGTGAGTCATGTGGAGATCTAGGGATGGACTTGTTCAGGCAGAAAGGATTAAGCAGAGTTGGTGAGGTTGGAAAGAACAGCAGGCATACTGGTACAACTGGGGAACACTGAACAGAGGAGATAGTGGTAGGCATTAGGGTTAGATCATGCACCAATTTGTAGGCCAAGATATGAACTTGGATTTTATTCTAAGTATACAAGAAAAACAATTGGAGGGTTTTAAGTAGAAAATGTCAAGATAGAACCTAATATTTATTTCTTGAATATGCATTATAATAAAGCACAGTGGAAAAGTATTCTGAGATACCTAAATGAAGGCATTTGAAATGAATGGCATTTACAAAGACTAAAGATATAAATTCCCAGATTGTTTTACATATAAATAATTTAATCCAAGGGAAGCTGATTATTTTACCAAAGGTTATACAGCAAATATATGGCTATTAGAGATGAGAAGCCATGCCTTTTACTCCTGTTCTGGCTTACTTTTATATGGAAGAAGAGATACATGTGTTATTTGAGCTCACACATATGAGCTCCTAAACAGCAATTGTAGATATGAAAAGTACTTTAAGATAACATTGAGCTTTTACACATTTTAATAATCTCTTTTGTTGCTAGTTTCCAATTAAAGAATACAGGCATTTTTAAGGCAAGCACATAGTTACACTCAATCTTTCTATATCTCACAGATTGTGGCACAGAGACGGATGTACCACAGAGCATCAACAACAAAGGCTAAAGTGCAGTGAATGTGTCATTTCACTCGCTCCGAATCCTTTGTAAAATGATCCTAAAATCATTTATTTATTTATCAAGTATTTCTTTCTTTCTTTCTTTTTTTTTTTAGATTTTATTTATTTGACAGAGAGAGACACAGCGAGAGAGGGAACACAAGCAGGGAGAGTGGGAGGGGGAGAAGCAGCTTCCCGCGGAGCAGGGAGCCCGATGCGGGGCTCAATCCCAGGACTCTGGGATCATGACCTGAGCCAAAGGCAGATGTTTAATGACTGAGCCACCCAGGCGCCCTTATCAAGTATTTCTAAGCCCTCATTTTGTTCAAGACACCATGCTGGATACTGGCATGTCAAAGATGAATATGACATGGCATCCATCCTCAAGGAACTTGTCATCTAGCTAGTATGACAGACATGGAAGCAAGTCATCATTTAGCACAATGTGAGGAGGGTCAAAATGAAGCCAACACAGTTTATCAAAACAATTATAGCAATACTACATATTCATTGCTTACTTACTGGGTAAGTGCTTTAAATACCTAATGCTCATTATCTCATTTGATCCCCTTAACAATCCTCTTAATATCTCATGGATCATAAAACTTGTCCCTCCCCTTTACTTCTTTCATATGAGGAAACTGACTACAGAGAAGTTAGGTAGCGTGCTCAAGGTGCATCAGTTGGTCAGTGGTGAAGTGGAGAGCCAAACACTAGCTGTTGAACTCCAGAGGCTGCACTTCAACCACCTGCATCATTGTGAGAGACACTGGCTTGTTTTTAATTCTCACAGAAAATCTATAAACCAGCTTTTAGCTTATCACCATTATCACAGGCAAAGAAACTGGCTCAAAGGGGTTCAAGAACTACCAACGTTATTCTCAAGCTCAAGGTCTTTCGGTTCTAAATCCTACCTTACTTCCACTAGAATATGCTCCCTCTGTACACATTCCTGCATCTTTCACAGAACACATTAATTCTGATTTGACAGTTTGGAGATGGAGGTGAGGGACTTCATTAAGGAGGTGATGCATCCCAAATAGGACCACCCACCCTCTTTTAAAATGTCACCAAAGTAGAATATTTTGCCAATGTGAAATAGCAAACTGTTCCCAGATAAATACTACTCTGGAAAATGAAAATAAAGCTTTTCATTTAGCTACTATATTCTGAATAGTGCATGCCAATTGATTTGAGCATTCTTTCTCCATCATTGCCAAGCTAAACATTCTTAAACAAAAATGTACTCAGAGTTTCTTGAAAGGATAATTTTCTACAATTTACCTGAAAATCTAACTAAATATTGAATATAATCCTTACTGAAATAGCCAAAAATAATCTCAATAAACTTACTGCCTCATTTTATTGATAAAAATAACAACAGTGGCATTGTTAACTACATGCTCATTACCATACCACTCATTATATAAACATTAAAAATGCTAATCCTTATAATAATCTAGGAGATAACTATTGCCATTTTGCATGGGAGGACATCGAAGATGTGAGATGTTAGATCACAAAGAAGTGGGGAAGATAAAAAATAATTCAAGTCCATATAAAACCAAAGTCACTACTCTCTCACTGTTCTTTGCCATGCTGAGCTCACAGAGCAGAGCAATCTACTACATTGGACAAAGTCGTGGTTGGGTATTAACTCAATATCTGGTATGGAGTCATGGGCTCTTGGGTAAGACTTATAAATTTAGTTACATATTCCTGTGTTAAAAAGATACTTTAGAGGTCAGCTTCTCTACAATTCCCACAGAAAGCATCCTATTAACCCTAACCCATCAAAGTTCTAAGACTTAGTAAATGAATTTAGGAATGGCTTCATTAATGTCTCAATTTACAAATTCAACAAAGTATAGGCAGGTGGCCTGGCTTCTGGAAGTTCCCACCAATAGACATATTGGAATTTTTTGTTGTTATTCAAATTTATTGTCCAGTTGATAACTGCCCACTTTCTATAAGTTATTTAAATTATTTGATAGGCTCAAAGTGAACCCTCAGATAGATCAGGCATGTCTGAACCCCATGCCCTGAACACCTTATTTTAATTAATTAATTAATTAATTTTTTAAAAGATTTTATTTATTTATTTGACAGAGAGAGACACAGCGAGAGACGGAACACAAACACGGGGAGTGGGAGAGGGAGAAGCAGGCTTCCCGCCTGGCAGGGAGCCCGATGTGGGGCACAATCCCAGGACCCTGGGACAATGACCTGAGCTGAAGGCAGACGCTTAACGACTGAGCCACCCAGGTGCCCCTGAATAACTTATTTTAATAAAGGCAGGGTATTTTTCTCTTTATGAATGGGTGGATATCCCAGCAGCGGCCAGCATTCAATTTGAGTGTTCTATGTTTGCAATTACATGCTCATTTATGACATGAGTCACCCCAAAATGCTATGAGGAATGTTTAGTATTCAGGAAATTGCTGAGACTTCTGTAACTTCACATAAGATTACTTACCTTCCTTAAACCAAATGAAAACAGGACCTAAATCATAGAAGATTAAATGAAATAAGGTAAATAAAGCATTAGAATAAATCCTGAAACACATTTTTTTGGGGGGGGATCCTGAAACATAATTTTCCCCAAAATAATTCAATCCATAATTTCAACACATATTTTTACTGAGCATTTACTATATGCAACATACTGTGTTAAGTTCTGTATATACATTATATTGTGTATAAAGTTATCATCTATTGAAGAAATATGATATGCCAAGCTCTATGTTAGGTAATTTATACATATACATGTCACCTTCACAATAAAAATTCTGGATTCTAATTCCTCATTAGAAGTGAGTAACCTGGGGCGCCTGGGTGGCTCAGTTGTTAAGTGTCTGCCTTCGGCTCAGGTCATGCTCCCAGGGTCCTGGGATCAAGCCCCGCATTGGGCTCCATGCTCTGCAGGAAGCCTGCTTCTCCCTCTCCCACTCCCCCTGCTTGTGTTCCCTCTCTCGCTGTGTCTCTCTCTGTCAAATAAATAAATAAAATCTTTAAAAAAAAAAAAAAAGGAAATGAGTAACCTGATGGTCAGTTAAGTGAAATCACTCTCCCAAGATCATGTGGTAACTCTTCCATATGAATATCATAAACCAGGCTCTGGTCCAGAAAAGGGCCATTCACCTACAGTAAGGCATTGAATATGTGGACATTCACTCAACCTCCATCCCAAATTCTTTCTCTCAGGAGAAGTTTATTACTTCTTCAAAATTTAACTTAATTAATTATTTATTTCTAATTAATCAATTAATTATTATTTTTAAAATAGGCTCCTTGAACATGAGGCTTGAACTCACAACTGTGAGATCAAGAGTTGCATGTTCTACCAACTGAGCCAGCCAGGTGCCCCTCTCAACTTTAAAGACTTTAAAAACTAAGCCCCAAACTACATTTGTTAGATTTCTTTATTTGTAGCTTTCTGGATGTAAAGTTGTTTTGGATGTATTTGTCTGAAATCTGAAGACAGAATTGAGACAGAAGGCATTTTTCTTCTCTTTCTTGGCTGTCTCTGAAAGTATACATGGGAACATGAAGTTTCTCTACAGCAGTAATCTCATGCTCAGCTCTCTGGGTGGTTGGGAAAAGCAATGGCAGCCATGATGGCAGAGGTCCTTGACCTGACTTCTCCTTCCCTGGTGTGAGATACAGGTTTACTTTCTCTATCCTGTGGGTGTCTGCAATGAGGACGGCAGTGATGACAAGTTTGAGGTGTGGGAGAACTCTAGAGGTAGCCCAGAGGTGGTAGCCTCCTTCTGGGTTAGGTGTATTATTTGGGATCTTTCCTGAAGTCCCAGGTTAGATTTCATTCCTTTAAACTATGTAATGAATTTGTAAGACTCTGATTCTCTATAAAAAAAAAAATCCATTCTCACTTAAAATATCTACTGCAACATCTGTTTTCTATACTTAATCTTGAGTGATACATTGAGTAATAGACCCTACTTGTTAAAACATGTTTGCCTGAGAACCTGTCTTGCAATTCCCTTGCAGTGAGAGAGGGAGGTATTTTAAAAATCCTACCTCGTTCTTCCACAAAATAAATGTGAACTCTGGGAGAAATGGGAATGGTCCTATGGTAAGATCCCACTACCACGGCATTTATAATCAATGAGAAAATGAACAAATAAAGCCTCCATCACCAAGAGTGCCTTCATATTATTTCCAACTTCTTTTTCACTTAAATTAAACATGGAAGAAGCTCCTAAAGTGTCTATTATATACCAGAAATAAGGATAAAAACTTTGATAAACCACTGCCAACCCCCATCAAGACTTTACAAGTATTTTTATCCCTGTTTTATTTATTTGTTTCTTAAGATGAAGAAACCCTGGTTCAGAGAGGTAAATGTGACTGACTCAAAATTAATCCATGTTCCTTCCAACATATGCAGTCCAGTCATGAATCTTTTCTTTACCTTTCACCTTAGAAAGGTTTTGAAAGTTCCACCGGCTATACTGGGTGAAAAATGCACTTGATACCAGAAGACCTGGTGTGAATTCAGCTCCAAGACTTCCTAGCAGTGAAATCTGGGGCAAGTGACTCACATATTTGTAATCTCAGTTTCCTCCTCAGTATAATGGATACATATCAGCATCTGCTGTGACAATTGTATAGGGTTCCTACATAATTCCACAGCTCTTTCAGCATCTACTACAATGCTACAACGATTTAAAAATTTACACATCATCTTAGAGTAAACACCAAGGCAACTTATTTCACCTCTTTAAGTCTATTTTCTCATCCAAATAATGGGTATGGTAATTATAGCTCCCTCATTGTTGGGAGGATTAAACAGGATACAGTAACTGAAGTGCTCAGCACCAGTGCACTGCATGGCAAACATCTAATAATTTTAGCTATTATTTTTTTAAAATATAAATAACACAATCACAAGTGCATCTGAGACATTTTATCCAAGTAGCCCCCTCTATGACACTGTTCAAGAGTATTTGAAAAGAAATAAAAAAAAATGCTGTTAGTTTTAGCAGTGCTCTGAGAATTGTTCACCTGCCAGGTATAACTTGGTATCCTGAAGAGGAGAAGTGAAGTCTTCTGCCAGTTGGCTGCATACTCTGGTTGGAAGGCTGCTCTCTCCCTGTCCTCTTGGCTGCCAAGGCAGATGAGTGGATTTTCCATCCTTTGGTCACTGCCAGTGACTCAGGCCAGAGGAACAGATGTGAAGAGCAGCACCCCCCGCCCCCAAGAGATGAGTCTGATCAGATGTAAACCTTTTCATGGGACCTCTCCCTTCATGTCTGGCCTCACTGGCAAGGAGGAGAATGGATGAAAGACAGCAGCCATAGGCCAGAACCGATGGCAGATACTCCAACAATTACAAATGCACCACAAGGTTACTTTGTGTTTGGTTGCCTCCTTTAAGCCAGAAAGGGTTCTGAAGTCTATACAGAATCATAATAAAACTCATGCCCAACTGGACATGAAATAGATTCTTGAGTGGGTATTTGGGGAGAATGTCTGATTGAACTAGTTTGTGAGTTATTATTTATGCCAAAAAGCAAGGCTTCTCCTTGAGAAATTCCTTGAGGGAATGAGCTAGTTAAGTCCAGTCTCAGCTCCCTGCTGCCCTCTATCGATTTGGAAAGGAACCAATGGAGCAACGGGGTGATAGAAGGGTTGCGCATCTCCTATGGAGACAAAGGGAGTAGGAAAAGAAAATTATATCCTGCTACAAGTAGCCCTCTGTTGGGTGTGAAGAAAGAAATAGTGTATTTACATTTATTGAGAGACTACCTGTATGTAAGGGCTATCCTACTTAAACGTTCCACTTTAATTCTCAAAACAGCACCGGAGCTATGCATTTCTATTTTCACTTGACACAAAAAGAAGTTGGCTCTCAAAGTATGGAGGAACTTATTCTAGGTCACACAGGCAGAATAAAGATTTGGGTCCAACTGGAGTGCAAAGTTCCTTCACTGTTGTGTCCTCCCAGGTTGAAAATTACATTTGATCCTTCTCTGTTTCTTGTCCCCCATGTCCAATCAGCAATTCCAACAACCAAGAGAGTTGACTGTTAGGATCTCTCCCACTAACTTCTCAGGATTGCTTTTAAATAGAGTTCCTTCTCCAGTTCCACTAACTGTAGCTTACTTGCCATATCCTAAGCCAGCTGAGGCACCTCTCGATTATTCTTCCACTGCTGATCTTTCCTTAACTAACACTATTTGTAGTGCTGTAAAATTAATCTTCTTAAAGTCAACTTGATCATGTTTTCCATAAGTAATTCATTATCATATCATCATCATCATAATTATAGTGGTTCTCAGTTACATCCATGATTATATTGCCTACTCTGACTTTTAAAGTCTTCTATAACATGGTCACAGTATGTGCTCCAAGTTTAATCTCCAGCCAAGAGCTTATATCAAACTATGTATCATTCAAACTAGAGTTGTACACTCCCTAAATAATCTTAGCACTTGGCTTTTACTCATAGTATTATCTCCACAGGGGTTACTTTCCCCTGGCCCCATCTTTACCTATTCAAATAATTCCACTCCTTTGAGGTTCATCTTAAATGTGACTTTCTCTGTAAGTCATTCTAGATACTCCCAACCAAATAATACTTTGTTTTTTTGGATCAATGGAAGAGAAAAAAAAATATTGTCAATTGAGTGCTAAACTTGTATTGTCAACTTTATATATTTTATCTCATTTAATCTTCTCCATAAACTTAACAGATTTAATCACACTCTCTATACTCTACAGATGAGGAAATACTCAGAGGCTAAGTTAGCCCAATTTCCTAAGGCTAGTAACTGGTAGTGTGAAAATAAAATCCAGGCCAATCTAATTTCAGGTGGGTAATATTTTCTCTATTCCACATGTATTTACTAGAGGACCAATAGCTCAATCTGTCTCATAGACATATTTATTTTCACCTGTATAATACTTTATGATAGATACATAGACAGAAAGACTGATAATTACTTCTCAACTTGGAAAAGACCACATAAAAATCTAGATTTTTAGCTGCTTTTGGAAAAAAAATCAGAAAATATAGACACTTTGTGGATCTGCATTCCCTCATGGCACCGCTGGTTTAATTTGCATATTGATACTTCTCTTTCTACAGGTCAATGTCCTCTTATTTGCTATGGTCCCACTCTTCCCACTCCACACTGTACTATTCTGATGTCTGTACATTTGTTGTAGTTTCCCATAACAATTTATTTTCAGGATCTCTCTCTTGTTCCATTTTTTATTCCTCATACCAGCACAGTAAGTACCTACAGCAGAGATTAGTGAGGAATTAAAAAGAAGAAGAAGAAGAAGAAGAAGAAGAAGAAGAAGAAGAAGAAGAAGAAGAAGCAGCATTTAAAAGCACAGATTTTTGGTTTCAGAGATACTTGAGTCTGAGTTTCAATTTTATTCCTAAATGTTGGGCCGATTACTTATACTCCCTTTGTCTTAATTTCCTCCCAGAGTCAGTGTGCTAATTAGATAATGCCTACAAAGTGGTTAGTAATGTGACTGGCACATAGTAAGTGCTCAATAAATATTACGAGCATCATGATGGCTATTATTTCTGAAGTTTAAGTAAATTGAAGTTCTCTTCCATTAGCATTAATAGAAGTAGCAAAATTAGAAAAAAAACTATTAATGATCTGCCCTCTTATTGAATAGATCACATAAAGCAATCTTTTTCTCTCCGTTTCTTCATTTTTCACAGGAGAAAAAAGTCAATCAGAATCTGCTAGAGCAGAGAAAAGCAAATCACTTTGGCACCTGAACAACAAAGCAATGTTAGTTTATTTTCTTTGTAAAAAGTCATCTGTTCTCAAACCTCTTTTATGAAATACCTGTCATAGTCCATTTTATTGAACGTTACTCACTCCGCATTTTTTTGGCCTCAAGGTCATTCCATTATCAGTTCCTACATCACCTTCAGTATTGGAAATGGACTGGGGGAGATGGAAAGGAAAACACACACACAAATACACAGCACACTCACCAGATAGACAGCTCAGATAATAAAGGTGATTTCAATCCATGGCAGGAGGAACTCAGATCTGTCCCTACTTCAGATGAAACCAGCTCCAGTGACACTTACTGACAGATCAGGAAAGACAGCTCGCTATCGAAGGTGCCTGAAGCCAGGAGCAGCTTTCAATCTGATCACCAGATCTTACACAAGATAACCCAAATATTATGTTGTTATTTTCTTTCTTTAACACATTTGTTTCATTTCTTTTCCAAATAAATAATAAATAAATAATACAAACAATAACTAAAAAGGAAATATTCAAATAGCCCTCTCCATGCTGAAGAACACCCCAAGATCCCTAGCACATTGTTCAAGATTGCTGCCATACTTTGCTACTTTCAGGTCTTAAAAGGCTGGCCCGATTACCTAATTTCTTATGTGGAACTTTGATCTTTATGTGAAGCTGTCTAAAACAAATTTGGAGATGGACAAGTTTTATAGTTTGTCCCTAGTTCTTCATACTTCTCTTTCCCTGTTGCCCAAGTAGGAAGCGTCCTTTCCAAGCATGAGCATGCACAGAGACCCAGAAACATGTTACACATAAAAATCTCATTCTGGCCCTTAAGATGAAGGAAAAGGAGCCAGCCCGCCTTCTGTGTTGTAGGCATCAGGCTTATATGGTACACACATCCTCTCATTGGCGTTGTAAAAATCCTGTGATGTACTGTTGATGATGATGATGGCAATGACCACACGAATAACAGTAATGAGAATGATGGTAGTGATGGTGCTGTTAATGATGGACATTTTATAAATCAGGAAGTTTGAGCTTACAAGGAATAACTATGGTTAGTTATATGGTCATAACCATGGTCAAGATAATGCAGCTAGTAAGGGTTAACCCAGAATCTCAATCCAGGCCTTTCTCACATTCTTGATGCTCTCCAGTCTTCTCCCTACCTACCTGTCCAGTCATTCCTCAGGACTCTCCCATTGGAGCTTCTGCACAGCCACTGATCTCCAAGCATCCTTCACACTTTCCCATTTCTGCCTATCAATCATCCCTGTTAGTTGAAATTTTTATGGCAATAGCTTTTTTAGTAGTTTAGGACCTGGTGCAAAAAGGGAATTGATGCATGCAGGTAGAATTGAATTAAATTCAGGAAAGAGATTGACTTTCCAAGCCCTCTGACTCTGTATATATATGAATGGATTACAGTCCATGCTGCACAAACAGAGCCAAGTTATGGAGACAGAACCTGTAGCTTAAGGTTGCAATGAGGTTTGGGACCTATAGGAATGATAGTCTGAAATAATGGATAATCATTACAGGCCAGATAAGACAGATGTGTGTTTAGTCAGTCCTTTTTTTTTTTTTTTTCCAAATATATATTGTAATGACCTGATACACACATCTGAATGAGTGAAACACATGCCCTTGGTTATAGACAACCTGAAAATATCCTTTTTTTTTATGTTGGAGATGTCTATTTATTGTTACAAGATAGGAGGGGCCATGATAGATAGCTGATCCTGCTCTCTGATTAGTGTTTAAAAGAAGGGCTTCAGACTAAGCATTCTACAGAGACAAGCTTTAGTTTTGGCAGGTATCTTCCAACATTTAATAGTTTTGACTACTAATCCTAACAGCAAATCAATTCTCTTAGTTACCTAGAAGTATGTATCACAATGATGTCCAAGAAAGAGGATATTTTCTTTTCAGTCTCCAACAAATGCCAATCCTCTCATCATATCAACATGAAACTATAGTCTTTTTTTTCTTTTTAATAAAGCTTCCTGGGTGTGCCTGCAATATTAGTTTTTATTCAGAAAATAGAAGAACTTAACTCATTCAGTATCTTTAGCTTTTATCTTTTGCCCTGATTTGGCTGTTAAAAATAGTAGAATAACCCCAAGTAATAATATTAAAAAAATTCCCAGCAATTCTCAGTAGGATACAGAGACTTGAGCAGCTGTGGAAGGTTTGCTCCAACCAGCTGCTAATGACAATGTGACTAACCATTTTTTTCATTTAAGTAGCACTCTAAAGCTTACCAATTACTTACATGTATTATGTAATTGGACTTTTATCAGAATTCATTTCACAATGTAATCCATGTTATTTTTCTTATTTAAAAGATGAAGAAACTGGTGTTCAGAAGGGTTAAGTGCTTTACTGAAGCACATACAACTAAAGTGGTATATTTTTTGAACTGGCTTTTTCAACTAAATAAGGATAACTTCCAGCTCTATAACTCTAGCTCAGATGTCTCTCTTGAGATTGAGATCTTATCCAATTGCCTTTCAAACATCTCCATCTGGACACACCACAATTACTTCCCCCTCAATCTGTCCCAAAACAAACTTGTTATCATCCCTTAAACCCGTTTTCCCCCTTGGGTGCCCAATTTCGGTGAACAGTACCTCCAAACACCCAGGGAATTAAGTCACAATCTCCTCCTTTATGCTTCATACTACTCTAATGTCCAATCAGTCACCAAATTCAGCCAATTTTATATTCCAAATGTCTTAGAATCTGTTCACCTCTCTCTACCTCTAGTTTACATCATAATTTCCTCCTACTTGGACAATTACAGTGATCTTCCAGTTGGTTCCCTAATTCTAACCGTAATGCAACTCCAAATCCTTTACAAATAAAGTTTAAACACTTTGTTCTGAGTTTCTTCCTTCATAAAATGAAGATAATAATGTCTATCACCCAGAATTGTTGTAAGGAAATAGATTATGGATGTAAAAGTAGAAGACATCGTAATCATGACTTGAGTAAAGTCAAGGAATGTCTAGAGCATGTGTGTAAACTAACATCTTTCACCTTAGAGGGCACTGTGTTCATTTTAAATGTAGGGAAACTGAGGTTCAAAATAATGATAAGATCTGCTCACAGTCAGCTAATAAGTGATACTTGGGAGACTGTTCCATATAATTGTCTGATTCCAAACCTGTGATATTTTCTTTACAATATCCTGGACTCAATCCTGTGGGAACTTGGGAAGCAGGGCTGATTTGGGGTCACCTGGCTACTCAGGAAATGATTTGATGCATATTTTCCAGGCATGCAATACTTTCCTCTTGGTAGTATTTTCTTTAAGCCTAGAGTAATAGAGCTGAGCTGAAGTTGTGGGGAAGATGAGATGACTTAAGGGAACAAATGAAAATGATAACTCAGGGCCTCTGGGAGGAGCACATCAGCCCCATCGTTAACTCAGATGGGTCATTCTGCCGTGAGCCACATATTTGTGAGTTGCTGGATTATTCTTGCCTTGTGTCTCTCATCCTTTTTTGACTCATGAGCTTTTGGAACATTTTCTTGCATGGCAGTGGCAGAGGTATGAGAGGACAGGCCCAATCACAGAGAAACATTTCAGTCTCTGATAAATTCATATCTACTAATACACCCTTGGCCAAAGCATGCTACATGGAAGAATTCAATGTCAAGGAACAGGGGAGTGCACTGTGTCCATGGAGTTGGTCAAAACTGCTAAGTCAGATTGCAAAGGCTGTAGACACAGGAAGGGGTAAATACTTAGGGCCCATAATTCAACTTACCACATGGTACTTTCTAGTTTGAGGCAACTAAAAATAGTGCCACCAGAAAAATTCCTGTACTTGTCTTTTGATGAATATATGTATGTATTCCTCTTGGGTATATACCAAGAAGTGGAATTACTGAATCATAGGGTCTGCATATGTATAGCTTCAGCAGGTAGTGACAAATAGTTTTACAAAGTTTAAAAAGTGGTTACAGCAACATACACTCCCATCAGCACTGCATGACATTTTAAGTTGCTCTGTATCTTTGTCAACACTTCACATTATTTGTCTTATTCATTTTAACCATTCTAGTAATTACCAATGGTAGTGCATTCTGGATTTAATTTGTATTCTCTAATGACTAATAACATTAGCATCTTCTCTAAAGTAACTAGTCTTGCCTTTTTCTATTGAATTGTTTATATTTTTCTTAGTGATGTATAAGAATAGTCAATATATATTGAATACAAGTCCTTTTTTATGTATGGCACATAACTCCTCACATTCTGTGGATTGCCTTTTCACTCTCTTCAGAATCAAAGTTCTTAATCCAAAAACAGTGTAAGTTACCGGTGCCTTTTTAATAGTTAGTATGTTTTTATGTCCTGGTTAAAAAATGTTCCATCTAATTAAGTTTATGAAGATATTCTCCTGTGTGTCCATGCATGTTTGTGTGTGTGTGTGTTTCCTAGCTTCTTTTTTGTTATTGGTTTATCATTCACATTGAGATCTACAGTCCACCTAGAGTTGCAATTTGTGTGGGAAGAGGTAGGAGGTTATGTTTCATTTTTCCATATATATGTGTGTGTGTGTGTGTATGCGTATACCAAACTCACAGCACTATTTAAAAGACAATCCTTACCCTCACTGTACTGCAATGTCATTTTTGTTATAAATTAAGTGATTTTATTTCTTATTTATTTATTTATTTATTTAACAGAGAGAGAGAGAGACAGCCAGAGAGGGAACACAAGCAGGGGGAGCAGGAGAGGGAGAAGCAGGCTTCCCGCAGAGCAGGGAGCCCGATGCGGGGCTCGATGCGGGGCTTGATCCCAGGACTCTGGGATCATGACCTGAGCCGAAGGCAGACGCTTAACGACTGAGCCACCCAGGCGCCCCTAAATTAAGTGATTTTACATGTGTAGATCTGATTCTGAACTTCCTATTCTGTTTTATTGCTCTATTTTGTCTATCCTTGCAATAATATCACACTCTTTCAATTACTTTAGCTTTATAGTAGGCCCTCATATCTAGCGGTGTAAATCCTTAAGCTTTGTTTTTCTTCAAGTTTTTCCTAGCTATTCCTTGATCTTTTTGAAACAGAGTTGACTACATTAAACGGGATAAACATTTAAATGATTTTCTGCTGCACTATGGGGAGAGACTAAAACTCTTACAGGGGCCTATGAAGCTCTGCTTATACTGATCCCATTGACCTCTCAAACCTTATTTTGCCCCGTGTGTATTCCTAACCTCTGTTGACTAGCACTTGGCCTTCAGAGTCCTCTAACATCAATGTTTCTTCCTGCCACAAGGTCTTTCTTTGCACATCTATTCCCTTGCCCTAGACTGTTTTCCTGTTTCCCCTCAAACTTTGCCTATTAATCCTTCAACTGTCAGTCCAGTTATTACTTCTCCAAGAAAACCTTTTCTGACTCTATCAGTCTGGCTCATATTCCTCTGTTACATATTTCCATAGCTCAATGGACCTCTCTTTGCCACTGGTGAGTAACTTCTATAGATAATTATTTAGCTACTATCTATCTTTCCTCTTGACTTGAGGTCAGTGACCATGTCTACACTTTCCATTATTTTATACCCAGCACCTAGCATAGTTCCTGGTGCATAGTAGGTACTTAATGAATATTTTGCCAACTTAAGGACTAAATAAAGTGGGACTGCATGGTATACTGAAAGCAGTATGGTATGTGTAAGAAAATAGCCCATCCTTTTGAGTTTAAAACTGGGTAAGACTATTACCAGTGGCATGACCCTAGACAAGTACTTTGGGTACTCTTTCTGTACCTCAATTTTCCTATCTATAATGTGGGACACAGTTATATTCTAGAATATGGCATATAGTGGGGTAGTAAGTCAAAGACAATTTTTAGAGAACAAAGCTCAAGCTATATCACTGGCCTCCTGACTCCTGGTTCAGTGCTCTGTCTACCCACTACTCTGGTGGTTATTCATATCAAGCTCTCTGAACTGACAACAGGGCCAAGACTTTCCTGAATGTGCCTGGAAGTTTCCACATGCTGGCACTCTCGTTTGGGGAGAATAAGTCATTAGATTCGTGTTCCCACTCATTTCTATTCTACCACACTTTTGTTTTTAAACCTGAAGTATGGGAAAATGACCTTCTTGGGGGACAGAATCATATTGAACTATGAAAGGCCGAAATTCTATTTAATTAGGTTTTGGCTACTAGTGGGAACATGGGCTAAACCAAAAGTGAGAAAGAAACAATGATGAGGGGAAACTTTGTAAGGAATCGTTACCTTTGGCACTTTCCCAAGTTTATATCCTGTATCTCTTTCTATATAATAATCAGTAGGTGACAGGTTAAAATACAAAGAATTTATGAACTGTCTTTAGAAGTGGTAGGGAGTTTCCTGCTCCTGAAGAGCAGTGTTTGGGATAATAGAAGCATAAGGACAGGAAGGATGGTGACAATAATTACTTGAATTTTCAAACTGGACAACCCATAGGACACTGGCCCCAGGTAGAAGGCAGCACAGCCCTGAGTGGAACCGAGGCAGCTTCCTGAACATAACCTTGCATAATAGTATCACTTTCATCAAAACCACAATGAAATGTCAACTCACGCCTGTCAGAATGACTAGAAACAAAAAGACAAGAAATAACAAGGTTAATGGGGATATGGAGAAAAAGGAACTCTTGTACAACATTGGTAGGAATGTAAATTGGTGCAGCCTACTATGGGAAACAATATGGAGGTTCCTCAAAAAATTAAAAATAGAAATATCATACTATACAGTAATTGCGCTACTAGGTATTTACCCAAAGAAAATGAAAACACTATTTCTAAAAGATACATGCATCTCTATATTTATTGCAGCATTATTTATAAGAGCCAAGATATGGAAGCCACCCAAGTGTCCATTAATAGATGAATGGATAAAAAATATCTGTGCCTCAATTTCTTCAACTATAGCCACATATATATGTAATATATCTATATCTATATCACTATCTATCTCTATATCTACCTATGACTTATTAACTAGAGTATTTGGGGAAATGATGAACCAAGAGTAAGTGCTCCACACATAAATAGCTATTATAGTATTTCTCAGATGACAACAGTGTAGATGTCCTCAAATGCTCCATCTTGCTCATGTCAACTTGTACCATTATATTTAAAATAAAATTACTTAAAAATAAGTAAAATGCCTTGCCAAACTCATCTTTAGGGATAGAGGTCATAGTATTGGGCACCTCTCATGGTTTACAAATTGGGAAATGGCAAAAGAGAGCCTTCTACTCACTGGAAATGTTCTACATCCTGATCTGAGCACTGATTATGTGAGTATATACACATGTATACACTCAATATATATACATGAGTATATACACATTCATCAAACTGTACACTTACAAAGTATGCATTTGATGTATACATTGTACATCAAGAAAAATAAAATTAAAATTCCTTGAAGCTCCATCTCTACAGTGGGGAATGTAAACTTTTCCAATTCTCACCAGCCTCTCCATGGGCTTCAACCTCTCATCACCTTAATTCATTCTTTCCATCTAAATCTTGCTTTTCTGTCCACTTTCTACACCCTCTCACCTCTGTGCAGTTTGACTAAAAAACTGAAACCTTGTCTTGCATTACTGTTCAATGTAATTTAACCATCTTTGTTTCCCCCTAATTGTAGGCTGACAGTCTGTCCTTGGCTAGACTTCATCAGGCTCTTCTGAATCCTCTTCCCAAGTAGACCTTGACTTTTGGACTTCTGTGTCTCTGTGTCCATCTTTGCATTAGTCAACTTTAGCAAGAATACTGCTAAGTCACTTTAGCCAGAACCCCTTATCCTCAATGTTTGATCATTCTTTTTTTTTAAGATTTATTTATTTGAGAGAGATAGAGAGAGAGAGCGTGGGGGGAAAGGTCAGAGGGAGAGGGAGAATCTTAACCACACTCTACACTGAGCATGAGCACGACAAGGGGCTTGACCTACTGAGATCACGACCTGGGCTGAAACCAGGAGTGGGATGCTTAACCAATTTCACCACCTACGCGTCTCACTATCTGATCACTCTGATATCTGATCAGGTTCCTCATCCTCCAGGTAGTGTCTGATCACTCTGGCCTACCTTCAGGAAGAAGGTCAGGTCAGTTTAGCCAGAAATCCCCTTTATCTTTGATGTTGCCTCTTATTAATTTTCCATCTACCAACCTCCTCACCTTGTTCTTTAGCTACAAATCTCTGCTTTTCCTTGTATTCAGAGTTGAACTCAATCTCTCTACCCTACTGAAAGATGCCATTGCAGTAGTCTCTATACCTATTGCAATAGTGCTTAATAAAGTCATCCTTATTGTTTTAACAAGTGTCAGAATATTTTTTTTTCTTTAACAAGGCCATGTACTGAAGTGCTTTTTATCCCCAAAACACCCTACCAGGGATTTTATAAGAAAAGCAATAGATATATATTTTTAGGAAACAAAATCAATTATCCTTATTCAGAATACTGTTGACAATTGAGCTACTTTTCAGAGAACAATCCCATGCTCACAGTTGGCAGTAATATTAATGATATATAACCTTGAACAAACCCATTTGATTAGTTTAACTATATGCTATATGCAGCATAAGTTATATAGACTATATAGGCCACATATATGCTATGTGTGTATGTATATATATATGTTATATATATGCATACATATGTATGTATATATGTATCTTTATTTAAAGGTACCCATTGTTCAGGCTTTAAAATATCTAATATTAGAATATGCTTTATAATATTTTGTGAAAAGGAAAAAAAAACAGCCATTAGGCAGGAGAGTGTGGTGACATTCTTGTCTTTGTCTTTGCATATACCAGTTAGCTACATTCATATGTTGTTACCTGAGTTGGCTTACTTTGATTGTTAGCATTACACAGAGTTAAATTTTGACTTAAATTTAGATCCCTAATTGTCATTCAAAATGTCTTCAAAAAGATTATACAGTACTACGAAGTTCCATTGAAATAAAAAGTTATTTTGTATGTCAAAGATTGTCTATCATACAGCAGGCATTGCAATTATAGTTAGTAGAAACTGTCAAATTTCTGGGAATAGATAATGGTATTTTCAACCCTATGAGAGGTTATTGTGACCAATTTATGCATCATGAAGGACTACCACTCAGGAACATAACATCTATCTGTCAAAAGCCTCTGGCTGATTTGGAAATGGAGCTATTCACTTCCCATAATATATAATCCAAGTTACAGAAATTTCAAAATGCCAAGTTTATCTAAATGTGGAAAAACCCAGGTATTTTTATTTGGCTCAAAATTATTATATCAGTCTGAAATATGACAAAATGGTCTGGATGACAAGCAGAGGTTAAGGGAAGCAGAATGTTGTCACTGATATTGTGCACATGAATTGGTGGCTAAAAGTGATTCGGGCATAAAACTTTCTGGGCTCAATGCAAAGAAGGTTTAGACTAAATTTTGATGGTCATGCTTAAAAAAGACTGTTGTTTGTAATTGTGTAGGTAAATGTTCATTTATTGGTTCTACTATTGATTCATTTCGTAAGAATCATGTTTATTTTATTTTATTTATTTATTTTTAAAGATTTTATTTATTTATTTGACAGAAGGATAGAGAGCACAAGCAGGCAGAGTGGCAGGCAGAGGGAGATGGAGAAATAGGCTCTCCATTGAGCAGGGAGCCCGATGCTATATCCCAGGACCCTGGGATCATGATCCGAGCCAAAGGCAGCTGCTTAACCAACTGAGCCACCCAGGTGCCCCTCATGTTTATTTTATATTCATTGTTTTTCCCTATCCATCTCCTCTAAGCTATGGTGAAATTGATGATGCATTTTATAATCACTGCCATTTTAGAATTAAATACAGTTTTCCATATTAATGTTGAATATATGTGAGGTAGATGGGCAGGCTGATGAAGAGGTAGATGGAGGGAGGAAAGGAGGGAAGAGTACAAAGTTCTTTTATTTTTATGTTTTAGTTCAGGACCTTTGTAATCAATCATAACTCTATTGAAATAATTCATATTATCAGCTATTTCATTTAAATCTCACAGGTATTATCTGTGTTCTGTAGGAAATGTTTGTGTCCCCTCAAAATTCATATGCTAAAATCTAATCCCCAAAGTAATGTTATTTGGAGGTCAGGCCTTTAGGAGGTAATGAGGTCATGAGGGAAGAGCCCTCATGAATGGGATTAGTGGCCTTGTAAGAGAACTCAGAGAGTTCCTTGGCCTCTGCTACCATGTGAGGACACAGATAGAAGGTGCCATCTACGAACCAGGAAGCGGGCTTTCACGAAGCACCAAATCTGCTGGTGCCTTGATCTTGTACTTGCCTTCTAGAGCTATAAGAAATAAATGTCTGTTGTTTAAGCCACTGAGTATATGGTATTTTTGTCATAGCAGGTTGAACGGACTAAGAACTGTGGTAGAATGTGTTGGAATATAAACAATATGGGACACATTGTACTTGCCCATAAGGAACACACATTGCTTATCTTTGGATTAATACACAGAAATACAGGAAATACAAGTAAGAAATGTGTATAGGAGAGAAGAGATTCACTGTTGATCATTAAGGTAAAGGCTCCAGGAGGAAGTTACTCCTTGAGACATTAGAAATGAAAGAAGGAGGGGTGCCTGTCTGGCTCAGCTGGTTAAGTGTCTACCTTCATTCAAGTCATGATCTTGGGGTCCTGGAATCAAGCCCAACATCTGCTCTCTGCTCAGCGGGGAGTCTGCTTCTCCCTCTCCCTCTCCTGCCCCCCAACTCTTACAAATAAATAAAGAAAATCTTTGAAAAAAAAGAAATGAAAGAAGGAGTAAAAAGATTATAGAAAATGTACACAAGATACTTTTAACATGTTTAGGTTGGAGGCAACCATCATTGTGGTTGGGATGATTTAAACAGATAATATTAGCAATTTCCTTTGGTGTAATTAATCTGGGTTTATGTTTTTGTTATTCCTGGCTTTGTCCACAATAATTATGGGTGTATTTATTATATGTCATTACATCTTTTAAGTGGCAAAACAACTTTATGAATATTTATTGATAATGACACAGAATATTTATTGATAAGTCAGCCATGGCATTCAGTCAATAGATAGCAGAACTATTATAACTATTATATACAGATTTCACTCCTGTCTGCATATTTTCTAAGTCCTCTCGAGCAGCAGTTCTCAAACTCTGGCCTCAGGAGGCTTTTACTGCTTAAAATTATTGAGGACTCCAAAACCTTTTATTTATATGGTCTATATCGTCAATATTTACTGTGTTAGAAATTAAAACCAAGAGTTTTAAAATAATTTATTTGTTAATATATTTAAAAATAACAAGTCTATTATGTCAACATGAATAATGTAATTTTATAAAAAATAACTTTGTCTTACAAAACAACAAATAAAATTCAATTAAGTATCCTTGTTTAACATTTTTGCATCTTTTTTGTAAATGTCTGACTTAATAGAAGACATGTGAGTTCTCATACCTGCTTTTGCACTCAAGCTGTTTTGATATGTTGCTTTCATTGAACTATATGAAGAAAATCCAGCCTCACAAATGTACATGGTTGGAAAATGAGAGACTATTTCAATAGCTTTTTCAGATAATTGATACTGCACCCAAACTTGACAAGTGGAGTTTTTTAAAAAGTTATTTGCAGTGTAGTATCTGAACGCATGTTCAAGATTTTGTGTTGCATTAAAATCTCCTGGTCTATTGTGCACTTTGATGGATCTTTGACCCCTTATTTTATAATATGCATTTGGCATTTAGATAAATATCGGTTCACTGAGTTATGTAGATCTTCCAAATGTTGATGCATTTCACTACACAATATAAAAAAAAATTGCATTTGCTAGTATCACCCTGATCTCAACAGAAAAGCTGTTTAGTATTGAAAACTGTCAAGTTTATGGTAGTGAATACAACTTTCCTGAATTCTAACTTTATTTAGAAGCTTGAATTTTATCATTGGCTACAAACACTGTCAGTTGTTTTCCTTAAAGTGACAGGTTCACTTTCTTCATTTTCTAGAAAATGTCTATGTTTACCAAACAACCAAGTGTGAATAACCACATTTTCACATAAAAATGATGTCCCCCTTGGGGGGCGGAGCAAGATGGCGGAGGAGTAGGAGACCTGGATTTCGTCTCCTCTCAGGAATTCAGCTGGATAGGGATCAAACCATTCTGAACACCTACAAACTCAACAGGAGATCGAAGAAAAGAATAGCAACAACTCTCTGAACAGAAAAGCGACCACTTTCTGGAAGGTAGGACGTGCGGAGAAGTGAATCCGAGGCGATATTCGGGAGGAGAGACGGCGGGGGAGGGGCCTCCGTCGGCCGCTTCTGGCAAGTGATAGAGCAGTGGAGCACAAAATCGGAACTTTTAGAAGTCTGCTCCGCTGAGGGACGTCACTCTGGTGGCGAAGTGGGGGGTGGAACCCTCGCGGGACAGTGTGGTCTCAGGACCCTCGGGGTCACAGAAAGACCGGGGGTGCCTGAGTGCAGCAGAGCTCCCAGGTATCCGAGCAGGGAAGCCGGCTGCAGAGACGGAGCCCAGGCGCGGGCTCTCAGCTCGGGGTTGCCATAAACCGTGATCCGCGGCACAGTCAGGCCACTGCTCCTCCAGCAGGGACCCAACAAGCGGCAGATCCGGGGAGACTCACCTTCTTCCCCCGGGAGGAGAGGTGCGGGAGCGCACCGCGGGGATCTGCTGGGTTTGGAGATTCCACCCGGGGTCGGGGGCCAGATAGAAAGGCGCGGTCACAGGCCGGGTGAGCGCGGAGTGTGGCCGGAGACCGGGGAGACGGGAGTGACTGACTGCTTTTCTCTGGGGGCTCACTGAGGAGCGGGACCCCGAGTTCTCGGCTCCGCCGGGGCGGAGACTGGGAGGCCGCCATTTTCACTCTCCGCCTCCAAAGCTGTACGGAAAGCTTGCAGGGAACAAAAGCTCCGGAGAGCAAACCCGAGCAGATTACTTAGCCCGGACCGGCAAGGGCGGGGCAATTTTGCCTCCGGCAAAGACATTTGGGAACCACGGCAACAGGCCCCTCCCCCAGAAGATCAGCGAGAACAGCCAGCCAAGACCAAGTTTACCGATCAATGAGAACGGCAGAACTCCAGCGCTAGGGGAATACTGCACATAGAATCCATGGCTTTTTTACCATGATTCTTTAGTCTTTCAAAGTTAATTATTTTTTTTAACTGTCTTTTTTTCTTTTTTCCTTTTTTCTTTTTTTTTTGAATTTTTCTTTTTCCCTTTTTCAACCAACATCTTATCAATCCCTTTTTTAAAAAACATTTTTATTTTTCATTTTTAAAGTCATATTCTATCCCTTCATAGTAGTTACCCGTATTTTTGGCATATATATATAAGTTGTTCTCTCTTTAAAATCTTGAGATAGTTTCTTCTAACAGATCAAAATATACTCTAAATCTCTAGTGTATGGTTTTTTTCTACTCCCCTGCCTGATCACATTCTCTCCCTTTTTTCTTTCTTTCTTTTTTTTTTTTTAATCCTCTTCTTTCTTTTTTCAAACAACTTATCAAATCCTTTTTAAAAATTTTTTATAATTTCCATCTTTACAGTCATATTCCATCCCTTCATCATATCAACCCTTATTTTTGTACATATATAAGTTTTTCTTTCTTTAAAATTTTGGGAGGGACTTTCTTTTAACAGACCAAAATACACCCAAAATCTAGTGTGTGGCACTGATCTATAATCCAGCCTGATCATATTTGATCACATTCTGTTTTTGTTTTGTTTTGTTCTGCTTTTGTTTGTTTTTATCTTTATCTTTTTCTTTTTTCTTTTTTTCTTTCCTTTTCTTTTTTCTCTCTTTCCCTTTCTTTTCCCACTGCTTCAGGTCTTTTCTGATTTGTTTAGAGTATATTTTCTGGGGACGTTGTTACCCTGTTAGCATTTTGTTCTCTCATTAATCTATTCTCCTCTGCACAAAATGACAAGACGGAAAAAATCACCTCAACAAAAAGAACAAGAGGTAGTACCGACTGCCAGGGACCTACTCAATACGGACATTAGTACGATGTCAGATCTAGAGTTCAGAATCATCACTTTAAAGATACTAGCTGGGCTTGAAAAAAACATGGAAGTTATTAGAGAAACCCTTTCTGGAGAAGTAAAAGAACTAAAATCTAACCAAGTAGAAATCAAAAAGGCTATCAATGAGGTGCAATCAAATATGGGGGTGCTAACTGCTAGGATAAATGAGGCAGAAGAAAGAATCAGTGAGATAGAAGACCAAATGATGGAAAATAAAGAAGCTGAGAAAAAGAGAGATAAACAACTACTGGATCACGAGGGCAGAATTCGAGAGATAAACGATACCATAAGACGAAACAACATTAGAATAATTGGGATCCCAGAAGAAGAAGAAAGAGAGAGAGGGGCAGAAGGTATAATGGAGCAAATTATAGCAGAGAACTTCCCTAATTTGGGGAAGGAAACAGGCATCAAAATCCAGGAAGCACAGAGAACCCCTCTCAAAATCAATAAAAATAGGTCAACACCCCGACATCTAATAGTAAAACTTATGAGTCTGAGAGACAAAGAGAAAATCCTGAAAGCAGCTCGGGAGAAGAGATATGTAACCTACAATGGTAGAAACATTAGATTGGCAACAGACTTATCCACAGAGACCTGGCAGGCCAGAAAGGCCTGGCAGGACATATTCAGAGCACTAAATGAGAAAAATATGCAGCCAAGAATACTATATCCAGCTAGGCTGTCATTGAAAATTGAAGGAGAGATAAAAAGCTTCCAGGACAAACAAAAACTAAAGGAATTTGCAAACACGAAACCAGCCCTACAAGAAATATTGAAAGGGGTCCTCTAAGCAAAGAGAGAGCCTAAAAGCAACATAGACCAGAAAGGAATACAAACAATATACAGTAACAGTCACTTTACAGGCAATACAATGGCACTGAATTCCTATCTTTCAATAGTTACCCTGAATGTAAATGGGCTAAATGCCCCAATCAAAAGACACAGGCTATCAGATTGGATTAAAAAACAAGACCCATTGATATGCTGTCTGCAAGAGACTCATTTTAGACCCAAAGACACCCCCAGATTGAAAGTGAGGGGGTGGAAAACCATTTACCATGCTAATGGACACCAAAAGAAAGCTGGGGTGGCAATCCTTATATCAGACAAATTAGATTTTAAACCAAGGACTGTAATAAGAGATGAGGAAGGACACTATATCATACTTAAAGGGTCTATCCGACAAGAAGATCTAACAATTGTAAATATCTATGCCCCTAACATGGGAGCAGCCAATTATATAAGGCAATTAATAACAAAAGCAAAGAAACACATCGACAACAATACAATAATAGTGGGGGACTTTAACACCCCCCTCACTGAAATGGACAGATCGTCTAAGCAAAAGATCAACAAGGAAATAAAGACTTTAAATGACACACTGGACCAAATGGACTTCACAGACATATTCAGAACATTCCATCCCAAAGCAACGGAATACACATTCTTCTCTAGTGCCCATGGAACATTCTCCAGAATAGATCACATCCTAGGTCATAAATCAGGTCTCAACCGGTACCAGAAGATTGGGATCATCCCCTGCCTATTTTCAGACCACAATGCTTTGAAACTAGAACTCAATCACAAGAGGAAAGTCGGAAAGAACTCCAATACATGGAGGCTAAAGAGCATCCTACTGAAGAATGAATGGGTCAACCAGGAAATTAAAGAAGAATTAAAAAAATTCATGGAAACCAATGAAAATGAAAACACAACTATTCAAAATCTTTGGGATACAGCAAAGGCAGTCCTAAGAGGAAAGTATATAGCAATACAAGCCTTTCTCAAGAAACAAGAAAGGTCTCAAGTACACAACCTAACCCTACACCTAAAGGAGCTGGAGAAAGAACAGCAAATAAAGCCTAAACCCAGCAGGAGAAGAGAAATAATAAAGATCAGAGCAGAAATCAATGAAATAGAAACCAAAAGAACAGTAGAACAGATCAACGAAACTAGAAGCTGGTTCTTTGAAAGAATTAACAAGATTGATAAGCCCCTGGCCAGACTTATCAAAAAGAAAAGAGAAAGGACCCAAATCAACAAAATCATGAATGAAAGAGGAGAAATCACAACCAACACCAAAGAAATACAAACAATTATAAGAACATATTATGAGCAACTCTATGCCAGCAAATTAGATAACCTGGAAGTAATGGATGCATTCCTAGAGATGTATCAACTACCAAAACTGAACCAGGAAGAAATAGAAAACCTGAACAGACCTATAACCACTACGGAAATAGAAGCAGTCATCAAAAATCTCCCAAAATACAAAAGCCCAGGGCCAGATGGCTTCCCAGGGGAATTCTACCAAACATTTCAAGAAGAATTAATACCTATCCTTCTGAAACTGTTCCAAAAAATAGAAATGGAAGGAAAACTACCAAACTCATTTTATGAGGCCAGCATTACCTTGATCCCAAAACCAGACAAAGACCCCATCAAAAAGGAGAATTACAGACCAATATCCCTGATGAACATGGATGCAAAAATTCTCACCAAAATACTAGCCAATAGGATCCAACAGTACATTAAAAGGATTATTCACCACGACCAAGTGGGATTTATCCCTGGGCTGCAAGGTTGGTTCAACATCCGCAAATCAATCAACGTGATACAATACATTAACAAAAGAAAGAACAAGAATCATATGATCCTCTCAATAGATGCAGAAAAAGCATTTGACAAAGTACAGCATCCTTTCTGGATCAAAACTCTTCAGAGTATAGGCATAGAGGGTACATACCTCAATATCATAAAAGCCATCTATGAAAAACCTACAGCGAATATCATTCTCAATGGGGAAAAACTGAGAGCTTTCCCCTTAAGGTCAGGAACGCGGCAGGGATGTCCACTATCGCCACTGCTATTCAACATAGTATTGGAAGTCCTAGCCACAGCAATCAGACAACAAAAAGAAATCAAAGGCATCCAAATTGGCAAAGAAGAAGTCAAACTCTCACTCTTTGCAGATGATATGATACTTTATGTGGAAAATCCCAAAGACTCCACCCCAAAACTGCTAGAACTCATACAGGAATTCAGTCAAGTGGCAGGATATAAAATCAATGCACAGAAGTCAGTGGCATTCCTATACACCAACAACAAGTCAGAAGAAAGAGAAATTAAGGAGTCGATCCCATTTACAATTGCACCCAAAACCATAAGATACCTAGGAATAAATCTAACCAAAGAGGCAAAGGATCTGTACTCAGAAAACTATAAAATACTCATGAAAGAAATTGAGGAAGACACAAAGAAATGGAAAAATGTTCCATGCTCATGGATTGGAAGAACAAATATTGTGAAGATGTCAATCCTACCTAGAGCAATCTACACATTCAATGCAATCCCCATCAAAATACCATCTACTTTCTTCAAAGAAATGGAACAAATAATCCTAAAATTTGTATGGAACCAGAAAAGACCCCGCATAGCCAGAGGAATGTTGAAAAAGAAAAGCAAAGCTGGCGGCATCACAATTCCAGACTTCCAGCTCTACTACAAAGCTGTCATCATCAAGACAGTATGGTACTGGCACAAAAACAGACACATAGATCAATGGAACAGAATAGAGAGCCCAGAAATGGACCCTCAACTCTATGGTCAACTAATCTTTGACAAAGCAGGAAAGAATGTCCAATGGAAAAAAGACAGTCTCTTCAACAAATGGTGTTGGGAAAATTGGACAGCCACATGCAGAAGAATGAAACTGGACCATTTCCTTACACCACACACAAAAATAGACTCCAAATGGTTGAAAGACCTCAATGTGAGACAGGAGTCCATCAAAATCCTAAAGGAGAACACAGGCAGCAACCTCTTCGACCTCAGCCGCAGCAACTTCTTCCTAGAAACATCGCCAAAGGCAAGGGAAGCAAGGGCAAAAATGAACTATTGGGACTTCATCAAGATAAAAAGCTTTTGCAAAGCAAAGGAAACAGTCAACAAAACCAAAAGACAACTGACAGAATGGGAGAAGATATTTGCAAATGACATATCAGATAAAGGGCTAGTATCCAAAATCTATAAAGAACTCATCAAACTCAACACCCAAAGAACAAAGAATCCAATCAAGAAATGGGCAGAAGACATGAACAGACATTTTTCCAAAGAAGACATCCAAATGGCCAACAGACACATGAAAAAGTGTTCAATATCGCTCGGCATCAGGGAAATCCAAATTAAAACCTCAATGAGATACCACCTCACACCAGTCAGAATGGCTAAAATTAACAAGTCAGGAAATGACAGATGTTGGCAGGGATGCGGAGAAAGGGGAACCCTCCTACACTGTTGGTGGGAATGCAAGCTGGTGCAGCCACTCTGGAAAACAGTATGGAGGTTCCTCAAAAAGTTGAAAATAGAGCTACCATATGATCCAGCAATTGCACTACTGGGTATTTACCCCAAAGATACAAAAGTAGGGACCCAAAAGGCTACGTGCACCCCGATGTTTATAGCAGCAATGTCCACAATAGCCAAATTGTGGAAAGAGCCAAGATGTCCATCAACAGATGAATGGATAAAGAAGAGGTGGTATATATATACAATGGAATATTATGCAGCCATCAAAAAGAATAAGATCTTGCCATTTGCAACGATGTGGATGGAACTGGAGGGTATTATGCTGAGCGAAATAAGTCAAACAGAGAAAGACATGTATCATATGACCTCACTGATATGAGGAATTCTTAATCTCAGGAAACAAAGTGAGGGTTGCTGGAGTGGGGGGTGGGGTGGGAGGGACGGGGTGACTGGGTGATGGACACTGGGGAGGGTATGTGTTCTGGTAAGCGCTGTGAATTGTGCAAGACTGTTGAATCTCAGATCTGTACCTCTGAAACAAATAATGCAATATATGTTAAGAAAGAAAAAAAGAAGAAGAAGAATGTAGCAGGAGGGGAAGAATGAAGGGGGGGAAATTGGAGGGGGAGAAGAACCATGAGAGACAATGGACTCTGAAAAACAAACTGAGGGTTCTAGAGGGGAGGAGGTTGGGAGGATGGGTTAGCCTGGTGATGGGTATTGAGGAGGGCACGTTGTGTATGGAGCACTGGGTGTTATGCACAAACAATGAATCATGGAACACTATATCTAAAACTAATGATGTAATGTACGGGGATTAACATAACAATAAAAAAATTAAAAAAAGAAAAAATGATGTCCCTTTATGGCTAGTTCAGCTCATAACTCAAGCGATCAAACAAGTACTTCCGGTAGTGCGTCAATCATCATACTTAAGTCTGCAACAGGACTGCTTTACATGAGCATCCATTTCATCCAACAGAATAACAAAAAGTATGTGTTCTCTAGGCTCAGGATTTATTAAATTAATAACTTTCAGTATTTCATCAAGGATATTCTTCAGTGAAATTGGCTTTAAAAATAATAACTCAAAGCAGTCTTGGAGAACGCCATGACCCTTGTGCAGTTTGGGGCCCTCGCCGGGCTTCACACCAAAGGTCAGCAATTTTAAACACCACTGATTTCGCACCATCAGTACAAGTGTCAATACACTTTAAAAAGGTTTGCTACTGTTGCTATTGCTTGGTATGTAGTACCATTATGAAAACAGTCTGGACCTCATGAAGTCCCTGAAGGTCACAGGGATAACCATAGGTCTGTGGACAACATTTTGAGATGTTCCACTGTGAGTATAAAGCACAATACATCTTGTATATCTCTGTGTACAGACTCCTGTTTTAAAAACTTTTAAGGGAAGGAAACCAATAAATGATGTTTTAAAGGATCATTAACTGGCAGAAGTATGAATAAGAAGACAACTAGTATATTATATATGTTATCTTTAAACATTAATTAAAAGTTAATTTTATGAAAAAAAGTTGAAAGATTTAAAGTGAGGGAGACTTCAATATGATATCTTACAAGATAGTGTATTTATAAATTAAGTCGCTGCTCTTTTTACCTATAAACTAAACTATACTTTGAATCCATCAATACGGAAATCAAGTCTGATAGATCATTTCAGATAGTTTAGAAAACATTTGGACAAGATTTAAATATTTCTGGGAGCAAAAGGGATTAGTTTCCGTGCCATTTAAATAATAAATGACACTAAGAATGTTAATGGTTATTGTTTATGGCTTTTTCTGTATTATGCAGTTCCATCCTGCACCATACTTGTGACTTCACCCCAGATGAGAAAGCTGTTGTAAGCCATCTGCACTTTGTCCAGAGCAAGGACTCTATGAACCAAAATTCAGTGGTCTCCCTAACTCACAGTGTCACCCTGAAACACAAGAAAGGCACGCACATTGTTGCCCTCCTCCAACTTCACATTTCAGATCTGAAAGACACAGCTGCAACAGCTCCACAGAAGAACTGCTTAAAATCCTTCTTGAAATACGCAGTGAGCCAACTCCCTTGCGTTGAAAGGATGAAGTGGTGCATTTCACATCTAATCAGCCATCTTAAGAAGTGAATTAACACCTTTTCCCTGGTGTGTGCAAGCCAGACACAGTTGTCCCAGTCTGCAGAGCTTGGGGGCCTGATATGGAGAGGTCAGTGATAGTTAATCGCTGGGAATTGCCAAGGCACCATGGTGGGAAACTAACCTTTCTCCACAAAAAAGAACCAGGAAAACAGAAGTGGATCAAACACCCATGGTGATCAGTTTGCCCACTAGCTTGTCAATTCCTTTTCAGCAGGTATGTTATATAATTCCTTTTTTAATTTCCCTAGTAGCAGAGTGCTCAGGGATGGCATTCAATATTTGCTTATTTTGAACAAAACTGAATGGGAACTGAAGTTTAGTGTCATAAGAAAAGATAACCTATATATTTGTTAATATTTTCTAAACTTTATCCTAATCATGTATCAAGGTGCTAGTAATTAGTAAGTGCTCAAAGAACTATTTTTCTGTGAAATTGGTAAAGTTATTCAAACAGCATCTGCTGCCGTATCTATATGCGCCTCTTAGAGCTTTTTATCAGTGAGCTAAACTATGCATTTATGTTTGTAGATTTTAAGAGACATCTGTCCCTGACAGCTTTTTATTTTTTTTATTATTTTTTTTCCATTTTTTCAAGTTTTTTTATTATTATGTTATGTTAATCACCATACATAACATCATTAGTTTTTGATGTAGTGTTCCATGATTCATTGTTTGCGTATAACACCCAGTGCTCCATGCAGAACGTGCCCTCTTTAATACCCATCACCAGGCTAACCCATCCCCCGACCCCCTCCCCTCTAGAACCCTCAGTTTGTTTCTCAGAGTCCATAGTCTCATGGTTCGTCTCCCCCTCCGATTTCCCCCCTTCATTCTTCCCCTCCTGCTATCCTGAGAGCTTTTTAAATTTTTCCTCATATTAGAGACAATGTATTTTCAAGGTTATGTTAGCTACTACACACATGCAAACACACACATACATGCATATATGTGTATTATGCATAGATATGCATAATACACATATACATGATATATTTGTATATACATGTACACAATGTACATATACTACATATATATATCTGTGTCTGTGTGATTTTTTTCTATACAAATGTACCTCCTCTCTAACATACACACCAATAAAAAGTCATTACCCAAAACTAGACAAAAAACAGATTTCTAAAAACATAAACCAATAATTTACATTTTGTGTTTCTCCGGTTATCCTGGTCTAGAAAATGTCATACCAGGCAACTCACACAGCCATAAGGAATTATTACCATGAAACTGGCAGCAGTGACCTGAACTGTGGCACAGTAATAACAAGGGAATGAGCATCTTCTATCCTGTGTCTGTCCCTGCCCAACAAACATAAAACTCCATATTAACTGAAAATATAAAAGAAGATACTCAGGGCACATTTTCACAAACCCTATTCTTACCTCCTCTAATTATCTAGTTCAGTAGATTTTCCCTGCCCACAGAAGTGTTTCATAAACTTGATCATATGGCAGTTTTTCTGCAGCATTCCTGAAGACAACATTTTCTCCAGAAACAAGCTCCTGCATATACCTGGGTCCACCGTGGTGGCCTCTGAAGAGCCTACCACCATGCTCCGCTCTGTGCTCTGTTCCTTCTCCACAGAGGCACCCTTTGGTGAGCAGATTAGCAGACTCTCCTACTGAGATCTCTTACTTACAAGTTAACGGTCTATTTACCTCACATGTGGAAAGATCACCTACTCATCATGTCAGCAGGCTCTAGAGACACAGACATGAATTCAAACCCTAGTTCAGCCATTTCCAGCTTCTTGGATCACAGACACAGCACTTAGCTGCTCTAAGTCTCATTTTTCTCATCTGAAAAATGGCTCTAAGAGTAATACTGATTATTTATCTCTGTCTTGAAGATTAAATTAGACATATAGAGTGCTCGATGTAGGGCCTGGTATACAATCAGTGCTCAGGGCTAGTTGCTGGATTAGCCAGGATAGAATATGCTAGGCTGTGGAAACATATTGCCTATCAAATCACAGAGGTCTAACCCAATAAAGCGTTGCTTGTCAGTCATAGTACCATTGGTAGACATTTGTAGGCTCTTCTTGTCAGCAATTCTTTGAGTGGTGAATCCAGGACCCTGTCTTCTCCCATCCTATCAATATATTGTCCCTATTGTGCCTTCCATGGTCACCAGACAGAGCACAAATCGGGTTAAAGAATTGTTTGAATGTAATGTATGGGGATTAACATAACAATAAAAAAAATTAAAAAAAAAAAAAAGAATTGTTTGAGATTTTTCTAAGACCCGGTCTGAAGTCATCTGAATCTGTTTGACACTCATCCCATCTGACAGATGTCATACAGCCACATGCAAAAGATGCAAAAGGAAAGAGAAAAAGTGCACTACATAGTGCAAGGGATGCTACAAAATATAGTCTGGGTGAGTGAGTTCCAGCATTGAGGTTATATGGTAAAGCAGTATTTATCAGAATTATGGCAGAATTTTCCCTGCCATAGTTCGTATTATTACTGCCCTTAGAGTTATACCATATCAGTGTTATCTTTTTTAACCAAATGAAGTGATTAACTACAGCAAAATCTTGTAATAATGTGTCATAGATAATCAAAATCCAGACATAAGTCAATGGTCCATTCACTCATATTCTCAGCAGATGGCTCTTGCTGGTCATTCTAATACCCTCACAACAGTGCAATCCTGTGTTTTATTGAATTAAAGTTTTTCAGCCCAAGTTATACCACTCTGGCTAGGTTTTACTGTGTTTAAAATGTGTCTTTGATTATACTGAGTTCCCAAGAAGTGCAGTCAGATTTACTCTTTTAATATAAGAGTCACTAAAAGGGATTGTTGATGAACCTTAGGTGGGTAGAGAGACTGCATTATGTTGAACCATTCTGTGATGGTGTATAAAGAATGAGTGAGATAAAGCAAAAAGTCTGGAATTCACATTGTGATTCTACCTCTTCTTAATTATATAACTCAAGTCTGTGTCTCAGTTTCCTCATGTGCAATTTAGATCTTCATAAAATGTAAAAATAAGGCAGAGTACTAATAGTAATCACCTAGCCTAATACCAAGCAATGCATATGTACTATCATATTTAATTATCAGAACAACGCTAGAGATATTCCTCTTTTATGTAAAAGGAAGCTAACATTAAATAACTTGCCCAAGGTCACAACAGGATTCCAACACGGGTCTGCAGGTCTGCCTAACTCTGGAGTCTAGAAGCCATCATGCTGCTCCTTGAAGAGCTCTGTCACTGTTAAAATTAGCAGTGCTGTTGTTATTGTTATGGTTACCATACCACCAACCTTGGCTTTTTCCGTTTTGTCTTGGAAGCCTTTCCTTTTTAGTCATTTAAAGTAGGTTTTTCTAGAAACCATTAAAAAATATAAAGGCAGATAATTCAAGACACTGATACAGTTTAGAGAATCAACAGAACTATAGAGAACATTTACTTTGCAATTCAAATGCCACTTGTGGTGTTACCTAAGTAAGGTACTAATAAATACCAGAGTGCAGCCAGGTTGCCCTCTGGATTCCACCAGTCCTCAGCTTCCGGTGGGCCAGAGTTCAAAGCCAGCTCATCTTCCTTGGAATGTTACGTCGGGTTATACTGTTTCCTTTCCTCTATAAATCTGAATGCCCCAGTTTTAAGCCATCCTTTTTAATATACTGCTCCAACACTTTTCCCCTCATTCAGCATTCATTTTATTGCGAGCTAGCAAGCGAGAGAATGTGTTATATGAAACCTTTCTTTTTTTTTTTAAAGTCTGACTCTAACATCAACACATTTTTCTCTTCTACACAAGGACAGTTTCAAAGGTGAGAGAATGAAGTGAGGGTGACAGAGATGAGAGAGAGAGAGAGAGAGACTTGTTTTCAAAGCACTCTGACCTCTCCCCTGAATCTTATCAGCTCAGCTCTGTTGCCTGCCTCACCCTTGCTGACATGCGGTAGGACAGCAGATATTCCTCAAATCCAAATGCTGAATAATTCTGGGGGTGAAAATAGTATAATATTATAATAAAGCATAATAGTATATTTCATAGACTGGTAAGATATGAAAAGGCTGAACTCTGACATTCATATAAAATACTAATGGAATCGAGCAAATATAGTTTCTTTGGCAATGATTTTATTGAGGACTGGGTACTTGTATGTGCTATCAGATCCTAATGAAAGACCACATTTAGGTATTTCATTAGACTAGGAGCAAAAAGGTGGGGAGAAGCAGTTGAAGAAAGCCTTTGACATGCTAAAATATGAGGTTTTGAGAGTTAATGAAAGTATACTTTCCTTTACATAAAGACAAAGGCAAGTGGGAACCTCAGTGAATCTAGTCCTCAGGTGATTCACCTGAGGTTCAGAGCAGGAAAGTGCCTCCTTGGTGGGCCAAGAGGGTTTCCATTTCCCCTCACTTCATACCCCTGCCATCTGATGGGGCTCCATCGCTCTGCACCCGGCGCGGCCAGAGCCAATCCTCCTGCTGTGGTGAGAGCCATCGCATTTCCTCTTCTTGAAAAGTTATTTTTCATTATATTACCAATATTCTCAGCTTTCACATCCTCGCTCTTCAACATTCAACAATCTTTAAACAAATATATATATATGTTTGTATTTATATATTGCATACACATACATAAACTTTTGTTCAGCAGAAGTCTTTACAAAATAAGCTACCACATATGTTTTCATGTGGGAAGAAAATGGGGGGAGGGACATTTGATGGCTTAAAAAATTTGGAAAACAACAATATAGATGATCTATCATCCCTGATTTTATTAAAATATACTCCAAAGAAGGAAAGCAGCATTTATGGAACACATTCCATGTGCAAGCACCATGCTTGGTACTTTGCAGACATCTGTCGTTCTGTCTTAACAACAACCCTGTAAGTGAGGATTATTATGCCCATCTTCGTAAACACGGGAACTGCGAATTGCACACTTAAGCAACATCTACTTGGCAGAGCTGGGACTGAAACCCAGGTGTGCCTGATTCTTTGCAAGATTGCACTGTCTCTTCTTTCTTAAATTTGTAGCTGGTAACACTGCTGGGATTAATGAGCTCCTTAACTTTATCACCTAGTAGGTGAAGCAGCACATTCATTTAACTATCCTCAATTCACCTCTTTTGAGCTTCGTTTAGAATTCTTTTTTTGAAGTAACAAGGTACTCTTCACTCCACCTCTTACTTCATGCATTTATAAACACCAACCTGTCAATATCTGCAGTATCTTTATTTGAACTTGAAAGAAAACTGGGTGCTTAACGTGGAGAATAAATGGAATTTGTATTTGTATTAGATGAATCCTGATTTCATGGGCTAATACCATCTAGTCTTGATAATCCATGGTTCTAGCAGTCAACAAAAAGCTATAAATTAGATCAATAAATGCCATGAGTTTCTGTGGAATATTCTGGTTTAGGGTACTTTAGAAACAGGATATTGTGAACAGTGCAGTGACTTAATTATTTCTGTATTTTATGAATGAACTTTATGTTTGTAATTTCCCTGTTTTTATTAAAGAGACAGATTGCATTTCATAATTTTTTGTTGCACCCAGTGCTTGCCTACCGAGCAGTGGAACACAGTAAAGTGGAACCAAGGATTTGCTGCTGAAAAAGAAACACACAGGGGAGGTATCACTGGTTTCCAGTTAGTTTTATAACAATGTACAAAGAGGTGGGGAGGAGGAGGAAATAACTGACTGAATTTGGTGCCTACTATGGACCAGGTACACAGAGCTTTCCAAAGTTACATCTTTTAATCCTCCCAATACCTGTGTTGGACATTTTTATTCCCATTTAACAGATAGGTTCACAGTGGTGACAAGATCATCTGCTTTGTGAATATACTTGATTCCAGAGTCAAGAGAACCTATGTCTTTAAATCAGAACTTCTCAAGTGTGTCCTTGCAAGCATATCCATGTTGGGGGGGGTATCTACACTGAGGATCTGGAACCACAGCCCAAAGAGGTAAACTCCAAATTCAAAATGTCTTTATGATCTTAGGTATTGTTTAGACATTTATTTTAAAAATTTCATTATTTACACAACATAGCCATGTTTTTTTTTTAGTATAAATAAAACATTATAAAATCCTCTTTCTCAATAGACTCTACGGAATTAGTTATCTTGCTTTTTTTGTGGATTCTTAAACCTGCTTTTAACAGGCAGCCTCCAGCCCTGGCCTCAACCTCTTGTCTGGGCAGCAGGTACTCTCTCCCATATCAACATTCTCCTGGTGGCTTTGGATGTTGTCTGAGAAGCCCTTAGTCTCAGCCTCCATCTTAACTTGTAGTCATTCCTTCAGGTTCCAGCTCAAGCTGCATGATGGCTGTCTCAGTTCTATTGCAGCCCCTCTGTCTCTATGTCCTTGTCATTAAGTCAGGGGCAACTCTGGGGACTTCACATTAGGTCAAACTTAGGTCTTGTACTACTCTGGCCTCGAACTGTATTTTCATTTAATCATAACTGCAGCGGCTTTTAGATTACTACACACAATGCCAGTGTTTTCATGTGTAATCCTCACAGCAAATCTATAAATGTTATCATTACCTCCATTTTCAGATTAGACATCAAAGCTAAAATAAAAGCTGTCACTTAAAAAGCTTTATAACTTTTCAAGGTCATAGGCTAGTAAGTAAAAGAGCCCAGAAGAAACACACACACACACACACACACACACACACACACACACATCTCTCTGGTTTGGATTCTGATATCCTGGCTTGGTATCCATTGCTCTTGCCAATCTCTGTAAGTGAAGAGATGCTGAGTTTGAGCCCTAACTAACAGGTGGGTTTTCTCCTACCCCTTTACACTTCCCTGGCCTCCTTCCCCCCACCCCAGCCATCCAAGAAGCGCAGTCATACCTCTTCAGTCCCAGAGCCTACCAATGTTCTTGAATTCTGAGTTCTGGTTGCATGAAAATCATTGGCTATGATGGCACTAACTAGCAGGGATATCTTCAGGTATCATTATGGAGGGCTGTCCTCTAATTTTGGAAGAATTTCTAGTATCTATCTTTCATTTATTAATCAATTCAGTATACATTTATGGAGTACCTACGATATACTATACTGTGCTAGCACCATAATTTCTGCTTCCATCTTTGCGCTGCCCCATGGATGTTCTTGGGTACCTACCCCCTTCTAGATGAGAAAACTTAACTTTAAAGAGGTTCTGCAATTTCATGTTGAAACAAAGTCTCTAGTCCAATTCCAGTGTTTTTGCCTTCACCAAGTTGTCTTTCTACTATAAATAACATATAAACCATCTTTCCTCAAAAGCACATGAAATGTATTAAATATATACAATACATGCTAAAATGGCAATAAAATAAATGGTGAAGTGGTAATAAAAATGCTCTAAAAATAAATAGAATTAATGTAATTGATTACTAAATTTTACTCTAAGCTTTCTAGCAGCCAAGATAAACATGGTTTGGATTTTATGGAAATATATATATATATTTAAGTCATTTAGGGACCACTAATATTTCTAAAAGACATCAGATAAAATCTGAGAAGTGATTTTTTAGGTAGCTACTCATGGCATACTTATATCTCTCAAAGTCTAGCCATAGCCTAACTTAAAATGAGATACTTAGGTGGGGCTCTCATTCTCCCATTCAGAGCCCCAGGGAGAGGGAGTCCACACAGGGAGACCCTCATCTTTGGAGGGATTAAAATATATCAAACGAAACACTAGAATATAGTGCCTAAAATTCCACTCAAGAGGGTGTAAGTCAAGGGAACTGAATGAAGACACAATTTTCATAACCCCTCCCTCCCTTTACTAGCTTGTCTCCTGTGGTTGCCTCCCATCAGCCAAACCCTACCAGAGACCAGAGAGCAAAGAACCTCTGAAATTGTCAGGAGGGGTGGGGTTCAGGGCACAGAACAGGGCAGAACTAAACACTGACAGGGGAGGGAGAAGGTAATAGAGAATAACAAGCACACCTGCATCTGAGTCTTGGCTCCTCTACTCACTAATTATATGACATTAGGTGAATTACCTCACTTATAAGAAACTTACTCTCTACAAGGGGTTACTGGGAGATAACAGAAGGATTTAACATTAACATAAAGTGATTAGAACATAATGGATATCCTATAAACACTTGCCGAATATAAATCTGAATTAAAATTGTGGTGCTTTATGGCACTGGGATGAGAGAAATGGGTTGACAGCTTTACAAGTAAGGTAAGCACCATGAGCAAAGGCTCCATTTCCTAAAGAACTAAACTAAAAAGATTTATGCTCATTAGCAGCTAAATTACAGCCTCAGATCTAAAGATCTAGTCAAGCCCCAACTGCAGTGAAGCCTAGAGTGATCATGTAGTAGGAATCCAAAACACCACAGGTTTTAAGAAATAACAGTTACATACTTAAATCTTTGACACTGAGAACCTAAGAAAGATCCATATGATATCACCTAGAACTCACATGACATATATTATCTATGTTCTCAAGTGACATTGCTTACTGCCTCATATCAGAAGTAAATGGATACAGGTTGGTGGTGAACCTATCTTAGGGAGGCTGCCTTTTCTGGAAATGCTCTCTAATACACATGGGTAGGCCACATTTTGCCAGAATATACAGACAGTCACCTGACCCACACTGAGCTAATCTGACTTCTTTCTTTTCTAGAGGGAGAGAATAAATGCTCTAGAAGCTGAGCAAGGCACGTCTGTGGCAGTGTTTTAGAGAGAAAAGTCTGGAAATCCCTATTACTGAGATCTTTGAACAACCTTCCAGTTCAGAGTCTTTGGGTTGTTTGACTCCCTTTTTAATGACACAAGGTATTTCAATATGCTTCTAATAAATTCTTTAAAACATAAAGTAGGAACTTTTTTAATTTCTAGAATTAAAAAAAAATCTTAGCTAATATGATATCTGCAATTCTCACTTATAGCAGGGTTTCTGTCCTGGGTATTACTGACATTTTGGACCATGTTTTGTTGTGAGAAGTTGCCCTGTGTATTGTAGTAGGTTCAGAAATATCCCTGGCCTCTATCCCCTAGATGCCAGTAGCAACACCCAGTTGTGACAATCAAAAATGTCTTGACACAATGATAAATGTCCCTTGGGGGCACAAAATGGCCCCCTGTGGAGAACATCTGATTTAGATTAAGAGGAAGTTGCAAGGAGATAAGAAATATCACTTACTTTTGTGTACCATTTTGACACAGCAAGGTCGTTGGTTAAAAAATCATATTTTAAAGTTGGGCAAACAGTTATAAATTCTAGCTCGACCACTTACTGTGTGACCTTGGGTAAGTTATTTAACCTCTCTGAGCCTTTGGCCCCTCACTTTGAAATGGAGATAACAATATAAAGCCCACTAATAATCATTAGGATTTAATAGTATTGTATATGTAAACACAGAGTAGGATCTCAGCTAGATCTTGTGTAGGCCCCCTTTCATCAGCACCCATCATACTGCATTCCACCCAAAAAGAATTCAATCACCTTTCTTAAATGAATAAATGATTTAAAAGATTTTACCTGTGTATGTGCATACACATGTGGTCACTTCCAACACTTCTGTTTGCTTATAATGAAATTTCAATTAGGTAAGAGAGACAAAACTTTGTTTGCTCACAAATATCAGGGCAATTAATAATGATGGGAAACAAATACTCTGGAACTTAATAGCAAATTAAGCAAAATATTCTATTTTCCCTGTTTGCCACACATGGATGCGGTCTTCTAGGCAAACATAAAGTTGCGCACAAATTACTTATGGGCGGAGTTCTTCAAATACCAAAGTCATGATCTCCCCAATGCCTGAGTAACTCCTAGGTAGTCTCTGGGTCCAATGAACTGTATGGGCCCCCTGGGTAGTGGAACAGGAGTGAGTGTTCTCTTGAAATACATTTTTTTCAGTTTTCCCAAGAAATCTTTTAGAAATAAAAAGGATCCTACAGAATAATTCTGGTGGGAGGTATCTGGCATGTTGCAAGGGTGAATTTTGCAATGGAAAAGCAGAGAGGCAGGGGGTTTTCTGGAATGTTGGCCTGATCAAGTAAGCAGAAAATTGTTCTTCTCTCCCAACTTTTCTCTCTTCCCTTTTCTTGGGCGTTTTGAAAACAGAGAACTATGATTGGCATTATGGAAAAAAGGGTAAAAAAATCACAGTCCCAATTATCCATTCATCCCACATTCATTGTGCACCTGCTTTGTGCTGATCATTCATAAGCTACAGGCAATATAATTACCCTGGACTATAGCTCCCAATTCCAAAAATTACATTACTATTTAACAAATACTACATGAGTTTCTCTGCTATCATATAGGTCTCTCTCACTAGATTTTAAAATCCTCCCAGTAAGGAAATGGCCTAATTTATCATTATATCCCTAAATCCTAGCACAGTGCTATGCACATATTAATGACTCAATAGTTTGTTTAAATAAATGACTACATATCTTTTCCTATTCCTGGGATATGTATCTTTAAGCACTTGTATATTAGGTAATCAGGTAATTTAAATTTAATTTAATTTAATGCAACAAATATATATTATCTATTACCCCCTTCTGTGTGCTATGAAATGGGAAACAAGGATGAATTTAACAACTATCTTGACCTCAAGCTGCACTGCTATGAACAAGACAGGGTACAAAGAACAAGCAGCAACAAACAGCTTTCTGAAATTTTAGGGTTTCTGCGAAGGCTCAAAGCCATGGAATGGGTGTTTTAATTATTCAAAGAGCTGGGACTCTAATATGGCCGGTTCTGCAGAATGATAACATCTCTTAATTTTGGACAAAGCTCTCTGTGATAGGAATGGCCAGACTGAAGGAGACTGCTACACACTCTCATTATCCATTTTCAATACTGGGACCATTGATCATGTCTAAAAACCATGAGAGAGAGGTCTCAAATTTACAGATATCAGCATAGTCAAGGGAACTTGCATTTTTTGACTTTTCCTTTTGGGATAACTACATGCTTTAGAGATAGGCTGCAACCTGCTTTGAAAGGCTTGTTGGGAGAGCTGGGCTTAGGAAGGTGTTTTGCTCATATAGATGGAGGGAGGTGCCATCCTCCTGTTTCCTCTCATTTTCATTTCACAGGCTCCTTTCTGATCTGATAGGGGAAGCAGACACAATTGCTCAGCCAGGTTTCTTTTTCCCTGTAACCTAGAGAAGCATTTAATCTTTGCATTTAAGCAAAGGGAGACATCGTATGTGTCCTCTCACAAGCACTCCTACCCCCTTTCTACAAATGTAATTGCTGTCCCCCCCTACCTTTGTAGGGTAGATTTATTCATTAGATACATTCAATAAGTAACTTATTCACTAAATAATCTCTTTATTCAGTTCAGCTTCTGTGCCAAGCATTAAACCTCAGAGAATAGAGGTGAAGGTGGAGGGGGCACAGGAGGACAGGATCTGTGAAGAGAGTACCAGATAAGAAAGAGAAACGGGTGTGCAGAGCATGGAATATTCCAGTGCTTTGGAACCTGGAGAAGTGATGAACAATGGGACTAGAGATATAAACTGGGACTTCATCATCAAGGATTGTAGGCCATGTTAAGGAGTGTAGACTTTGTATTAAAGAAAATGGCGAGTCCTTTAAAATTGAAGGGAAATGTAGGCATTTTCCATCACACTAGAGAGCTGCGCTGTGAGATATGGTCGCTGGCATCCACATGTACCTGTTATGCCCTTAAAATGAGGCTAATTTGAATTGAGATGTGTTATAAATGTGAAATATGCACTGGATTTCAAAGACTTAAATTCAAGGAAATATACAAAGGGATATAAAACATATCACTATTAATTTTATGTATGATAATATTTTGCACATAATAGGTTAAATAAATATTAATAGTGCCTTAAAACTATTTTAATATGACTACTAGAAAATTTAAAATTACATATATAGCCCACGTTGTATTTCTCACAATATATTAAAAAACTGGTCTAGATGAGAGATGACAGAGGTTACACAGAGCAAAATATATGAGAATAAAGTAGAGAGAGTGATTATTTTACATTTATTTACAATAGTGAACTTTAAACTACAATTTGTATATTCTTGGGTGACCAAAAAAAAAAAAAAAAAAAAAACCAAAACTGTGAGAGGCACTAGGGTACACAGATGTTTTTGTTACAACTTCCCTGTTGATCCCTAAACTCCAGCTGTCTAAGCAAACTCCTGGGGTTAAGGGAGACATCACGTAAGTTCTCTTATTTTACCTTTCCTTGAGAAAATACCTTTATCTACAAAAGAAATGGGACCTCTCTCCTACCCTAGCCTCCTTCTCCAGCAGGAAACACCTCAGGGCCACCAAACAAAAGACAATTAAAAAGATTGGTGAAGAGTTGCAGAAGACAAAGGCCAGAGCCCAGGTAATAAATCCTTTGGCAATGGGGGTGCTTCTTTTGCTTTCAATGACATTAGGAAAGAGATCTAATAAAAGTGACCACTATGTATCATTAAAATGATTTTTGATGAAAGATCTTGCTATGATCTTTGGGATATTATTCAAAAGGAGATTAAAAAATCAGGAAAGTTGCTGTAACAAAATCTGTCTATTCCCATCCAACTTATATATGTGAAAACAGTTTTCTCAGTGTTTACACTTGAAAAACAAATAGAAGAATAAGAAGAAAACTGATGTTAAATCCTATTTTATTCTATCCTTAAGTAATATTCATCCATGGATACATACACTAATTGACAAAAATTATTTCTCTGAGATGCATTTCCAATAAAAATTTGTTTTTATCTCTAATAATTATTTGCTAATGTTGACAAAATACATGTATGTGCTTTTGATCAATGTATGAATGATGATTGCAATAATAACTCAATCTAGAAGAAAAATTAACACTTAGAATTTTATGTCCCAGGAAATGGGGATAATCTAATTTACATACATATTTTTGTTTCAGATAAGTTTGATAGGTTGATCAATAAAAAACTTTGAAGCGTAACAAATATATTATATTCAGAAATAATTCTGGAGGGAAGTGGGTTGGAAATACAAGTTCAAGGGAAAAAAGTGACAAAGTGAGATTTCTTGCCGTTAAATAAGAGCTTCTTCATGTATTTTTAAAATGGAGGATGGTGGGTATTAAAATCCCCTAGTATTTAGATTCCATTGAATACATTTAGAAGAGTGATATAACAGTTTTACATTTAAATGTTAGTTCTTTACAATATGCTGTAAGTTATAGCCTTTGCAACTATTTACATTTATGATGAAAAATTGTAGATGTCAACTAAAAATGTGCGAGGGAATATATAGCTATTTTTCTTAATTCTCTATAGGCTGTGTGAACCAAATGGTTGGGGGACTGTTGATTTAGCTGATAGATTCACAGAAGCCTTGGTGACCTCTTCAGGATCTGGGTTGGAGGAAAGGGAGTCTCAGGCATTGCTGTGCATGCCCCAGGAGATTAAGCCTAGTTTAGCTAAAGATCATATTGGCATTTTCTCCAGTGCAGTTCTCCACAGTGAGGGACAGTGCTCTACATGTCCCTGGCCTCCCAAAGGCTGAATGCCAGCAGCAATCCCTTTTTCTTCATCAAGACAACCAGAAGTACCCCAAGCATTTCCAAGCAGTGCCTTGGACAGAGTGATCCTTGCCCTGGCTGAAACTCCCTAGAGGGAATATTTACACTTCTTTTTTAGCAGATGAATTGCAGAGGCCTTAAGAAGCTTGTGCCACCATTTTGGGCTCCAGCTTGGCTTGCCAGGTGTCTGTCAGGAACCAGCTTATCACTCTGTCATTCCGGAACCATAATATGACATGAGAGAGACAGCTCCATGTTTCCATCCAGAGGATAGTGGAATTATGTTCTTGAAAAGGACTTGAAGTTCAGACCATCATTTTATTTGCACCCCAGGAAGCACACCTGCTCCACCCATCAATATTTGATGGCTATTGAAGAGAGGACAAAGCTGACATGCTGTCAGAATTTATCAAGTAAAGAACAAGAAGCAAGCTTGAACTTGCACTGGAGTTGCCTATGGGGAGTCTGGGTAATTGGGAGATTGCCCTCTTCATCTAGACCAGGATTTGACATAAAGCAGCCTGCAGGGGTGAAGGATGTCTGTGGGTGGGTAGGGAAGGTGGGAAAATGGGGAGAAGGTGACTCCATGTCCTATGAAATCTGGCGCAGGAAAACACGTCTAAAATAATATGCCCGGTGATTTCTGTCTCCAGCTTCAGCAGTGAAGGCTCATTTCATACGTTATGATAAATACAGGGACTTCTGGCCTCTTCCTCTGGATTATTTTCCCTGAGAGCCCTACCCACCCCTAGCTGGCGCAGGGGTCCTTCCCCCGCACTTTCAGATCACCCTCTGATCGCTTCTACAATAGCACTGTTTTCACTCTTGGTTGTGGCCATCCTGATGAGATAAAAGAGAAAAGAGAAAAAGGCAATGTTCTGTGAGGTCAGGCAGAGGTAGAGGCTGGTATAGAATTCAAAGCCTGTAACTCTCCCACACGCTTGTTCGCTGCGGCTTCCTCACCAGTTGTCTCTATGCTCATGTTCTGTTGTTTTTGGCTATGTCTTGACACATATCCAGTCTTCACATATAATTTGTGTGTATTTGCAGTGAATATAGTTACCCAACTGAGGATTTTGAAATAAAGGAGCTCAGGGCAGTAGAAGTCTTTGTTAGGGCTCTAGAGACTGCATGTGAAGGAAGGGCTGTGAAGCCAGCAATCCGCATTTACAGCACACAGATTCTGTGCCTGGCGAACCCTGCACTACACAGAGGAGAGCAACAAAGGGAGCCCCACAAGCTAGGGAGACAGGATCTATAACAGGGAAAAGAGCTTTTATTAAAGAGCTTTATAGAACAACACATCTAGGAGTGTCCAGTGGAAACTTAGCAAAAAACTATGAAAAGGCTTGAAGAGTCAAATAATTGTGTATGTTTAGAAAATGAAGTAGCCTTGAAGGCTACTGTAAGAAAGGTTGAGGGAGTTTGCCCAGTCCGTGCCTCCTTCTTCGGAAGGGCCTCCGTGATTCCATTCAGGCATGTTTGCATCCAGTGATTTTTGGTCACCATGCCACATCTTCCTGAGCACCTGATCCAAGCTAAGTGAGTGAGAGTCTTTCCCTCCTCAGTATAGGAATCTACAGACAAAAACAGTGTACAAAGGATTCTGGGAACTGGAGCCACTATGCCCCAGCAGGTCCAGAGGTTAAAGCCGATGTTTGTCACTGAAAACTAGTGGGAAAAAACAGTCTGCAGAGGGAAAGGACAAATGAAGCAGAGTCAAAAGGACTGGCAGAAATGAGAGACAAGCGGCCCTGGAGGAATAAGTACGTGGGTGCGCGGGCAGGCGCGCGCGCGCGCACACACACACACACACACACACACACACACACACACACAAAGTTCATGATGTGAAATGCAGCTAAGCCACCTTTACGGAGGTCGACAAACTTTTCCGGTACTTTTCAAATAAACCTATTTTGCTTGAGATTATTTGAGGTTTTTCTTTCTTTTTCTTTCCTTTTTTTTTTTTTTTCATTTCATAGGATCCCTAGCCAAAGCTGTCATGTCATTCAAATCCTTTATTTTCAGAAAGGAACCAGTCCTAGAAAAGAAAGATAATTTATTTAAACTCTAATTAATGAGAGAGTCAGGCCAGGCATACAGATCTGAATTTTCCATGCTACCAGCTTGATTTCTAAGGGAGCAATCAGCTTTGAAAGAGTTACAGATGTTGGTTCTCCCGATTCAGTATTCCAGGTCCAGACCACTACAGTTCAAGATTCTGAACTGATGCTTAGTCACGAAGTTATTTTTTTTAAAGTGTGTGTGTGCTTACATTTTCACTTACTTGATTTTAGAATTTGGCATTTGCAGTCGTAGGTCACTTCAACGTTTAGACCACAAATACCTGTTATCTTTCCATAAGCACTTCCTTCAACACTTGGGCCAAAATCTGACTATTAAGAACCCAACTCCATGATGTTCTGATCTGGGAAAGTCCTCTTCTCTCCTCTCACTGGGGCTTCTTTTGCTTGCATTTTAGTCCCTTCTGTGACACAGGTCCCAAACTGAAACAGGGACCTGAACTGCCCTCTACAGAAATAATAGGAGCCCCTAAGCTAACTGGATCTCTCAAAGCTGTGAACAACCAAGTCCATCCTGGGAGTGTGCAATCCAGGCACCTACTCTTGCTCAGACCAGGGTTTCCATGGCTTCTTAGCAAATCTCTAGTAAAATACCATCTCTTCTCTATGGAGCTTTTAATCTCTTTCTGACCTTCCTTAGCTACTCTGGGTCCTCTGTCAATCCAGGTCCTGTGTTGGAAGGTGCTTCTGCTCCAGCACTTTCAAATCTCATTCATCCTGCCTTTCTACCACTCCTCATCCAAAACATCCCAACCTTAAAGAGTACTGTCATCCACTTCTTCCACACATACACCTCAGCATGGGAGTCCAGCTGCTCAGATAAGCACCAGTGTATTCTTAAGGCCTCCACTCTCAGTTGAGTCTTTGGCAATGCCCATCAGTCCTTTTCCCTGTGTTTATTAGTACTTACTTTTTTTAAATGTATTTCATTTTATTTTTTTTAACTTTTTATTGTTATGTTACTCACCATACATTACATAATTAGTTTTTGATGTAGTCTTCCACGATTCATTGTTTGCATAGAACACCCAGTGCTCCATTTAGTATGTGCCCTCTTTAATACTCACCACCAGGCTAACCCATCTCCCCACCCCCCTCCCCTCTAGAACCCTCAGTTTGTTTCTCAGAGTCCATAGTATTCCATGGTTCATCTCCCCCTCCAATTTTCCCCCCTTCATTTTTCCCTTCCTGCTATCTTCTTTTTTTTTATTATGTTATGTTAATCACCATACATTACATAATTAGCTTTTGATGTAGTGTTCCATGATTCATTGTTTGCGTATAACACCCAGTGCTCCATTCACTACGTGCCCTCTTTAATATCCATCACCAGGCTAACCCATCCTCCCACCTCCCTCCCCTCTAGAACCCTCAGTTTGTTTCTCAGAGTCCATAGTCTCTCATGGTTCATCTCCCCATCCAATTTCCCCCCCTTCATTTTTCCCTTCCTGCTATTTTCTTCTTTTTTCTTTTTTAACATATAATGTATTATTGTTTCAGAGGTACAGGTCTGTGATTCAACAGTCTTGCACAATTCACAGCGCTCACCATAGCACATACCCTCTCCAATGTCTATCACCCAGCCACCCCATCCCTCCCACCCCCCCACTACTCCAGAAACCCTCAGTTTGTTTCCTGAGATTAAGAATTCCTCATATCAGTGAGATCATATGATACATGTCTTTCTCTGATTGACTTATTTCACTCAGCATAATTCCCTCCAGTTCCATCCACGTGGTTGCAAATGGCAAGATCTCATTCCTTTTGTTGGCTGCATAATATTCCATTGTGTATATATACCACATCTTCTTTATCCATTCATCTGTCACTGGACATCTTGGCTCTTTCCATAGTTTGGCTATTGTGGACATTCCTGCTATAAACATCGGGGTGCACGTACCCCTTCGGATCCCTACATTGTGTCTTTTGGGTAAATACCCAGTAGTGCAATTGCTGAGTCGTATGGTAGCTCTATTTTCAACTTTTTGAGGAACCTCCATACTGTTTTCCAGAGTGGTTGCACCAGCTTGCATTCCCACCAACAGTGTAGGAGGGTTCCCCTTTCTCTGCATCCCTGCCAACATCTGTCATTTCCTGACTTGTTAATTTTAGCCATTCTGACTGGTGTGAGGTGATATCTCACTGAGGTTTTGATTTGGATTTCCCTGATGCTGAGCCATGTTGAGCACATTTCATGTGTCTGTTGGCCTCTAATGCTGTCTTGATTCCTGATTCTCTGAAGGTTCTAAATAATGCAGTTCCCTACCCTTCTACCAATTTCTATCAATTATCCAACAAGCTATTTTAATATTCTCTGTGTCTGTGGTGTGGATATGTGTACAAACACACACACACACACACACCCAATGAGACTATACAATCTCGAAGGCAGAAGCTTTAGTATTCATCTTTATATTAAAGCATCTAGACACATCCTAGTTGATCAGTAAACGTGCACTGAATGGATAAATAAATTTGATGGAAATTTCTGCTCTGTAAAAAAAAAAATAGGTGCTATGTGATTCTCAGAGTAATTTACTGTGCTAGAGTTTTTCAGAGCATGAAAATATGAGATATGTCAGAAGTATGGCAATTTCATAAAAGGTATTAAACCACTATATCACGATTTCAACTTAATTGCAGTGTATAAGATAACTTTAGCTCTGAATTTGGAAGCAGTCAATATAAAGAGTGACTTAAGATATTTTTCACAAGTCTGTGTCTTATAGAAAGTAACTTATTAAAAAAAAAAAAAAAAAAGAAAGTAACTTATTTCCTCTAAAATTGATCTTGAATAAATGCTAGTTACAATTATCCCAAGGAAGTTTGGGGAAGAATAAATGAAAATGGAAAATACTCTCACTGAGGGACTCCACAAATACATAGTAATTTAGAAAGCAGCATACAAATATAGGGAAAGTTCCCTTCAAGTATACCTGTTTTATTTCACATATTATCAATCGGTATGTATTGAAAGTTTGTGTTCTAGGTATTATTTGAAACATGAAGAGAGGTGGCATATGCCTACATAGTTTGTGAAAATTCCCGAGAGTCTTTTGAAATAAAGTGATCATTTTTTTGTGATTTCATGGCTCTATTTTAAAAAATACCTAAATATCTTTAAGGACATACACTTAGAACACATTCCTAAAAACTGAAACCAAGTGGATAAACTGTTTATTTGCTCATGAAAGGATGGGCTTCTGAATAAAATAAAAGGAGAAAGGTCATTGGCATACTTGTCTTTCTAAATAGATTTCAAATCTGACAGAGAAGTAGTGTTACTGCTCTTCTTTTGTTTTGTTTTTGTGGGGTTTTTTTCTAACTATTGAGCTAAAGAAGAGAGGAGAGAGAGTCTTGCAAGTTTATATTCCTGAATGCATAGGACCACAGAAAACTAAGCCTACAAGGAAATTCTGAGGCCATACTATTTGTAAACAAATAATAATAATAATAAAAAAAAGATCCAGAAACATTTAGTTACTTGATCAAGGACACTTAGTTAAGTTCATGATAGAGCTAGGATTTTAATGTTTTAGTTGACTGATTACTTGATTCATTCATTCATGTTTTCTTGCACTCATGTAAACATCTGTGGAACACTGGGGATGTCCTAGATGTTTTGATAATTGTGAGAACATAAAGAATTGCTATATAAGGACAGATGTGAATGGTCTGGAAGCAAGAATTAAGTGCTTTAGGGACACTCATTGGGAAACAACTTACTTTTTTAGAAGGCTTTAGAAAATGTGTGTATTTATAAACTGTTTACTCTGATCTTTTGACTTTTTTCTTCCTAGTGAGACTCCTCTACATAAAGCTTTTCGGTTCTCCGATTAGACCTATTCTCCTGGAGGACACTCCAAAAAGCAGGATCTTTCCTGATTTCTTGTGAAAAATAATGGGCTTGTCCTACCCTATCCCAGGTTTAGAAGAGTATTAGCATGCATCCTCACTGGAGTGAAATGTGTGTGCTAAGGCATTCAAATGAAAGACAAGAGAGAAGCTTCTAGAACTATATATAATATTGATTCCAACATCTATATACATCTCAATTTTAATAGTTGTTTGGGCGTGTGTGTGTGTGTGTGTGCGTGCACACCTGATTTAAGAACTTAATTATGCTTGGGTTATTTATAGACAGAAAGAAAGAAAACTAGACCCAAGAAATGTATTTGATGAAAAGCAGAAGATGTGATTTATAGAACACTACTAGTAGCTTTCCTTAATATTCTTTACTAAGGTCAAAGTTGGCTGTAACCAAAGGGCCAGTATTTGCTTAATGGAAAAAGTTTCCTTACAGAGATACATGTGGAATTTGTTATATTCAAGATCCCCAGTACTTAGTAGCTCCCAGTCTTTCATAATAAAAATTCTCCTTTTATAATCCAAGAGGCGTTTGCCACGTCTGTCTTCCTACTCTTTGCTCTTTACTGAATGTCTTGATGTTCCCTAACTGTGCTGGGCTATTTCTCACTTTTGGAATGAAATATTTTCTTTTCTTTTCTTTTCCTGAAACACCTTTTGCTTCTTTTTATCTCTGTACTAACTACTCACTTGTAACTCACACCTCTCCCAGGAAACTTTTATGATTCTTTAGGCTTTTCCCACGTGCTCGTGTCTTCTGAAACTATTCAAAACGCATTAAAACTGCCTGTTTATTTGCCTCTTCAACCCACATTGTCAAATGCAAGGCACATATGTAATTAAAAATTTCCATTAGCCACATTAAAAAAGGAAAAAAGAGACAGATGAAGTGAATTTTAGTAATATATCTTATTTAACCAATATTACCATTTCAACATGTAACCAACCAATATAAAACTTATCAATGAAGTATGTTACACTCTTTTTTTTTGTACAGTCTATGAAATCCAGTGTGTATTTTACACTTACAGCATGTCTCAATTTAAACTAGCAACATTTCAATTGCTCAACATGTAACCATAGGGGGTAGCACAATTATAGAGCCTGACCTCCTTAAGGACAGGAATTCTGTTTTGGGGCGGTATTAAAACCTTAAGACCTAATACAATTCATCACAGGACTATTGCAATACAGGAGGTACTGTTTAATATGGTGGTTGAGAGCTCCGTATCCAGACAGACCTGAGAAAGTGGCTCTGCCATTATTGTCTTTCTAACCTTGGGCAAGTTCCCTAATCTGTGAAAACATTCTAAACTTCACCTTTCTAACCTTTCTTTATCAGTGGAGGCACCATCGATAGCAAAGATCCCACTGCAGTGATTAAAGACAAAATATATATAAAGTATCATGGAAGGACTCATGTGGCATGGCATAATTACTGACTGCTCGATTAATAATATTCAATTGAATAATTTGGGGCATTGTATCATTTTTTCCAATTTCTACTTCAGCCCTTGAAAATTAAATTAATTATTAAATTAATCAATAATTAAATGAGTTACATGGACCAATATAAATTGAGAAAAGGTCTATCATTGCATTTGGAGAACATGTCCAAGTAAATTTTCACCAAAATTGAGACATATTTTTGGTTCAGTATGACTTATAGGACAGCCACACTCAAAGTTCAATTTTGGTTCCTCGAAAATGAGGGCTCCCTGTATAAGGTACTCCCCATACACGGCACTCCTATTCCAGAGCTGAAAATGAGTTATAGTGACAGACTGTGTTGCTGCCCATCTGGACAGCCACAGCATACATATTATGTATTTACAGGTAGAGAAAAACAATAGTCATTTCAAATAAGACCTACATAAGAGAAGTTACGAAGTCAAATGTTAAGAATTACTGCATGCATCGGTTTGTGGTTAAATCCTCACTGCCCCAGGGCTGTGCCAGTGTCAGCAGGAGCCAGACTCGTTTCCTCAATAATACACTCCAGAGGCGCATAGACACACACACACACGTGAGCACACACGGGCAGGGCACACACGCACGCATACATACGTGCACGCACACAAGCACGTACACACACATGCAGGCACATGCACTGACACTAACGCTACAGCTATTTCTTAAGCATTCACTGCATGACAGACACCTGTCGGATGCACAACAGGTTATCTTTAACTCTCAGGAGCCTTTCGAAGAAAGTATGCTTAGATTCGTTTTACAGAAAAGAAATTGGAATGAGACATACAAAGTAATTGTTCTAGTTTAAACCAATAAGCTAGTAAGAAGCAGAACTGAAATTTGAATCCAGACCTTCTGATTGAAGCCCAAAATTCTTTACACTTGGTAGCTGGTGATTCTTTGATTTCTAAGGTTTAGTAATTTTGATACCTATTTTGAAGGATTAGAGTGAAGTTAGCACTTAACATCCCTAGCAAAAATGGGACAAGTTAAGTGGAAGTCTACTCCTTTTCCCCTTTCATTTTGTTTTGTTTGTTTGTTTTTAAAGATTTCATTTGTTTATTTGAAAGAGAGAGAGAGTGAGCACAAGCAGGGAGGAAGGGTAGAGGGAGAGGGAGAAGTAGACTCCTCACTGGGCAGGGAGCCTGACGCAGGCTAGATGGGATCATGACCTAAGCTGAAGGCAGATGCTTAGCCGACTGAGCCACCTAGGCAACCCATCCCCTTTCATTTTGAAGATGAGATAACCAGCCACTGAGGTTACTTAACTTGCACAGGGTCACACAGCTATGTGTGGGCCATGCCTTCTGACCCTTTCCATGACCACACCAAGCATGGAGGATGGTGAAATAGAATCTCCTATGATGACCTAGCAGATTTTTGAAAATAGGAAGGCGGACAGATAGGCCTCTGCAACTCTGAGCACAATGTAAGGCTCTACTCACTGTCTAGTGAGGGCACTTGAGCAGAGGACAGCAAAATGCAGGCAGGAGGGCCCAGTGCCAGGACCATTTCTTTAAAAGCCTACCTGAAATTTCACCACCTAATAACTTCAATCTGTAGCATGATTGCAGCGCATGTAGTATTTGTGCTTGGAAAACATCAGAGTCTAAAAAGAAAGAGATTTAAAAAGACTCATCATGTTGAATGGGGATTAGACTTATACTGTGTATAATATAACATTTCTGGAAAACAAAACAAAATCAGATTAGTGGAAAGAGAGGGTTTTTAAAAGAAGGTCAACTGAAATGCAGGATAAACACTTTTATAACCATTTAGTTATGTAGTGTCTGTCTATAGGGTGCTTTGTCTATCGTCTTTCTTCAGAAAGCTGTCCCAGCCCAGCCCACCCTTCCGCATAGACGGAGTGACCATACAGTCAGCTGTCATTCAGCGCAGTGGCTGTTTGCATACCTGATCCTCTTTGGGGCAGCTAGTGCCTTTAGCTGAGATTCTAAATGGAGGCAGAATGTCCTTGGTGATTGAGCCTGAAAGGAACAAATCTTAGGAACACACATTTTTTAACATGTAAAGAACGTAAATCTGTGGCATAAGAAAAGACTTGAACCAACTATCAGTAAAAAAGAAAAAAAAAATGGTACAGCATGCTTGCTCTGTGAGTCTGCATGAATCCCCTCATTCCCTTCTTTGTTCAAGCTAGACCTAGTGGGGTTTCTTCCTCTTTCAACTAAAGAGTTCTAGCTACTATAGTGAACAACTCTTTTTTTTTTTTAGATTTTATTTATTTGACAGAGAGAGACACAGCAAAGAGGGAACACAAGCAGGGGGAGTGTGAGAGGGAGAAGCAGGCTTCCTGCCGAGCAGGGAGCCCGATGCGGGGCTTGATCCCAGGACCCTGGGATCATGACCTGAGCCGAAGGCAGATGCTTAACAACCGAGCCACCTAGGCGCCCCTATAGCGAACACTTCTATGATGAAATTTAAGGAAGAAGAAGAAAAAGCAGAACAAAGAGGTTAGGAGAGGCAGGAGAAGGAGGAGCCACAGTTCTTACATTTGGTAGGCACAGCTTGAAGGCCATTAGATCGGAGACACATGACTCAGTAGAAGCCCTGGAAAAATATCCTATAAGGCTGAAGTATAAGGTTACGGTCCTTGAGATGTACCTTCATGTACATGCACACAAATACAAGCACACAGTCATATACACAGTTATGAATTATGCCTTTAATTTTGGTTCTTTTCAAGCACTGACTCTTATTTGAGGTAGATACTACTTTTCCTGAGATGGAGTCTAATATCCTGATTTTACAAATGGAGAGACGGAGACTTCAGATAGATCAGTCATTACACTCAAAGCCACAAAATCAGTTGGTGGCAGGGCAAAGGCTTCAACTCAGGTCCTTTGAATCCTCAGCCCAAGTTCTCTCCTGTTTCTCTTTGAGTCAGCAGCCTCCAAACAACATTCGAGCAAAAACTGGATGGCTCTCCACAGGCATGTGGGTAAGGGGATTTCCTCCAGGCATGAGAGTTGGAACCGAAAGAGTTGGAACCGAAAGACAGGTCACCCCTCTTCTCCGTCTATGTCCCTAGGAGACACTGAGCCCTTGACTCTGCACTGAGATCCACAATAGAATTAAGTTTCCTGCTGCAAACTTTGAACAGTAATTGGTATTATAAGCAGGAAGCATAACAATGAAAGGCATTTAAACCTCCTGTTGTTAAGAATCTTTAGGTCAATAGCAGCATTTTAAAATCAATTTGAGGGTTTGCTGGAAGATACAGAAGAGAAACTACAATCAACGTAATAAGGTTAGGTAAGTCTAGTCATGTTAATAGCTACCTAAAGCCTGACATCAATCCCTTACATTGATTCTCACTTACAGTTTAAAAAAAAGAAAGAGAAAAAAATTAGGAAGGACAAGCATAATACATAATCTCACTGAAGCATCAAATTAGTATAAATAATGATTAAGAATAATTGCTGCTGTTATTGGAGAACACGTTGAAAATGAGGTTTCCAAGATATCCGCTGACAAGGAGGAGAGGTTTTGGCAGTTTTGGAATTCAGAGAAGGGGAAGATTAATTGGTGTTGCAGAAGTACACCTGTGATAGGGAAACTGGAGCTCACAGAGCTGGATAGAGGGTCAGATTCCTCCTCACCAGGGAGGAGTGGCTTCCTCATCAGTGTTGGGGGGAGTAGCACCACCTAGTGCTTGGCACTGTGCTGGGCATGGCAGGGGATACAAAGAAGGATGAGACTCTGGTGATAAAAGACGGTGTGATAATAAGTAGAAAGCTGGACTTGAAGTCAAAATCCTGTGTTTGCACCCTGCCCCACCAGTTATAAGCTTTGAGTCTTTCATAATCTCCTCTCAATCTCAGTTTTCTTACTTGTCCATAGAATCATAATGTCTACTTCCACAGCTGTAAGGGGAACCATATAACTTCTGTATAATGATCCCACCAAATGGTACATAAAATTTAGTTGTTTTTTTTTTTTTTTTTTTACGGAGGATAAGTGAATTGCTCAGAGCCAAATAACTAGTCAGTGGAGAATCTAGGTTTCAAACCCATTCTATCCTGATCCTGGAGCCCCAGTCCCTAAACACTAGGCATACTTTGTTCACTAGGCATACTTTGTTCATATATATAATTATATATAATCCAGGGGCTCCAAATACAATACACCATGGACACTTTTGCTACCTCCTTACCCCCACACACACATACATTCTGGCAACCCAAGTTTTTAAGCTACAGATACCATGAGATTAACTGAATAAAATTTACTGAGTAAATAATATTTTCGCCAGAAAGCAATAAAGCAAATTGTCAATGAGACTGTCATAGATAAATGTATGACATTCATCTAGCTATTTTAAAAACTGACAAATACTTTGGACCCATCATGAAACTCTAAGCCACGTGGGGGCAAGAACCATGCATGATTTTGCTTACCTCTGTACTCCCTATACATAGCACTGGGGTTGTACTCAATAAAAACTTGCTGAATGAATGAATACATTAAAGAAGGGATTAACAAATATCCCTTTAAGATTTTTGCAAAACCCTGGGTAGATTACAACATAGCTACTTGACCTGCCTTTTTCTTAAATGTGAGAACTTTGACAATATAGAAGTTACTCAATTTGCTCATGGAAATGCCAGAGCTTAGCAAAAATTAGCCATCTGACTCCTAGTTGAGAATATTTAGCTCCATATGCACATTTATTGGCTTACATAGGGGAAGACAGTGGAATGGGCTGCTTCACAAGAGAAGGCATCAGAAAGCTGCAGAAACCATGTAGGGATCCAAAGGGGTACGTGCACCTCAATGTTTATAGCAGCAATGTCCACAATAGCCAAACTATGGAAAGAGCCAAGAGGTCCATCGACAGATGAATGGATAAAGAAGATGTGGTGTATAAACACACACACACACACACACACACACACACACACACACACACACAATGGAATATTATGCAGCCATCAAAAGGAATGAAATCTTGCCATTTGTAATGACATGGATAGAACTGGAGGGTATTATGCTGAGTGAAATAAGTCAATCAGAGAAAGACATGTATCATATGATCTCACTGATATGAGGAATTCTTAATCTCAGGAAACAAACTGAGGGTTGCTGGAGTGGTGGGGGGTGGGAGGGATGGGGTGTCTGGGTGGTAGACATTGGGGAGGGTATGTGCTATGGTGAGCGCTGTGAATTGTGTAAGACTGTTGAATCACAGACCTGTACCTCTGAAACAAATAATACATTATATGTTTAAAAAAAAAAAAAAGGAAGAAGAAGATAGCAGGAGGGGAAGAATGAAGGGGGGGAATCGGAGAGGGAGATGAACCATAAGAGACGATGGACTCTGAAAAACAAACTGAGGGTTCTAGAGGGGAGGCAGGTGGGAGGATGGGTTAGCCTGGTGATGGGTATTGAGGAGGGCACGTTCTGCATGGAGCACTGGGTGTTATACGCAAACAATGAATCATGGAACACTACATCAAAAACTAATGATGTAATGTATGGTGATTAACATAACATAATAAAAAAAAAAAAGCTGCAGAAACCAGCCTTGAATACAACTGGTCATTTTTGATATTTCCCTTGTTAATTTTGATAGATGGAGATGAAAACTTTTTTGGATCTTTTTGGATTCCTCTGTCCGAGTCTGTTCTGACTGACATGCTATAGAATTGCTGCTGCTTAGTATGTGAAGGCATGTTCAACAAAGCTCAGTTAAGTCTAAATGGGTTTACAGTTTTGTTTTTTTTCCTTTTTGGTTAGGCTAAGGCTGTGCTGCTGATGCAACATGGGTTGTGTTTTGTTGTTTTGTTTTGTTTTGTTTTGTTTTTTTGCAAACTAACTCTCAAAGCCGCTTGAGGATTTTTGGTGGGAACAGCAATTGCATGCCCAACTTTCAAATATTTGTTTATTCCCACATCCTTTTATTCACTTATTCAGACATTTATCTACCCATCAACTCCCTCTTCCACTCATTATTGCAAATGTTTTTCAGTGACTTGGAAATGTGTAAACCACTGACCTAAATATTCAAGTTTGTCTGCAGTAAAATACAACATATTTCCAGGAGCTTATTAGATATCCTGAATAGACATTAAACGCAACATGTCCAAAAGAGTCTCTTTACATTTCAAGCTTGCTTTATTTCCTGTGCTTCTTATTTCCATAGTCATCTACCCACCCATTTGTAACAATATGAAAACCTTGGAGTTATTTTTCATTTTTCATTTTTTTTTTTTTTTTTTAAAGATTTTATTTATTTATTTGAGAGAGAGAATGAGAGACAGAGAGCATGAGAGGGAGGAGGGTCAGAGGGAGAAGCAGACTCCCTGCCGAGCAGGGAGCCCGATGCGGGACTCGATCCCGGGACTCCAGGATCATGACCTGAGCCGAAGGCAGTCGCTTAACCAACTGAGCCACCCAGGCGCCCTCATTTTTCATTTTCTTTTCCACTCTTCATGCAATTAATTTTAAAATTCTGCAGACTACCACCTAAATGTTTTATAAACTCACTTCAAATACCACTTCTCTAGTTATACTTTTCTCCCCCAGCCATGCCTCCCACATTGACATGAGTTTTTCAAGCACTGAGTAGTACCCACTCCTGTATGGCTGGAGATACATAAGGGAGATTGTCTAGAGGGCACATATGTAGCATTCCTGCCCTCATGAATTTTGAGAACAAGACCACCATTTAATCTGTGGAGTAAACTATCTAACAAACAAAGTCACAAAGCTGAATTTATTGCTTACTTAAGTAAGAGAGAGTTTGCTGGTCAGACTAAGACAAGTATGTATTTCGAAGAGTGTCAGACTTTTCAAAGTATTGAAAGGGCTGATGTAAGGGGGAAAGTATCACTGTGGGTGAAACTGTTGGTCTGTTGGACTCAGGAATGTGTACATTGGACTAAGTCCTTTCCCAGTTGGCTGTCAGATGTGAGGGACTGGTAAAGGATATTATTCACTGAGGGGCATTGTGTTTGATTGGTTAAAGAGATTTAAAATGGGTTCTGGTAATTTCCAGGCCATTTATCAATTAAGGAAGTTTGGGGCTGCTTTTGGTGATTACTAGTGGTTACAAAATAATCAGTCTTTTCCTATGTATGTGGAAATTTTTTTAATTCTCTTGAGCCATCCTTAAATAGCCCATCACTTCCACTTAAAGTAAAAGCCAAAATTCTCACAGCAATTTATAGAATTCTACACAATCTGTTCCCATCCACCCTACAGTCTATTTACCTCCCCTTTACTGATTACATGTCAGTTATCCTGTTCTGCTCATAGTTCCTGTTTCCACCCCAGGGACTTACAGCTCCCCTTGCTGGAATGTTATTTCCCCAAATAGCAGTGTGGATCAATCCTCGTGTTCTCAGGTTGAAATCACGCCATCACCTAGTCATCATCACATCACCAGGACCATTCATTACCAGCATAGCACCTGGCAAACAGAAGATGTTCTGTAAAGCTTTCTTGAATAAATGGATAACTTTACAGTAGCTTTAGAGGACAAAACTACTATATATGCTAATAATGACTAATTAGAATTGGGGGTTCGTATATACTGGGCATTTTGCAAGTTTCAACCCATTTAGTCTTTCTATTACCCCTATAAAATATCACCATCCCTTTTTACAACAAAGGTAATTTAATCACACATAAATCAGATAACACTCTCAAGCACACTGCTTTTAAGTTGCAAAGTGGGGGCTGAAACCCACACAATTTACTCCCACATTTTGCACTCTGAACCACTTACTACACAGCCTTTCCATCGAGTGTAGCCCAAAGATGTGGGCAAAGACTGGCTTGGCTATTCAATGCCTGCATGACTATGGGCAAGCTATTTAATCTTATGAAATCTAGTTTTTGCATTGGTGATGTAAAAATAACAATACATAATTTGCAGGGTTGCCGCAATAACTCAAATCAATAATGGACATGAAGCTCCCATCCCTTTCCCTGGTGGGTTGCATGGCACTAATAGAGAAGCTGACTTATTGGCGAGGTTTACTCTTGCCTTGATAACTTATGGCCCATTAAAGTAATGCAGCACCAAGTCGATACTCTTATAGAGTTTCTAAAATCCACCCCATTTTCCTTCAATTTAAGTCAGCAGAAAAGACTTAATGTTTTTCTCCATGAGAATTCTGCAGAAGAATAGGATGAGTCATCACCCTCTGGCTGGACCTCAGTGCAGGAAGTCCGTGTTGAGCTCCGTGCCAATGCCTGTTCATGTATGTTAAGTGGCTCCTTGTACTGGGAAGTGTTCATTGCTCCTGGGGAATAAACCAGCAATGCATTTCTGATCCCTTTGAAAGGGAGGACAATGAGCCAAATTTGTCCAGACGGGAGGCAAGGAAGAGAGGACGAGAGGGAAAGTATTCTACTGATTCATAATTGAGAGCTGATGACAATGCCTTTCTTCTTTATAGCATTTACAGTTTACAAAGAATTTTATATGGGTACAATCTCCTCCTTCCAATCCTGGTCAGGGTCAATGTAATTATTATAACTTAAAGATGAAGAGACTGAGGATCTAATAAATGGCATATTAGTGGAAACTAGTTAGCGAAAGATCCCAACTCAGTACCAACGTCTTTAGGTCCTTGTCCTAGGGACCCTTTTACTACACCTCATTGCCAATCCAATTACAAGATGGCAGAGGTGCAATAAATGCTTGATTAGAACAGCTGGCACCAGAACTTCCCTTAGGATTTTATTATCTTGGGAAAATACATCTTGATTGAAAAAAAAAAGAACTTGGAGAAGATGAGAATCTGTGGTGAAGCACGAACCAAGGTGTAGTTTAGGGAGAGATGATAAGAAAGACACTGTTTCCACCCATTCCTCTTTCTTTCTTTTTTTTTGCTTATTCTAGCAGCTATATGTGGGAAAAGAAAAGTTAATATTTTATATGATCACAAGTAGACTGACAGCTATCAAGATATAAACCTGAACATTACTGATGTTGATGATTACACAAATTTAGCTTTCCTCATCAATGAAATCTGCTTTTATATTTTACATTTTACAAAGTGAAACAACTCAACATACGCAGAGGTCTATGGAAAAGCAGAATGCATCCAGATGGTGCAGGTAAGAAAAAGACAAGAAGGAGAGATGAGTTTGTCCGGGATTGAACTGAATGTCTCTGAAATAGATTTGTCAATGTTCTCACTGACAGTAAGGGGCCATCAGCTTTCCCTAACTTAATTTCACTTCCTGCTGTTTATACTAGAATGGAGTTACAGTCCAATTGTTTTCATTATAATCTTGGCCATCAGGAGTCACTGGTTCTAAAACTCCTAATCATAAGTAGTGTTTTAAACACAGTCCTGTATCTGGTGTCAAGAGATGTGGGTTTAAATCCTCCCACTGTCCCTAGTGTAAACTTAGATGATTCTCTTCACCTCTACAGGTTTCTCCATGTATCTCTAATTATTCTGGAGTTTTAGCTAGATTTCAGAAGTTTGTATGTGAGTGAAAGACTGGAGTTCTGAGTCTGTTGAGAGTTCACTTCATTAAGCTGATTAGCAGGAAGGTTTCTTAACCTAGCCCACATCGACTCTTTTGGGAAAGAGAAAGGACAGAAGAAAGATTATTTAACAATGTGTATCCCAGATCAGTGGTCCAGCATCAGGATCTGCCCTGGGCCTGTTAGAAATGCAAATCCTCAGGATTCACCCCAAACCTATCCATTTATAACTGCTGGGGGTGGAGCTCCACACCTGTGGTTTATCAAGCCTTCCATGCAATTCTGATACTCACTGAAGCACGAGAACCACGGTCCTAGGACAAGTGAAATAAGAAATGCATCCATGCTCTCTGAGTTTGGTTTCCTTGCCCACTCCCTTGGCATCATACCAAAAGCCCTAGTACAGAGAGAGATGCAGGCAGACACATAGTGTTTCTCATCTAATGCTCCCTCTTTATGAGCCTAAAGAGTGCTATGCCCACCTTTAGCATTTTATAAATATGTGGTAAATTGTGCCAGAAAGCAAATCAGTCCAGGAGTCTGTAACATTGCTTTAGTTTCTGACTATTCATGCTTACCTGGAGATTCTTGCATGCCCATCCTAGGGGAACTTAACTTTCTCGTTCTCAACGCCAAACTTTACATATATATTCTGTACACTCTGCAATGTGCCCTACATTCTTTTTCATTTCATAATCACCACAACCTCTCAAGATGCTAGAACCTGCCAGCCAAACTCCATTCTGATGGATCATCCGGACACCTGTAAACTTTCCTATCTTCTCTAGAAGCAATTCAGTTTAAACTTGGGTGAATTTTAGGGCCAAGCTCTTCACTGGGGGCAAAGGTGGTCTGGCAATACCTATCTACTTTCTGTGTCAGAGCACACAGAAGCTAACAGAACTATTTTCTGCCTGTTTCTTCAGGTTAACCATGTAGTTAGTTATCACAATACTTCAAACACACTTGGGCTATTTATTAGTTTCTATGCCATACGTAGTAGCTCCTTAGTGGCAAATCTAGTCTCACTTGACTGCATTTCTTTTCGGGGTGGAAATTGCTAATGAGAGTATAAAGGTCCAAAAACTAGTTAAAACCAAAAGTAAGGCCCAAGCTTGACACTCATAAATAAGAAGCAAACGCTTAGAAAACAAAATCATATAATTATACCAATATCACTGAGGATCGATGCTAGATTTCATATTTCAAAAAGGAAATTTGTGAAAAGAAAGCTGATGTTGAGAATGATCAATTTATACTGTTTACTGTTTTTATATACTTTGTTACACTGTAATATTGTTTCCAAGAAATATTTTACAATCAGAATGCACATTACCAAAAGGAAGTAATTTTGCCTGAGTCATTCAGTGTGGCCAGCTCGTCACTGAGAGGAGGAATGGTAATGCTTGGCCTCAGTCTCCCAGCACCCAGGTTGGTGAGGGAGGTGCTGCAATCATCCACCCTGTTTTACAGAAACAGACATCGGGACACAGAGACAATGAAGTTGCCCAACATTGCAAATCACTAGGTGGAGAGTGTAGTAGCTTCAGGCCTCCCAAGAAAATGGGATTTAGAATTCGCTTTCTACCCTATGATGGGTAGCAAAATCTGGGATGAGTTTAGGGGACCCATTCTAAGCATTCTCCAGTTGCTGCCTTGTTCACACAATACAGATGAATGAGCCTTTTCCTTGATCTCCTACTTTGTTCTAATCCCTTTCTTTGGGATCAGAGTCATTCATTTAGTCATTCATTTAGGCTTTTGCCGACTTCCCTGGGGGTCACAGTTCCGAGTCCTAAACTTCAAATTGGCAGCTGGAGATCAGATGCTGCCACTTAAAGCAATGTGATTAAAAACAAATAAATAAGAAGAAGGAAGAAAGAAAGGCCTATACATCAGATCAGACTCCCTTGGATGTCAAAGCTTGTCCAGACCAAACACAAGTCTCCAAATCCTTCAGGATGGGACTGATGTCATTTAGCCTCTGCCCACTGTCATACCACAAACCCTTCCCCCCCCCCATGACTGAGCACATTGCAGGTTTCCCTCTGAAGCCTAGCCAAGAATCAGCTCAATTCACATAATTTTTAGTGACCAGTGCTGTTGCTCAAAGAAAGATTTCATTTTCTTCTCCTGACATTTTCTCTTTTAAAACACAGGAATAAAACAGATCTGAAAAATTTTCAGGGCTTTGTGAGAAGCCTACTATAGTATTTTCTAATAAAAGGTACACAGATAAAAGGAAGAAAAAGTGACCAAAAGTTCAGATTCAAAAGAATTGTCACTTGCAACATTGCCCTTACCTTCCAATGAAAGAAAAGATCAAGTGTTCCAACCATGTCCTCACTCCTTCAGGAAAAAAACCCAAAAACAGCTTCTGCCAAGAGAATAATTAATGGATGTTACTTATTGGCCTCTACTGACTGAGTTGCAGGGCATTCATAAGCATTTTCAATCATTGGTTTATTTCTTAGTACTACTAGTTTCAAAACTCAATCCAATGTTTCGTGAAATGCGGGGCAGAATGTTGCCCATACTGTCCTGGATATTAAGAGGTCTTGGTCTTTGTTCCTATTCAGCATGAAATTCTGTGTTGCTTCCTCATTTTGGCACTTAAAATGAAGATGAAGTGGGCCAGATGATAAGGGCTTTGCATGCCCTATTATGTAGTCTCACATTTATTCTCTGTGTAATTATCAAAAGATTTACTGAGAAGTTTTGAGCAGTGAAACTTTTTTGAGGAAATATGCTGCCAGCTGGGTGGGACTGTACTGTAGGGAGCAGGCATGCAGGCAGGGAGGCCAGTTAGAAAGATGGCAGATATTCCACACGGGAGATGAGATTTCAACTACACTGATGATGGTGGTGGTCGTGGGGGGTGACACTGGGCAATGCATCAAAATGAGTGATCAGTATTTGTGGAAAGAAGAGAGGAAAGAAAGAAGGGAGGGAGTTGGGGAAGAGAGAGAGAAAGGGAGAAAAAAAAGGAAAGGAAAGGAAAGGAAAGGGAGAAAGAGAGAGAGAGAAGGAGAGAAAGAAAAAGAGAAAGAAAGAAAGAAGGAAAGAAAGAAAGAAAGAAAAGAGAGAGAGAAAGAGAGAAAGAAAGAAAAGAGAGAGAGAAAGAGAGAAAGAAAGAAAAGAGAGAGAGAAAGAGAGAAAGAAAGAGAAGAAGAGAGAAAGAGAGGAAGGAAGGAAGGAAGGAAGGAAGGAAGGAAGGAAGGAAGGAAGGAAGGAAGGGCTGGCTGAAATAGCTGAAACCCCTTGAAATTCTCCCAGGTAGTGAAATCACATAGACCATACATAATCTTTAAAAATCATGTTCTATAGCAGCAGTTCTCAACCAAGTGGCATATTAAAATCATTTGAGTAACCTAAAAAATCCTTGATGCCATGACTATATTCCAAACCAATTAAATTAGAACCTCTAGGGGTGGACCCCAGGCCTCAGTATTTTTTAAGTGCTCCCCAATGATTCTAACGTGCAGCCAGGGCTGAAAATCAGTGTTCTGTAGACTGTCTGCCTCTAGAATCAATCTCTGCCTAATAATCAGTTGCCATGGAAATTTATCTGCCAGCTGGGCAAGAGATGTCCAACCTCCGGGTTACTTTCAAAACTAAAAATAACTGATACTTTTCAATCATTGTAATAATAAAATTATTTTATGATCCACAGTGAAATGAAAAGTATTGCAATAGGACCCACTCTCCCTCTCTGTGTACCTGTTCAGGTGTGCTTAGTGGCCTCTACAGGTGGGCTCTAGTTCTAGCTACACACTAAACAGCACCAAGAAAAGCCACTGGACATTTGCTTCTCCCTTGCTGCACAGGACCACTTCTAATGGGTACATCCAGCTGTTATTTATGACTCAGTCATGGTATAGTGGAGGAAATGTGCACAAAAAGCATATAAAGCTTCAGTCTGCGTATTGTCTCTGCCATTATCGGCTGTTGAGAGGCTGGGCAGATCACTTAACCTGGTGGGTATTCAGTTTCCTTATCTGTATGTCCCCTGTTAAGGGACATTAGTACTTTAATCAAAATCTTTTCTTGAATTTAGGATGAGATAAGATGTGTCACTTTGTAAATTTCAACTGTCATCTAATATCTGTAACAACAATAGATGTTTCATTTCTCTGTTGACATCAACAAACATGATACAGAATTTTAAGATTAAAAGTAATTTATGCAATATCTTCCCTTTATTCTACCAGGTTTCTAAATACCAACATCCAAGGGCTCCCTTGTCCCTCAAAGTGCAATCTTAAACAATAATTTGGGTTGGATGATGTGGCACATTTTTCTAGGGACTTAGGGCCATGTTCAGCCTGAGTCTTGCTAGGGAGTAAATGCCCTGCTAATAAAGTCAGGTCACTGGGGCGCCTGGGTGGCTCAGTTGGTTAAGCGACTGCCTTCGGCTCAGGTCATGATCCCAGGGTCCTGGGATCGAGCCCCGCATCGGGCTCCCTGCTCAGCGGAAGCCTGCTTCTCCCTCTCCCACTCCCCCTGCTTGTGTTCCCTCTCTCGCTGTCTCTCTCTGTGTCAAATAAATAAATGAAATCTTTAAAAAAAAAAAAAAAGTCAGGTCACAAGAAGATCCTCCTCAGTAACAAATTGTACCATCTAGGCACTGGGGTTTGTTGACTGAAATGGCTGGAATGCTTGTGTTCTTGTAGGAAGCATAACCTCATCATGATATCACTGCCATTCGCTATCCACCTCCTACAAGTGATCTCTGCAATTGACAAGTGCACCTTAGTGTTGTTACAGATGCTCTGTTACTTAAAAAGCAAACATGAGGAGAGATAAAAAGAGCAAAACAATTCATTTTCAATCTAATTAAAGTCATTATAAACAGCCTCCCAGTGCTTAACCTTTTTTCCTCCAAAATCCCAATCTTTCAGCTGAATGCTCAGATCTGGAGTTTCATTAAGGTTTTTCTTAATTGCCTTTCCATCACTAATGGGATTCAATTCATTATTACCTCTGCCAAAAGCTGCCTCCAACTTTCAGCCCCCATGCTGATTCATTTACATGCCTATTTATAATGCACATTTTCACTAAATGGTGAAGTCACACCACTTCAAAGTTTAGGAAGCTAAATTGGATTGTGGCCTCTATAACTGGAAAGCCCTGACTTAAATTATATTTCCTTACATTTCTCTACACTCTCTCTCTCCAAACTCTTCCCTCCTTCCTTCCCTGATTCCTTCCTCTCTTCCTTTCCCCCTCTCCTTACCTGTTGTTTTACCTGCTCATCCTTACAATATCCTCACAGAGCAATCTTACAATTTCAACCATATCTATGACCACCTAACCACTATTTTCACTGAGCAACTACTTTACCACCTGATTTTATTTAACCCTGACAAAAGCCCATGAACAACAACAACAACAAAAGAAAAGAAAACCTGTGAACTAGATTTAATGATCCCAATTTAAAGGAAAGGAAATTGAAGGTTGAGAGAGAAAATACAGTGATGAAGAACACCCAGTTTACCAATGATCAAGGAAGAATTTGAACCCAGCCTTTAACCTCTGGAAAGAATTGAGACCATAAAATCATGTCTTATCATAGAAGGGAAACTACTCAGAGAGGTAGTTTCATCTCTTGTCCAGTACTTGTCCAGGGTCTCTCAGTTATTCAGTGGAGGAAGTATAGCAAGAATCCAGACCTACAAACTCCCACTGCCTGTTTTTCCATCCCTCTTTCACCGAATCTCCTGGGATAGAGCATTAAGTAAGACTTACTGCAATCTAGTCAAAGAGAATGAGTTAGCAGGGAGAATAGGTCAAGGATGGGGGCAGATTCTCACCCTGTGTGAGGAAGCAGGCAGCCAGTGCTCAGTGGGATTGTGGTAATTTTAGTTGGTTTGATGGTTTGTTGGCACAAGGCTGTGGAGATACAGTTTAATGAATTCTATTTCTTCTGTGAACTAAGAGGGGGGAGAACTCCTCTGTTGCACGTGAAAGAGCTGTTGGGGTACGGGCTTTGAGGAGAACATGGAGACATTTTTTGGAAAACCGGAGATGCTTGACACCAAGTTAAGGTGGTTTCTGATCTGATGTCTACCAAAGCTTGCTGGTCAAGCATGTGTGTACACACTATCCAGAGAGATGTGCATGAACACAGCTTCTGCCTTCAAAGAGTTTACAACTCAACTAGAGAAATGAGGTTAACATTGAAACAATGAACAAGATATAGTGAAGAAATAAAAAGTGTAGGGCGGTGGGCAGAGCAAGATGGCAGAGGAGTAGGAGACCTGGATTTCGTCTCCTCTCAGGAATTCAGCTGGATAGGGATCAAACCATTCTGAACACCTACAAGCTCAACAGGAGATCGAAGAAAAGAATAGCAACAACTCTGAACAGAAAAGCGACCACTTTCTGGAAGGTAGTATGTGTGGAGAAGTGAATCCGAGGCGATATTTGGGAGGAGAGATGGCGGGGGAGGGGCCTCCGTCAGCTGCTTCTGGCAAGTGATAGAGCAGCAGAGCACATAATCGGAACTTTTAGAAGTCGGCTCCGCTGAGGGACATTGCTCCAGTGGCTAAGCAGGGGGTGGAACCCTCGTGGGACAGTGTGGTCTCAGGACTCTCGGGGTCACAGAAAGACCGGGGGTGCCTGAGTGCGGCAGAGCTCCAGGGATCGGAGTGGGGAAGCCGGCTGCAGAGATGGAGCCGGGGCGCGGACTCTCAGCTCGGGGTTGTCATAAACCGTGATCCGAGGCACAGTTGGGCCACTGCTCCTCCAGCAGGGACCCAGCAAGCGGCAGATCCGGGGAGACTCCCCTTCCTCCCCCGGGAGGAGAGGTGCGGGAGCGCACCGCAGGGATCTGCTGGGTTTGGAGACTCCACACGGGGTCATGTGCCAGAGATAGAAATGCTCGGTCACAGGCAGGGTGAGCATGGAATGCGGCCGGAGACTGGGGAGACGGGAGTGACTGACTGCTTTTCTCTAGGGGTGCACTGAGGAGCGGGACCCCGAGTTCTCAGCTCCTCCAGGGCAGAGATTGGGAGGCCGCTATTTTCACTCTCCTTCTCCAAAGCTGTACAGAAAGCTTACAGGGAACAAAAGCTCCCGAGAGCAAACCCAAGCAGATTCCTTAGCCCGGACCGACAAGGGCGGGGCAATTGTGCCTCCGGCAAATACATTTGGGAACCAGGCAACAGGCCCCTCCCCTAGAAGATCAGCAAGAGCAGCCAGCCAAGACCAAGTTTACCGATCAATGAGAACGGCAGAACTCCAGCGCTAGGGGAATACTGCATATAGAATTCATGGCTTTTTTACCATGATTCTTTAGTCTTTCAAAGTTAATTTTTTTTTTAACTTTTTTTTTTTGAATTTTTCTTTTTCCCTTTTTCAACCAACATCTTATCAATCCCTTTCTTAAAAAAATATTTTTTATTTTTCATTTTTAGAGTCATATTCCAACCCTTCATAGTAGTTACCCTTATTTTTGGTATATATATATATATATATATATATATATATATATATATATGTATGTAAGTTGTCCTCTCTTTAAAATTTTGAGATACAGTTTCTTCTGACAGACCAAAATATACCTTAAATCTCTAGTGTATGGCTTTGTTCTAGTCTCCTGCCTGATCAAATTCTCTCCCTTTTTTTGTTTTTTAATCCTCTTCTTTTTTCAACCAACTTCATATCAATTCCTTTTATTAAATCTTTTATAATTTTCATCTTTACAGTCATATTCCACCCCTTCATCATATTAACCCTTATTTTTGTATAGTAGTTACACTTATTTTTGGCATATATATATAAGTTGTTCTCTCTTTAAAATTTTGAGATACAGTTTCTTCTAACAGATCAAAATATACCCTAAATCTCTAGTGTATGGCTTTGTTCTAGTATCCTGCCTGATCACATTCTCTCCTTTTTTTTCTCTTTTTTTTAAATCCTCTTCTTTCTTTTTTCAAACAACTTCTTATCAATTCCTTTTATAAATTTTTTTATAATTTTCATCTTTACAGTCATATTCCATCCCTTCATCATATCAACCCTTATTTTTGTATATATATGTTTTTCTTTCTTTAAATTTTGGGAGGCACTTTCTTCTAACAGACCAAAATATGCCCAAAATCTAGTGTGTGGCACTGATCTATGCACCAGCCTGATCATATTTGATCATATTCTGTTTTTTTTGTTTTGTTCTGTTTTTGTTTGTTTTTATCTTTTTCTTTTTCTTTTTTCTTTCTTTCCCTTTCTTTTCCCCTGGCTTCAGGTCTTTTCTGATTTGTTTAGAGTATATTTTCTGGGGACGTTGTTACCCTGTTAGCATTTTGTTCTCTCATTCACCTATTCTCCTCTGGACAAAATGACAAGATGGAAAAAATCACCTCAACAAAAAGAATAAGAGGTAGTACCGACTGCCAAGGCCCTACTCAATATGGACATTAGTACGATGTTGGATCTAGAGTTCAGAATCATGACTTAAAGATACTAGCTGGGCTTGAAAAAACCATGGAAGTTATTAGAGAAACCTTTTCTGGAGAAATAAAAGAACTAAAATCTAACCAAGTCAAAAACAAAAAGGCTATTAATGAGGTGCAATAAAAAATGCGGTGTTAACTGCTAGGATAAATGAGGCAGAAGAAAGAATCAGTAATATAGAAGACCAAATGATGGAAAATAAAGAAGCTCAGAAAAACAGAGATAAACAACTACTGGATCACGAGGGCAGAATTCGAGAGATAAGCGATACCATAAGAAGAAACAACATTAGAATAATTGGGATCCCAGAAGAAGAAGACAGAGAGAGAGGGGCAGAAGGTATAATGGAGCAAATTATAGCAGAGAACTTCCCTAATTTGGGGAAGGAAACAGGCATCAAAATCCAGGAGGCACAGAGAACCCCTCTCAAAATCAATAAAAGTAGGTCAACACCCTGACATCAAATAGTAAAACTTACGAGTCTCAGAGACAAAGAGAAAATCCTGAAAGCAGCTCGGGAGAAGAGATATGTAACCTACAATGGTAGAAACATTAGATTGGCAACAGACCTATCCACAGAGACCTGGCAGGCCAGAAAGGACTGGCAGGACATATTCAGAGCACTAAACGAGAAAAATATGCAGCCAAGAATACTATATCCAGCTAGGCTGTCATTGAAAATAGAAAGAGAGATAAAAAGCTTCCAGGACAAACAAAAACTAAAGGAATTTGCAAACACGAAACCAGCCCTACAACAAATATTGAAAGGGGTCCTCTAAGCAAAGAGAGAGCCTAAAAACAACACAGACCAGAAAGGAACACAGACAATATACAGTAACAGTCACCTTACAGGCAATACAATGGCACTAAGTTTATATCTTTCAATAGTTACCCTGAATGTAAATGGGCTAAAAGCCCCAATCAAAAGACACAGGCTATCAGATTGGATTAAAAAATAAGATCCATCGATATGCTGTCTGCAAGAGACTCATTTTAGACCACACAAAGGCACCCCCAGATTGAAAGTGAGGGGGTGGAAAACCATTTACCATACTAATGGACATCAAAAGAAAGCTGGGGTGGCAATCCTTATAACAGACAATTTAGATTTTAAACCAAAGACTGTAATAAGAGATGAGGAAGGACACTATATCCTACTTAAAGGGTCTATCCAACAAGAAGATCTAACAATTGTAAATATCTATGCCCCTAACATGGGAGCAGCCAATTATATAAGCCAATTAATAACAAAAGCAAAGAAACACATTGACAACAATACAATAATAGTGGGGGACTTTAACACCCCCCTCACTGAAATAGACAGATCATCTAAGCAAAAGATCAACAAGGAAATAAAGCCTTTAAATGACACACTGGACCAAATGGACTTCACAGACATACTCAGAACATTCCATCCCAAAGCAATGGAATACACATTTTTCTCTAGTGCCCATGGAACATTCTCCAGAATCGATCACATCCTAGGTCACAAATCAGGTCTCAACTGGTACCAAAAGATTGGGATCATTCCCTGCCTATTTTCAGACCACAATGCTTTGAAACTAGAACTCAATCACAAGAGGAAAGTCGGAAAGAACTCAAATCCATGGAGGCTAAAGAGCATCCTACTAAAGAATGAATGGGTCAACCAGGAAATTAAAGAAGAATTAAAAAAATTCATGGAAACCAATGAAAATGAAAACACAACTGTTCAAAATCTTTGGGATGCAGCAAAGGCAGTCCTAACAGGAAAGTATATAGCAATGCAAGCCTTTCTCAAGAAACAAGAAAGGTCTCAAATACACAACCTAACCTACACCTAAAGGAGCTGGAGAAAGAACAGCAAATAAAGCCTAAACCCAGCAGGAGAAGAGAAATAATAAAGATCAGAGCAGAAATCAATGAAATAGAAACCAAAAGAACAGTAGAGCAGATCAACGAAACTAGGAGCTGGTTCTCTGAAAGAATTAACAAGATTGATAAGCCCCTGGCCAGACTTATCAAAAAGAAAAGAGAAAGGACCCAAATAAACAAAATCATGAATGAAAGAGGAGAGATCACAACCAACACCAAAGATATACAAACAATTATAAAAACATATTATGAGCAACTCTATGACAGCAAATTAGATAACCTGGAAGTAATGAATGCATTCCTAGAGATGTACCAACTACCAAAACTGAACCAGGAAGAAATAGAAAACCTGAACAGACCTATAACCACTAAGGAAATTGAAGCAGTCATCAAAAATCTCCCAAAACACAAAAGCCCAGGGCCAGATGGCTTCCCAGGGGAATTCTACCAAACATTTAAAGAAGATTTCATACCTATTCTTCTGAAACTGTTCCAAAAAATAGAAATGGAAGGAAAACTTCCAAACTCATTTTATGAGGCCACCATTACCTTGATCCCTAAACCAGACAAAGACCCCATCAAAAAGGAGAATTACAGACCAATATCCTTGATGAACATGGATGCAAAAATTCTCACCAAAATACTAGCCAGTAAGATCCAACAGTACATTAAAAGGATTATTCACCATGACCAAGTGGGATTTATCCCTGGGCTGCAAGATTGGTTCAACATCCGCAAATCAATCAACGTGATACAATACATTAACAAAAGAAAGAACAAGAACCATATGATCCTCTCAAGAGATGCAGATAAAGCATTTGACAAAGTACAGCATACTTTCTTGATTAAAACTCTTCAGAGGATAGGGATAAAGGGTACATACCTCAATATCATAAAAACCATCTATGTAAAACCTACAGCGAATATCATTCTCAATGGGGAAAAACTGAGTGCTTTCCCCCTAAGATCAGGAACGCGGCAGGGATGTCCACTATCACCACTGCTATTTAACATAGTATTAGAAGTCCTAGCCACAGCAATCAGACAACAAAAAGAAATCAAAGGCATCCAAATTGGCAAAGAAGTCAAACTCTCACTGTTTGCAGATGATATGATACTTTATGTAGGAAACCCAAAAGACTCCACCCCAAAACTGCTAGAACTCATACAGGAATTCAGGAAAGTGGCAGGATATAAAATCAATGCACAGAAATCAGTGGCATTCCTATACACCAACAACAAGACAGAAGAAAGAGAAACGAAGGAGTCGATCCCATTTACAAATGCACCGAAAACCATAAGATACCTAGGAATAAATCTAACCAAAGGGGCAAAGGATCTGTACTCTGAAAACTATAAAATACTCATGAAAGAAATTGAGGAAGACAGAAAGAAATGGAAAAACGTTCCATGCTCATGGATTGGAAGAACAAATATTGTGAAAATGTCAATGCTACCGAGAGCAATCTACACATTCAATGCAATCCCCATTCAAAATACCATCCACTTTTTTCAAAGAAATGGAACAAATAATCCTAAAATTTGTATGGAACCAGAAAAGACCCCACATAGACAGAGGAATGTTGAAAAAGAAAAGCAAAGCTGGCGGCATCACAATCCCGGACTTCCAGCTCTATTACAAAGCTGTCATCATCAAGACAGTATGGTACTGGCACAAAAACAGACACATAGATCAATGGAACAGAAGAGAGAGCCCAGAAATGGACCTTCAACTCTATAGTCAACTAATTTTTGACAAAGCAGGAAAGAATGTCCAATGGAAAAAAAGACAGTCTCTTCAACAAATGGTGTTGGGAAAATTGGACAGCCACATGCAGAATGAAACTGGACCATTTCCTTACACCACACACAAAAATAGACTCCAAATGGTTGAAAGACCTCAGTGTGAGACAGGAGTCCATCAAAATCCTAAAGGAGAACACAGGCAGCAACCTCTTCGACCTCAGCCACAGCAACTTCTTCCTAGAAACATCACCAAAGGCAAGGGAAGCAAGGGCAAAAATGAACTATTGGGACCTCATCAAGATAAGAAGGTATTGCACAGCAAAAGAACCAGTCAACAAAACCAAAAGACAACCAACAGAATGGGAGAAGATATTTGCAAATGACATATCAGATAAAGGGCTAGTATCCAAAATCTATAAAGAACTTATCAAACTCAACACCCAAAGAACAAATAATCCAATCAAGAAGTCGGGAGAAGACATGAACAGATATTTTTCCAAAGAAGACATCCAAATGGCCAACACACATGAAAAAGTGCTCAACATTGCTCGGCATCAGGAAAATCCAAATCAAAACCTCAATGAAATACCACCTCACACCAGTCAGAATGGCTAAACTAACAAGTCAGGCAATGACAGATGTTAGCAGGGATGCGGAGAAAGGGGAACCCTCCTACACTGTTGGTGGGAATGCAAGCTGGTGCAGCCACTCTGGAAAACAGTATGGAGGTTCCTCAAAAAGTTGAAAATAGAGCTACCATACGATCCAGCAATTGCACTACTGGGTATTTACCCCAACGATACAAATGTAGGGATCCAAAGGGGTACGTGCACCCCGATGGTTATAGCAGCAATGTCCACAGTAGCCAAACTGTGGAAAGAGCCAAGATTTCCATCGACAGATGAATGGATAAAGAAGAAGTGGTATATATATATACAATGGAATATTATGCAGCCATCAAAAGGAATGAGATCTTGCCATTTGCAATGACGTGGATGGAACTGGGGGGTGTTATGCTGAGCGAAATAAGTCAATCAGAGAAATACATGTATCATACGACCTCACTGATATGAGGAATTCTTAATCTCAGGAAACAAACTGAGGGTTGCTGGAGTGGGGGTGGGGTGGGAGGGATGGGGTGGCTGGGTGATAGATATTGGGGAGGGTATATGCTATGGTGAGTGCTGTGAATTGTGCAAGACTGTTGAATCACAGATTTGTACCTCTGAAACAAATAATGCAATATATGTTAAGAAAAAAAAAAGAAGATAGCAGGAGGGGAAGAATGAAGGTGGGGAAATGGATGGCGAGACGAACCATGAGAGACGATGGACTCTGAATAACAAACTGAGGGTTCTAGAGGGGAGGGGGGTGGGAGGATGGGTTAGCCTGGTGATGGGTATTAAAGAGGGCACGTTGTGCATGGAGCACTGGGTGTTATGCACAAACAATGAATCATGGAACACTACATCAAAAACTAATGATGTAATGTATGGTGATTAACATAACAATAAAAAATTTAAAAAAAAAGAAATAAAATTGTAATAGGATAAAGGCCAAGTAAATTATGATCTACTCCTAGAACAAATATTTTGAAGACTTTAGAAATGGTGATTTTGCAACGATTTACTGAATGCCTCTTATGTGTAATACTCTGCTTATTACTGTTTAATACCAAAGAAGACATGGTACTGATTTGTAAGTTACTTTCATCAAGTATTAAATATGTTATCTTGAGGTGAACACTGGAAGCAATGAGAGGAAAAAAAGAGAAAACTAAGCCATTCTTACTTCCTTGATAAAGTAACATCTAAGCTGAAAACCTGGAGAATAAATCAGAATTAAGCAGAAGCGAGGGTTTTTCTCTCTTTGACTTCCCTGCCCTGTCCATGCTCTGTCCTTCTCTGGCCTGTTGTTCTGTGTCCCCGTGGATGGATGCCATCAGCAGAATGTAGTACTGGCCCTTACCTGCCCTCTGGATTTTGGTTGAGACTTGCCAATGGGACATGCTGACAGGAAATAAGAGGACTGGTGGAGGGAGAAATGGGGTGTTTTCACCCTGTTCTGTCCCTACTGTGAAATCACATCCCAATCAGTTGTGTCTCTTCGTGACTACAGCACCTGCCTGGTGGCCCTTCCTCTGGGGTTCCAGGTCGTGGTTCTCATCTGGCCCCAGACTACTTTGCCCTAGAAGGGCAAAAATTCCCATCTTGTTAGTTGCTGAGTGTCTTTCTCTTTTACTCTCCATCCTTTTCTTGTTCCTTTAAACCAACCTAACCTTCAGTAAGTGGTTCCTGCTGGCAAGCTTCACCAGGTGATTAAAGAGTGAGAGATGGGTTGGGAAAGGGATTAATATTCAGGAACCACGTGTTGTTCAGTATGGATGGGGTAGAGGATGACACTGGGGTAGAGAGAGGTGAGACTTAAGAAGGAAGCCAGACCTAAAGGGCTTTATGTGTTGTACTCGGGAGTTTCTACACAAAAATGTAGAAAATGCACATAACATATTAAGTAACCAAAAAAAAAAAAAAAGGATTTAAAATATGTACATTATAAATTTAACTGTCTTGTACCTAGGAAAAAGAATACAATTAAATCTATAAAATGACAAATATATCAAAATGTGGCTGTCTTATAGGTTTTATAACATAGGGGATTTTTTCTCTTCTCTATTAGGCAAACTTTCTGAAACGGGTTGACTGTATGAATTTTAAAATACACTTTTTTTTTTTTGTAAGTATGACTTTTTATTGACCAGAATCCTGTGATCTTGCTAAACTCAGCATTAGTTTAACAGCAGTTTGGCATCCTCCTTAGGATTTTCTGCATTGACAGTTACTTTATCTTTATTTTTTTTTATTATGTTAATCACCATACATTACATCATTAGTTTTTGATGTAGTGTTCCATGATTCATTGTTTGCGTATAACACCCAGTGCTCCATTCAGTACCTGCCCTCTTTAATACCCATCACCAGGCTAACCCATCCCCCCACCCCCTCCCCTCTAGAACCCTCAGTTTGTTTCTCAGAGTCCATAGTCTCTCATGGTTCATCTTCACCTCTGATTTCCCTCCCTTCATTCTTCCCTTCCTGCTATCTTCTTCTTTTAATACACTTTTTAAGAGCAAATATCCTGAATAGCTCAACATTTGGAATTCCCTTGGGAACACTAAATGGAATTCATGTTCCTGAATCTTTTTCAGCCTTCCTCACAACACTGGCAGTTCTTGCAAATGGACAGCCCTGCAACTCTCCACACCAGACCACCTAATGGGTTATGGATGGGGAAAGTTTCACAGGGGAGCACAGGGGGAGAGAATTTTTCCATACAAAGACTGCCTCTGACTTTCCCAACAAAGGTTTCCTGAGAACAGGATGCTTCATTAACAATCCCAAAGTGAGGGTGTGTCAGAGAACAGCCCATTTCTTGAGAAGCTGCTCCCCCTTGCTGACACAATTTTTGAGCAAGTTCTTCGAAGAAGAGACAGCAGTCCATAACACAGGAATGGAGCATGGTCTGACAGGTGATGTGTTATGAGATTGGGGGAAGGGGAGTGAGTAGTGGGGGTGGGTAGTGCTCATCCCAGTGCAGTACAGGAAGATAAGGTCTCAACCAAAGGATACTGCCTGTCACCATGGCATTTGCAACAGTAATAACAATGACCGTAAGAACAAGAGTTCCATATATTGAATGTCTATGACCATTAATTGCCTGGTTCAAAAAATTACATTGCTTTTAGTTTTGAAACAAACCCAAGTATCTTATGATCAATGTGCATATTGAATTCTGCCTGAAAACTCTGAAAAATTTGTTCTGACAACTTTGAGAATGACTTGTCACATCTAAGAATCAAGGGACTGTAGTGTGCCAAAACTGGGCTTAGCCCCTAACATATGAGTCTTCTTGCTATTATAGTACATAATGCTATATTAGTATTTATAGGTGGGAAAACTGAGGCCTGGTGAGAATAAAGTGTTCACTGAAGGTGACATGGTTAGAAGTAGGAGAACCGAGATCCCAACCTTGGTTCATTCAACTCTGATATCTGTGCTTTAGTCACTTTTAGCCATTGACTATAGAGGGATAGGGAGCTTTGAGCAAGATATGACTTAAGATCACACTTTTAATTGTCCTTGTTCTGTTTTACCAAGCATCTTTTTATTAACTACTTTGTAGAGTTGCTCACAAAGAGAGGTGAGTTTGTGATCTGATCTATGCTGATTTGAATTTCTGGTACTGGTATCTATCATTGTGGATTAATGCATTTGTATTCTGATCTTATACATCAATCTTCATGTGTTTGGTTAATGTGAATCTGTCCCTGAGGGGGGCCACCTTCACAGTGAACTCAGGTAGGTACCTCTTGGAGCCTCTCTCCTCCTGCCCCTTTTGGCATCTTTTTTGAGTTCTGCATTTCAGATGGTATCATGACTGGGACTTAGCCTGGCTAAGGGAAGAGCACATCCATGAGTAAGGATGGATGCATGAATCAAGCTATTTCTTAAGCAGGTTCTGAAATATTGGCATAGATAGAATTTTCTAACTTTTAGGAAAAAAAAAAATTCTGATAAAGATAAAAGTCTGGAGAGCAGCTCCAAGCATTGTGGATATCTGTAAAAGGCAGAGACCAAGAACTCAAAGAGCTTCAAATTTTAGGGCCTTAGATCCTGGACCCAGGCAGTAGTGGCCTGGCTTTATGGTACAGCAGAAAGGGCAAAGCCTATGATTACTATGGCAGGTGGCTGGGAGCTAACCCTACCATCTGTCTTCCTGATTCTTCTGTCCTTCTCTCTAGGCTCTGCCTGTAGCCAAATCTAGCTGGGGGACAGAAGCAGTCACTAACGGCCAACAAGCCATATGCAAAAAGGACAATGTACACTGATGATGTGCAACAGGGAACCCCTTGACAATATTACTATGGCAAGCAAATATTGCAGGAAGAGTTTACTGTGGCAATCCTACACCATAGAAAGGAGTTATATCTCATAGGGAAGAACACCATACCAAGAGTTCAGAGAGCCAGCATGACTCAGAAAGGCTCATGAGTCAGGCTTATTGGTGTTCAACTCTTAGCTATACCACTAACTCTCTGTGTGGTCCTGGACATGTTTCTCTACCTATCTGTCTTAATTTCAACATCTGTCAAAGTAGGTTAAAGGAAACTTAACTTTTAGGCTTAATTCGATGGCCAGATGACTAAAAAAGCATAAGCATCTGTGTTAGACATATGTAAGTTAACAAATGTTACATCCTTTCTAAATTCTTTTCCTCAACCCATTCTCATTTCTTACGTGAGAAAATCAACACACAAAGAAGAGAATGTTCTTTTTTTCTAAAGTCATACAGTTGTGTTTTGGGCCAGAAAGCACCTTGTTGAAGTATGAAAAGAAAGGAGTCTTAGAATTGATGAAATTGTAGATGTGACAGTAACTCTGTTGTGATTATTCTAAGGAATAATGATTACACGCTTGCACACGTGCGCACGCACACACACATGTGTGTGTCTGTGTGTGTGGGTGTGCATGTATGTGCAACCTTCCTGTGTGGCTTTGGTTGGGTCACTTAACAGGATGATGAGATCTGTGGTTCCTAAGGTCCCCTTTACTTTTGCATTTATGATTCCTCTTAGGATAATACATGTGTCTTTGTTTATTCACATTGATTTAATTCTGTCAGTTTTCAAACTCAAATTAAGGCATCCTTGATTATAGTTCAAATGTCCCACAACAGTTTAATGGCTTGTTTTCTGAAGAGTTAGGAGAAGTCAAAGATTGTACCAAATTCCTCTATATCATCTGCAGTTTCTGTTCTAATCACCTGGTATTGCTCATTACCTTCTTTAGCATTGAAATGTATTACTATGCCAACACTTAACTGCTCTGAGATTTAGTCCTGGACAAAGAAGGCAAAGGAATCCCAGAAGAAGCCATTTTTCCATGCTTGGATTCTAATAATGAGGATTGTAATTAGCTTGCAACCTTTTGTTTTTATGCCACAGTAAGAGATTTCATGGGGGATTAATTCATTAAAGACCACAAAAGGGCCATATCTACTTTTCTTATCCATAACTAATTAGGGAAGGACAAAAGGGCTTTTTTTGGGGGGGGGCAGTGTGTTGAGGAAGAGCAAGGAACTAGCAGGTCTGCATAAGAACGAGCAAGTCTGCCCATCCTTTTAACACACCAGTGCTTCCTTATGATGCTATCTGCTTTCCAATTCCCTTGCCCAGGTGGGTTAGCAGGACTAAGAGCAGCGTGTGAGAGTAAGATTAGAGTTTGGAAGGAAGTCATATTTAGAAGGGGTAATCTCAGTATCTTTCAACCAAGCACATGTGACAAAATCTGGAAGAGTTCTTCTGAGAGCTAGGGCCCTGGGCAGGAAGGAGACTAAGGAAGAACTATAATGGTACAGAAACATGTATCCATCCATTCATTCATCCAGCAACAATTTACTGTGTACGATCCCAGTGCTATAGACTGTGCTAGGTGCAAAGGAAGGGTTAAATTCTCCATGCCTCCTGCTAGATATCTTTTCTGTCAATAACACACACTATAAAAGGAAAAAAGAGTTTCTTCTTCCCCAAATGAATGACTATATCCTTCCTTTCTCCTTTCCTTTACTTATTTGTCAGTTTGATCAATATTTGAACACATGATATGTGCAGGCACTGTGGTCAGTGTGGCTTCAGGGGAACCTGTACTCTAATAAACTTATACATTTTCATTCCCACGCTGTGCTACAAGATGTTACAGTAGGTGCTCAACAAATCTTTGTCAATATTGCCAGTAACAAGCATGATGATTTACTTATTAGACTTTTTAAAAAATATGTTGCACATTAAAAAAAAGTTTGATGTAAATTCCGATTAACTATTAATTACTTATTTTAATATAATGGCACTAATTTCAGCAGATTAGTCTAAGAAAATGTCAAGTGATTTGTTAGTGCATAATATTTTTTTCATAAATAAGTTGATTACTAATTTTTTTTAGGAAAAAAGAAAAATAGCTGAGTGTTTTTAATAATTCCTGATACAAGATTGACAAGGAAATTAGATACTAATTTAGATGCTTAACAAAAAATATGTTCCTCACAAAGTGCAATTTCGCTTCATATTGCATCTGAAAGCTGCTTTAGGAAGGACCTGGGAGACTGAGTTTATGGAAGGAACACAAGAGGTAATATTCAAAAGCATAAGTTCAAAGGTGTGATTTCAACTGTTACTTCTGCATTAAACACTCTAAATGGCCCCTTCTTCATTTAAAAACAAGGTTTAAGGCCCTGCCCGATCCACTGTTTGGGGTTGTTAGAAGAACCAAGAGGAGATATATGCACAAAATATGAGACCTATATTATGATTAGAATTTTTATTACTGGGTTTCTATAACAATACAAACTAGAAAAGGGAGAAAGCTTTTGCTGTTACACATTTCCTGTTCTGATTTAGGACCACAATTTAAAAAAAAAAAAATCCACACCTGGCCAGGATGTGAGGCCACTGTCTGAAATCCCTGTATTACAGATCTTGAAGGCGGTTCTGTCTTTGAGATTCTGTCTACTGAATTTTATTTATTTATTTTTTATTTATTTAGTTTTTTAAAGATTTTATTTATTTATTTGACAGAGAGAGACACAGTGAGAGAGGGAGCACAAGCAGGGGGAGTGGGAAAGGGAGAAGCAGGCTCCTGGCTGAGCAGGGAGCCCGATGTGAGGCTCAATCCTAGGACCCTGGGATCATGACCTGAGCCAAAGGCAGACGCTTAACGACTGAGCCACCCAGGCACCCCCATCTACTGAATTTTAGATAATCTTGGTTGGTTATACTATGTGATATAGAGAGAAGAGACTTGACCCACCTGCCACTGAACCCCAGCTCTTCCACATCTTAGCTCTGGGGTCATGGAAAGCTGGCCTACCTTTCCTGAGCACAGAATCCTCATCAGGGAAAACAACTACTTGAAATGGTGTCTGGAACATATGAGGTACACACAAAATTATATTTCCAAGTCATCCATGAGATTGAGGGGAGAAAATTACAAGATACTTTACTCTCAGCTTCTTCAGGAAGGAACAGCCTTGTTAGGGGCAATGACCCTTCAAAAGGATGGAACAGAGTGAGCAGAGGTGACAGAGCTGAGCTATGACCATGTTACCTGGGCTTGGCTTCTTAATCTCTCTGAAACAGGTGAACACAGATAATTAAAGTCACTGCATGCTCACTGAATTTGGAGCATGATGCTAGAGACATTTCTGGTAGCTTCCTCAGTGTCAATTTTTATCTTCTTCTTTGCTAATAAACCCCTAATTAAGTTCAGGGTGGACATATGCCCAGCTTAAACAACCAAGTTTCCTAGCCTTCTCTGCAGTTTGTGACACAATTCTTAATGATGAGATATAAATGAAAAGTCACTCCTTGGAGCTTTGGAGAAAATTTTTCAACTGCAGACAGGCTCAGCTGGCATTTACCCTCTGCTCTTTGATATTCTCTTTCTTCTTGTCTGGAACACAGAGGCAATGATGGAGACTGAGCAGCCATATCACAACTCTAAAGAATCCTGGAGCCAATGTACTGGCCCCAGAATGCTTGCTGCAGGAGAAAATTAAAACTGCCACTTGGCTAAACCACTGTAATTGAACGTCTGTTATGTAAAACTAAATGTGCATCATGAGTGTTATGAGGACTCTGTGAAACAATGAAGTTCTTCTACAGAGTCTGACATATAGTGTCAGACCCTCACTAAATGTTTTTTTCTCTTCCATTTTCTTGCCAGGATAGAGAACACACACAAGGGCTCAAGACAGAAGCTCTGTTCAGGAGTGAGAGTTCTCCGCAACTATCTTGATTATAAATAGAGTAGCAACCAATGAAGGAGGAGTAACCAGGCGCTGAGAACAGATGCCTCTACAGGAAACGGCTGGGGCCGTGGTACATACTGTGAACTCCGTCTTACAAATGAGGAAACTGAGACTTGGCGAAGGTAAACAACTTCCCCAGGTTGGTGTGGCCTAGAAGTCCTCATCATTGGAGATTTAACCTTAGGGGGCTGTCTGATTCTGATGTTTTTATGTCTTTTTCATTGTGCCCTTCAGCAGGGGCACCAGGCAATGTCCCAGAAGAAACGTGTTTTATTTATTTATTTATTTATTTGAGAGAGAGAGATTGAGAGAGAGAGCGAGAACAAGTGGGGGCAGGGGCAGAGGGAGAGAATCGCAAGCAGATTCCCTGTTGAGCAAGGAGCCCGATGGGGGGCTCTATCTCAGGACCCATGAGATCATGACCTGAGCCAAAATCAAGAGTGAGGTGCTTAACCGACTGACCACCTAGAAACCCCTGGAAGAAACATTTTATAATTTGATTTGCATTGTATATTTTAGGTTTCTGTAGGACTTTCATTTTCCAAGAAATATAGGGGGGAAAGATAGGAAACCTGTGTATTCTTCCCATTAGGTCTCTTCTGAGAGCTTGCAGGCACAGAGAGAAAAATGCTAGTTTCCAAAGTCTGAAGGCACAAACGAGTTAGATGCAGACAGTTTTTGCCAGGCCATGGGTCCTCATTGTTGTGCAAGTGGCCAAGGACCTGAAGATAATGCTCAAGTGATTCCCTGCAAAGTGTACTGCAGCATCTTGAGATGGATCACTGAGGCCTTTGGGCTCAAAATCAGAACTCTTTTTTCAGCAGCTATTTGATTAAACTTGGGTAAGTTGCTTTATTTTGCTCAAGTGTAAAGTGGATATGATGACCTAATTCATAAAGTTACTATAAAGAGCAAACAAATCAATCTGATGAAAATGCTCAGTCCAGTGGCTAGCATATAGTAGGTACTCAATAAACCTTGGCATTAGTATTATTTATAGCTTTCACTTTTCTAGTCGACCATAAGTAGAAATGGGTTTACTATCAGAAAAATATAACCATGTAATCAATATGCAGAAGAAAATCACAATTATGTGTCCACATATTTATGGAAAAAGAAAGCTGTTGAAAACTAAGCATCTCAGCTGTTTCTGAGTTTTCTCATTAACATTTGTTTGCTCTTTTTGATTCCTTTTGTTTTCTGCTCGCAGGGAAGTGGTAGCAGGTGCCAAAGTTTAAGGGAAAATATGGGAGAAAAATTTAAACAGGATTATAAATATCTATTCATTAACTCTTTTTCTCCCTGCAAATTCTGTGGGGGTGTGAATGAGAAGAATGTAACTCAGGGAACCAATCATCTTACGCAGATGAGTCCCCTGTTGGGCCTCTAGAAGGCTAGGCTGAGGCCGGCCAGCACAGGCAGATGAAGAGCTTCCCAAGGGGACCTATCATGTTCTAGTTTTTTAACAAACTGGGCTAGGCAAAGAGTCACTACAGGTCCCAGTTTGCCTGAGACTGTTTTTAGCACTGAAAGTGCCACATCCAGGAAACCCCTCAGCCCTGAAAAACCAAAATGTTTGGTCACTCTAGAGATAATTAGATTCAGCAGCAGGTAAAATACCAGACCTAACTATGCAAATCTGCAAGAAGTCAGCTGACATCCCCCAGCCTCCACCTTGTGCCTCTGTTCAAATGCTAAAGCAACCAGCACCAATCACTCAGCAGTCAAACCTACTATGTGGTCAGTCAGAGAAAAATGACAAAAGGGCAGTGATTGTTTCTCTTCTGCTGACTCTTACTTCCTGTCCATTATTTATTTGTTTATATGCAGAATGTATTTATGGCTATATTTTTCTGTCTGCAAGCTGAATGGCTGACCCAAGCTGGTAGCAATGGAAGCAACAAGGCAGGACAACCCTGAACAAAGGCTTAATTGCTGTGATTACCCAGTGTGCAAGTGCAAAGAATGTATAATACATTCAAAGTGACTGTCTACGTGGATCCAATAAATGAGATAACAGATAAAAAAAAAACAAAAACAAACTTGTTTGTTCTAGAAAATACAATCTGATATATTGGAGAGAGCCTAGAAAAAGAGGAAGATTTTTTGTAGCCACTTTTTTGAGCACTTCCGAAGTGCCATGCCTTTATGTATATTTTCATTAAATGTTCCAACAATTTGTAAGATAGTATAGACATGAAAAACACTGAGGCAGTTACAAGTTTGTGGAAGGAGAATGTGGTTTTCTCTTTAAGCTATTCTAAAAACTAGGCAAATCACCTTGGATATGCCTTTTAGCCACAGTACACTTTTTTATGTTTACCTGTAAAATAGGTCCATCTTATTTCCCAGGGTAAGTTTTAGGATTAGTAAGGAGCATAAACCTGAAATTACTTTGTAAAATTCTATCCAGATATAATCATGTCTCCACTACACACACACTCACAGGAACACACAGAGACATAACTTGTACCCTTGGGGAATTTATTTCATCTTTCCGACAAGGGCTAACCAAGAAATGATTTGTGAATGGCAACCATGACTTTAGCCTTTGTCTGAGTTCTGTCACTCCCTCTTCAAACCACACCAAAGAAACACGAAATGTCGATACAAAGTTCTTCCTTCCAGATGCAGCTCCCCTCATGTCCTTTTTGATTAGAATTCTCCATCCTGGTTCTAAGCTGCGGTTTCATACCTATACATCCTGATTTCTGACCATTTGCCTTTCTATTGGAAATATGGACACAACTAAAACACTTTTGCTTAGAATACTGATTAAAATCCAAGGATGCATAAGTAGGATAACAAAGAGAAATGGTTACAGTTATAATTTGTATCTTGATATCGTGTGGGGTTCTATTCATCATCTTTTCAACTTTGCACATTTTGTAATGATTCTCCTTTTTACAATGGGTAAACAGCTTGTTTTAACATTTCATAATGCCTCATTTCTGTCATGTATGATGAGGTTTTGTATATCAGAGCAAACCCAAGGCTGGTAACTTCTAGGCAATCTGGCATTTGAAGAAAGACTTCGATTCTTGATTTTAAAAGTTTTTCATTTAAAGCAAACTGAAATTCTATTTGATATAGAACTATACCAGCAAGTATGATATGCATGTCTATTCAAAAGAAAAAGAATCTGCAAAATCCTAACTTACTTATACCAAATACAAAAGTATTAGTTCTTAAAATCTACTCACTTTTTTCTTTTTTTTATTATTATGTAAAATCTACTCACTTTCAAAAAGACCATCTGTAGTTCCCAGCAACCCTTTAGCAACAGAAGTAGTATTTTTGCCAATGGCAAAACAAACCCAAATATCAAAGGTTTGCTGATGTTGAAAACTAAGATCCCAAGAGGTCTGAGGAACTTTGAGTTAGACACACATATTCTCTTATTTTTTTAAGGCTTGAGGTATACATCAAAAAATCACAAGGCTATCTTATTCCAGTAGCTTTCTAATGTCTTTAGTGCATTTATTAGAAGATATAAGTGAAAGCCAAACTGCTCTGAAGGAAAACATTGGAAGACAACCACTGTTTCTTCACAGGTGTTTACCAAATCAGAGACGGCTTAGAAGAGCACAGGAATACACATATGTTAACCACAGATTTCCCCTATGTATAGATCAGGCTGTTCCCTTGGATTTGGTCCCACTGAGCTCCACACGAACACCCTCCATCGCCCCCCCTCCCCGCCCCCTGCCCCAGCCACCTACCAAGTCCTCATCATTTAGGATCTTGTATCAGAGAATTACAGACTCTTGTTATTGAAAGGGACCTTAGAAGGCATCAGGTTCAATTTCCTTTTCTGAACTTCAATTCCTTCCACAGCCTATGGGTCACATGGTCAAGTGACTGGTAACTAAGGGCCTTCCATGATTAAGAATTCATCACCTTGAGGGCAGCCTAGTTCTTTGGATGGTTAGCACATCATGCTGAATTGTCATTTGTTCCGTTCTAGATTCCTTTTTTCATCACTTTCCTTTTTTCTATCCTTTCTTTTCCTTCCTTCCTTCCTTCCTTCCTTCCTTCCTTCCTTCCTTCCTTCCTTCCTTCTTTCCTTCCCCAAAATAATAATTAAGCACCCACCATGTGTCAAGTACTATGTGCTAAAATCTGGGAAGACATATCTAGGGTTAGAAGTTAGGGTAGGGTTTCTGCTATCAAGTATCTAAACCTCTGTGAAGATAACAGGAATACAATACTGTGATGTGTATGTGTTGGCACAGAGAAGAAATGAGATGCAATGGGAAAATGGAAACAGGACCCTTAATACATTCCTACATTAAGTTATGACTCCAAAGCAAGAACTTGATTAATAAATAGGGGTTATCCAAACAATGATGTGTGCAAATACAGTGAACATTTCTTATTTGGGGTATTGCCAGAACCCATTCCTTCTTCTAATATGAAACATTTTCCTTTAGAAAATGGTCTCTCCTTTTGCCATTTGCAACGACGTGGATGGAACTGGAGGGTGTTATGCTGAGCGAAAGAAGTCAATCAGAGAAATACATTTATCATATGACCTCACTGATATGAGGAATTCTTAATCTCAGGAAACAAACTGAGGGTTGCTGGAGTGGGGGTGGGTGGGAGGGATGGGGTGGCTGGGTGATAGACATTGGGGAGGGTATGTGCTATGGTGAGCGCTGTGAATTGTGCAAGACTGTTGAATCACAGGTCTGTACCTCTGAAGCAAATAATGCAATATATGTTAAGAAAAAAAAAAAAGAAGAAGAATGTAGCAGGAGGGGAAGACTGAAGGGGGGGGAAATCGGAGGGGGAGATGAACCATGAGAGACGATGGACTCTGAAAAACAAACTGAGGGTTCTAGAGGGGAGGGGGGTGGGAAGATGGGTTAGCCTGGTGATGGGTATTAAAGAGGGCACGCTCTGCATGGAGCACTGGGTGTTATGCACAAACAATGAATCATGGAACACTGTATCTAAAACTAATGATGTACTGTATGGTGATTAACATAACAATAAAAAAATTAAAAAAAAAAGAAAAGAAAATGGTCTCTCCACCTTTGTGATCAGTCTCAGTGGTACGATAAGTCCAGGTGTCCTGACCCCATCAATGGATGGTAGAGGATATAAGCAAGACCAACTGCAATCTTTCTCTAGGGATTTTGAATCTTAAGTAGAGTAATAAAGTGATGAAGAAATCATTTGGAGTAGATATTTTTAACTAAAAACATTTAATAAAATATAATTCACATATTTGGATAAGTTTACTGTATACAATGTGTTGATTTATTTATATATTGAAATATAATTACCACTGTAGTGTTACCTAATATATCTATCCTATCACATAATTAGCATCTCTTTTTTGTGGTGAGAACATTTAAGATCTAGTCTCTTAGCAACTTTGAATATATAATATAGAGAAATACGGAACACTTCACAAATCTGCATGCCACCCTTGCCTAGGGGCCATGTTAATCTCCTCTGCATTGTTCTAATTTTACTAATATGGAAGTGAGCACTGGAGTAGATTTTTTATGTGACAACTGAAGAAGATGGCCCATGGTTTCCTGCTGCTCAGACTTGCAGCACTGCTCTGGTTCCTCTGTGTCTGTGCTGTGAGCTAGAAAATTTTAATTTTCTTAATCTAGCAAGAGGCAGCATCAGTTGTTAATCAAATAAGTCTAACTGAAACAAGAAGGTTCTGCTACATAGAAGGTATAGTGTATGCAAATACCTAGAAGCATGAAAGAACCCGAAAGCTTAACTCAAGATAAGGTTCAAGGAAAGAGGCAAGGATGGAGGGATGGGATTCATTGGGAAACAAAGATCTTATGTAAACTCAACAGCTTGCAAGTCAAGACATAATAGAATTTTATTCGTGACTCTCATCCCTATCTTGATGTTCATAGAAGAGAACACTAATGTCCAAAGATCATAAACCACTCTTTCAAATATGTATGCATTTACGGGTTCTGGAATTGAGCCTAAAATTTGAGTAATAGAAGATTAGACCCATGCTACCATGATAGCTTATCTCCCCTTTTGATGAAAATAAAAATCAATCTATATCTCTCTCTATATATATACATATAGTGTCAACACACAATTAATGCTCAGTAAGAATAGTTCAATGTCAGAAAAATTTAGTAATACAGTTCATTGCATCTCAATAGATCTAGAAAAAATTGATAATATTAAACACTTCTATCTGTTTAAATAGAAAATATTTCTAGAAATACTGAGTAGGGAATTTTCTTTACTTACTAATGGCTTCCTACTCATAAAAAACAGAAAATATCACACTTAAATATGAAAGCGTAGGCCATTCTCTTTAAGGTTAGAGACATGATACATTTCCATCTATCACTAATGTAGTTCACTGTGCACTGAACAGTGTACATTGGATTAATAAAAGCAAAAGAAATAAGAAATTTAAAGATTGGAAAGGAAGAATCAAAAGTATAATTATATGATAGCATAATGTATGTACGTTATAAAAAAGAATCAGCAGAAAAAAAAAAGAATCAGCAGACAATTATTGGAACTAATTAGAGAATGTAAACAAAATTTCTGGCTCTGCACTCAATATATGCAATCAAGAGTATCCCTCTATACTAATAGCCAACCATGAAATGCAAAAGAAAATGAGACCACTTATAACATTACCAAAAATATTCTAAAGCATCTAGGAATTAAACTAATAAAGAAGAGACAATCACTTTAAGAAGATTAAAAAAATAAAGTTCTAATAAAAGAATTAAAAGAAGACCTAAACATATAAATACTCTCACTATATGAATGGCTATAACTATTTAACCTTGTGAAGAGGTCACATCACCCTTCCCCAATTTGATCTATTAATTAGATGTCATTTTGTTCAAAATTCCAGTGGGGTTTTGGGAGGACTGTGTAAAAATGTCTTAAAAGTATAGCAAAAGCTAGGAATATATAGAAAAATAAGAACATAGTTAGAGATTCACCTTACTGTGTGTTAAGAAATACTATAGAACACTTCTGCTTCCAAACAAGTTGGAATAAAAGGAATTGGATTTATTCTCCTGTCTCATACAACTGAAAAAAGAGAAACAAAATATGAAACAAGGGTCTTCATTAAGCAGTACAGGACCAAGATCTCTGGGAGTTGAAAAGCAAAGTGAGCCCTGTGGTTACCTGGAGAGAACTTCTAGACCACAGCACTACAGACAAGAAGCTAGGCGGAACCTGGGCAGAGGAGCCAAAGCTGGAGTTCTGGGCTGCCAAAGTGGCTAGGATTGTTAGTGCACACTCCTGGAGAAGCAAGGGCTGCCCAGAGAGATCACAATGGATCTGCAAAGGGTTTCCCAGAGTCTTCAGCTGAGTTTTTATTAAACAAACAAACCAACATGCCTGGAAGGAAGTTACACGTGGTTGAGGAAGATCTGAGCATCCTGAGGCTTAGTAGTCATGGATTAGCCATGGATGAACCACCATCTTGGTGCTCACACAAAGGCAAAGAATAGACTTCACACATGAGTGAGTCAATAACTGATTGTTTAGTAAAATACATGAGGAAAAATGAAGTTGGAACCATTTCTTAAACTATACATGACAATACATTTCAAATGGATTCAAAGTAATATAAGGTTCATGAAAATACCTGATGGTCTTTATGGTGATGGGGTTCAGAAGAAATTCTTAAGCAAAATTTGTAAAAGACAAAAAACAAAGAAAACCCCCCAAAAAACAAAAACAACAACAAAAAAACCCACAAAAAAGAACAAAACAAAACCAAACAAAAAAACAAAACTCACAAAGGTTTAAAGAAAAGATTTCTGGACTTGATTAAAAGTTTCCTATTGAATAAAGAACATCATAAACCAATAAGAGACTGGCAAAAATATTTCAATGAACTAAATTTAGTAAAAATAATACTCAGAAAATAAAGCACCCCCTATGAATCAAGACAAAAAATGGCTAGTAAATATAAGTTTGAGATTTTCAGTAACAGTAACAGTAAAATAAATTAATATTTTTATAATATACAGTAAGAATTTATTTTTTAATTTTAAATTTATTTAAGTAATAAATATATATTTTTAAAAAATCATAAAATTACAAAAATATATTTATAGGGAAAAGTCCTCAGCTCCCTCCATTCCCACAGATACCCAGTTCCCCTGCCTCCACCTCCTTAGAAGGTAGTAGTTAATTTCTTACATCTCCCTCCAGAAACATTGTATGCAATATAGAAGCAAACACAAATATTGTTTCCCCTAATTTTAGTTTAACAATACCTCTTGGAGATTGTTCTGTATCAGTACTGGTAAAGCTTTCTCATCTTATGCTTAAAAACTAGTTTTATTTTATTTATTTATTTTATTTTATTATGTTTATGTTAATCACCATACATTACATCATTAGTTTTTTTTAAACTTTTTATTGTTATGTTAATCACCATACATCACATCATTAGTTTTTGATGTAGTGTTCCATGATTCATTGTTTGCGTATAACACCCAGTAAAACTAGTTTTAGATACTACCTGTTGAGATGGCCACAGAACAATCAAATCTTTTTCAGAACTTTATTTTTTTCTCAATAAAAAACTAATTAAATTATGGTATATTATGTAACAAAATGCTATAAATCTGTTAAAAAGAGAATAAGGAATTTTTCCTTAGAGAAGCTCACACTTGCTTAGGAAGTAGCTTAAAGTATTAAGGATGAGTGTTGGCCTCCATCTTTGACACCATTCAGTGCTTTACTGTCATATATAATGTGGCACCAAAATATAAGCTCCATAAGGGCAGGGTTATTTTCCTATTTTGTTCCGGAAATATACCCCAACAACTTGAACATGGCCTGGTCAATGACAGGATCTCAATAAATATTTTAAAATAAGTATCTTGATACTGACAACAATTCACAATGTACAAGTGTATTTGTAGGATGAATTGCTACAACTAGAATGTCTGGGTCAAAGATACATAACACTGAAATTTTGAAAGGTATTGCCAGAGGGCTCCCGTATAGGTCTTACTAGCTTAATTACCACCAACAAAATAGGAGAGTATTCTTTCTGCACAGATTTGTGAACACGGTGTTTTAAAAGTGTAGTAGTTTTTGTGAATCTGATAGTGTGTGTGTGTGTGTGTGTGTGTAAATAACTATGAGCTAACCTTTATAGTCCTAAGATGAGTAAGAATTAGAAAATTGTATGATATGAATGTGAGAGAAAGCCTCTTACATTCTACTAGAAAAAGTGTAACCTCTTAGAAAAAGTCACAAGCAAGACCAAAATTGCATAACTTTTTAAAACCAAGTGTGTATTACCCTAAGACAACTATTTGCCATGCCAGCAATTGTTTTTGGAATAGTATGTGATTCAATCCTGGTCAATAAGGCCTGAGAGAAAATCTGAGAAGTACCTAGAATTAATTTCCTTTCTTTAAGAAGGGACTTACAGAAAGGATATTAAACTTCTGTCAGTGGCTGGCCTGTCTTGAAATGATTCTTGGGCACAAATTGTGACATCATCAAGGGCGTTACCTGGTTTGGCAGAGCAAAAATGTGGAAGGGCCTTTGAGGACATGGATGACATTTGGATCTATCCTATATCCAGACATTGGTTAAAGTACTGCAGTTGCTGTTTTTTCACTTCTGTGGTCAAAAACATCCCAGAATGATAGAGGACTCATTTAGTATATGTCCATTTTGTAGTTGTTCAATCTGAGGTCCTTTTCTGGGATATACCTAAGTTTACACAGTTGGAACTAAGTCTAGAAACAAATAGGTTAACTGAATATCAGGTACATTTGCTAGCTGAATAAGCGGAAATAGATATTCCCCAGACATGACTCTCAAATTCTGAATCTAGCCATAATGTTTTTATTGTTTCCATATTTGGTCCACCATAATGAATAAAATCTAGAAGATGACCTAACTGAGGGGATGGAGTGAGTGCAAATTGTCTAGATAGAACTCTTCTGTTTGGTGAAGGTAAAAGGATTTCTCTCAATGACTGCAGAGCTGTGGAAAGGCCCAGCTGTTTTACATCTGGGATTACTTGGGGCACATGATATACAAGCTACAAAATGCTGTATTCCGTGGAGAAACAGCTCTGCTGTTAAGTTTTTGCCCTTGAGAATGAAGGAAAATCTTGTAAACTTCCTAAGCCTGAGTGTTCTCCCAGTGACTCGGGAGATTTAGAGCAAAACAGATATTCTCTAGGTTTTGGGGGCTCAGGTGATTTTTACTATATATACATATGTATGTATGTGTGTGTGTGTGTGTATGTATGTGTGTGTATATATATATTTCCCCCTAATTTTCTACATGGAACACTTATTATTTTTTGCAATCATAAAGAAACTATAAGTATTACTGAAAATAATTAGCAAAGCTTTTCCCAGCACAGGTGATCTGTGCTCCCATTTTGGTGGCCCTGTGTGTTCAGGCTTGATAAGGAAATTGTTTCTCCAAAGGGCACTTTCATTTATACGTTGCATGGATCTATGTGAAAGGCAAGAGGTTACCATTTAACACAAGTCTGTTTATACACAGACTTAGCAGCCCAGAGCCATGAACAATTGAAAAAAAAATGTAAAATATTCCTATGCTAAGACATATTTTATAATTACTTCAGTATGTACAATGATTTATCTTTTCAAAAGCAATTTTACATCCATTAACTTGTATTCTATTTATCATTTTTTTAATGTAGTTAGGGCAGGCATTATGATGGCTGCTTTTGTTCTTATTGTTGATGTTTTTTCTCAAAAAGCAAATTTAAAAAAATAATTATCCCAAATCAAAAGTTGTGAAAAGGTAAAGCATGACCTCAAACTCAAGTTTGTTTCTTCTAAGAAGTGAACGACTCACTAAAATAGTAATGAGAAAGATAACTAACACTTACTGGTCCCCTAATTTACTCCTCATATATTCCCTAATTTAAACTCCACAATAAACCAATCAAGTAGGTACTGTTATCCCCATTTTGCATTTGATAAAAGACACTAAACCTGAGAAAGTGAGATTTGTTCAAGATCAGACAGTAAATGGTATAAAAGTGGACTTGAACACAAGTCTTTCTATCTGGCAGCATGACAAATACCTTCTCTGTACCCAGAGGGAATGGCCATACTGCCACCATAATGTAAAATAATCAATTCATCTGCCTCTCCCTCTTCATTTCAGCATGGCTCTCTACTGTTCCCAATCATTTCTATAATAACTACTGCATGATATTATTTTCAATTTTGTTCCCAGACAGATACCCAGTCCCTTAGCCTATAGTACAATAAGACAAGGAACAGTGAACATTCTGGCTAGGTCTGGCTTAAAGGTCGTGTTCTGTTGCTTATTGTCTGAATGCAAAAATCACTTTAGAAAGTCAATTAACTGTTTTTATCCATGGTTCATTAGCATAAAATAGGTGGATCAGCACATCTTCTGCCCCTGTCATAAATCTACAATGAGGACAAAAGTAGGTGACAAATGCTTATCTCTATAAACTGTAATCTTATGAAATGTATATTTAATTCATTTACAGAAATAATACATCATTTATAATAAATTTATTTACAATTATAAAGATAAATATTCCTATTCAGGGCATTGAGCTTGGTTGATTTATATACATGATCTTCTGAACAACAAGTGAAAGGTAAATAAAATATTCCTTACTTTGCATACAAGGAAACTGAGTCTTGAGTTGTTTAAATAATTTGCCCAAGGTTTTATAGTTGTCAATAAAATACTTTCTTTCTCTGTGATAACATAATTTACATTAACCAATAGCACAGACTAACTCCACAAGGGGAGAAAAAATATGGCAGCAAATTGTATTCTTTCTGAATAATTTCAGAGAAGCATGTGATTTAACTATAATTAAATTATATTATGATGACACTATGCCAACATATTGCTTCCCTCTGATATGGGAAGGAGATAAATACCAACCAGACCTCGAAGCCAAGACTGGACAACTTGACCAAGCTGAGTAATTAGTTATTTGCTGGGGGCATCAACTAAAGATTTCCATCACTGCTGTTCAACATTTTTTTTTTTTTTTTTTTTTTTTTTAAGATTTTATTTATTTATTTGACAGAGAGAGAATGAGAGAGAAAGCACATGAGAGGGGGAGGGTCAGAGGGAGAAGCAGACTCCCTGCCGAGCAGGGAGCCCGATGCGGGACTCGATCCAGGGACTCCAGGATCATGACCTGAGCCGAAGGCAGTCGCTTAACCAACTGAGCCACCCAGGCGCCCCTGCTGTTCAACATTTTATATCCGGTATTCATTCATTACCTCAGATGCAAGCCACAAATATTTATGCTGTTTATTCATTAATTCATCAGCATAGAAAATCTGTCCTTAGAAGGGTCTTTTAAAGGACAGACTATTAATTTTAATCACAGTATTAATATAATTTGGATTTTGTTTCTCTTCACATGTCACTCATTCATTCATTTATTGAATAAATATTTACTGAACATTAATTACATTTAACATACTTGACTCAAAGATCATGAATAAAGATATGGAGCAGTAAGGGGTGGTTTATAGACAAGGATTATAGTCCCTCCCCACTTTTTTTCCACCTGGGTGTTCAGGAAGCAAAAATCATCTCATCTGAGATTCATAAAGACATATATAATGTCAGTTACCCCGGCCTCTGAATACAGATCTAGAATCTTATTATGTTAGCTTTGACAATAGTAGTTTGTGATCAATGGTTCACAACTCACTAGCCCATGAACCAGGGACAACTCGGCAGAATTTTCTGGGCATTGTATTAAAATTATAAATTTCTGTTCCACATTTGCACCCAAAGATTTGAGTAAGTCTGGAATGGGATCCAAAAAACTTTATTTTTTCATTGTAGGTAACCCTGATGTGCCACTTAGGGTCCACTGACTATATCAATACATGTTATTTTAAAGAAAATGATAGGTGTTTTGGATCTTCTCCCATTGATGTATATGTACTTGTATAAAATATGTATTTTATACATAAATTCAGAGAATTCACGAAGTTCCTACAGGATACATTAATGTATCATTTGGTGGCTGTAAATGAGATTTAGAACTCTTGATCTGGACATATTCCCTCATCTTGAAGCCATGATAAGACAGTCTAGGTACAAGACAGACACCAATAATGTCTGAGCAAGGAAAGGAAACTGAGGCCTAGAGAAGTTGAGACTTTCCCCACATAACTCAATAATTGTATATTGACAGTGATTATTTCTAGAAAAAAACTGTTTCTTAACATTCTTTATACTCTGTCCTATGAAGAAAGATTCATCGGATCAAAAAAATATTCACAATGAAGGAAATTTAAAAAAGAAAAAGAAAGAAGGAAGGAAGAGAAAGGGCAAGGGAAGAGAAGAGAAGAGAAGAAAATAAAAAAGATTCAGGGGTACTTAAAGAAGGGCAGGCTGAAAGCTTGTTGGGTATGGGGAGCATTGTTTGTGAGTACTCCTGTCTTGTCCTGAGCTAGAGGATTTGGGATTTCAGCCAGAAGAGAGGACACAGACATTAATTAAGCATTGGTGAATGTTCAAGATAATGGAATGAGGTTATACATAGGAAGGTCAGTTGACTTTGTGGGGGTTACATTGTCTCGGTTTTAGTTTTAGGTCAGAGAAATACAGAGTGCAAGAAAAAGAGAATGCCCCTTGCATAATGATTTAAGACCTAAAATACGACAATTACGAGAGTTAAAGATTTAGGCAACTGAACTGATCAGCTATGACCTGACATCCTAAGCTTCAGAAGTCTAAGTTTAAATGCACCTCCCTCCCCACATATACGCACACACAAGTGCAGAGAGAGAGGGGTGGGGGGAGCCACAGACAGACAGAAGTGTTGGAAAGGTGTTTGTTGTTTCTGTGATGACTGACAAATTCAGATAAAAATAAATCCTTAAAATGAGTGAATTTTTAAATAATCACACTGAGATAGTGGATGTTATATAGCATTCTAACTTAGGTTATACTTGAATTTAGTAGGTAATTTTCAAACTCTAGTCCACAGAGACCTAAGGGTTCAGAGAAAGTATATTAGGAGTTAGGGCTGAGGGTAAGGAGTGGCCAGGGACAGAGAGGGCACCCTGCCTCCACAGAGCAGCTCCACCTTTTTGTTTAAAATATGGAGATTGTGGGGCGCCTGGGTGGCTCAATCAGCTAAACCTTTGTCTTTGGCTCAGGTCCTGATCCTGGAGTCCTGGAATGGAAACCCACGTTGGGATCCCTGCTCAATGGGGTATCTGCTTCTCCCTCTGCCCCTCCCCCTGCTCCTTCTCTCTTTCTCCCTCCCTCTCTCTCTCACTCTCTCTCTTTGAAACAAATAAATAAAATCCTTAAAAATGAAATGAAATGAAATGAAATATGGAGATTGTGCATAGTATTTTGTTTGAAAAGAAAAGCTCTGTTTTTTTTTTCCCCCCAGTATGGAAGTCATTGCTTAAAGGTAGTATTTAATTTTCTAAGATGTCCTGAATCAAGTGATGCTCACAATACCCTATGCAAATCTGATTGAAATTTGCAGTCCATTTATATTTATATTTTCTTAAGGAAGTCTAAATATCCCAGCAATGTAATCTGGATGATAATCTAGAGTCAAAGTTCATTGAGAAATAGTCTTACATGGGTGTGCCCTAAAATCCAAACACAATATATTGGTATATATAGTGTCATATTTCTCAAACCCCATTCTGGAGAAGAGTATCTCAGGAGACTTTCTAATTGTGGAGAAAGTGGGACTAACACTTTTCAAGTCATGGCCTCTCTATAAGCAGCATGCAGTAATGGAAATATTAGTCTGGGATAAGACAGTTTTGAATCACAGCTCAACCATGAGCTAGCCCTTGTGATTTTGGGCAAGGCATTTTAACCTGTGAACTTCATTTTTTTCTAATCTGCATAACAAGGGTAAGATCTTCATTTTCTAAGGTGGATGTGAGAATTAAATGAACTAGCACAGGTAACTGGTGCTCAATAAATAATTTAGAATTTTCCCTTTAGAACCCCGTGGAAAAGTGATAAAGGTGAATAAAAGGTCTCCAATGTGGTAGCTTTACTTTGAGAGCCCCATGTGGCCAGTTTGGATGGGAAAAGATGAGATCAACCCAATGGCTTTGGGAAGGTGTATGGATGATCATGTATATGTGACTTCCACATTCCTTTCTAGATTTCATGACCAAGTATTCCTGGGATTGAGGACAACATTCACCAGGCCTCTAGGCTTTATAAACCCTGAGAAACATTTGCTCACTAAGTACAGATTTCCCCCCGCCCCAACAAAAAGAAATGGATTGAAACTTGGTCTAATTAAAGAAATTAGTTTAAAAATTCTGAAAGTATAAAAGAAAAATTTCTCCATTCTCTATAAAATCCTCTTTACCTCAATGGCATCAGGGTTCATACCAATAAGGATTCTAAGAAGAATATAAAATAAGTTGATATTCAGAGGAGACCCAGATACATGGTGGAAGCACCAGGGAGACATGAATGCAAGCTAATTACCATGATGGGGACTGCTGTAATTATTCTGCCATTTCATTTCCTTGAACACATTTTGCAACAGTAACTGAGTTAAAAAAATCTGGTGGAGGGCTAAAATTATCAGGGCTCTCTTACTGGAATAATGCTAGAGAACTGCACATAAATTTTAATGGTTTGAGAATTCCAAGGTGGCATTCTTGAAAAAAGCAGTTTACAGTTTTCTGCTTTGAATCTCCTTTGATAACTGCCTATCCCTGTCCATAACTGTCTACTATACAGTTCTCTAGCAAAGAAACATGTCACTTTTTGCTTTTCAGAGCAATCTGTACTTTGCCATCATAAAACTGATCATACAATATTTTTAGTGCCTTTCTATTTTCTGATTTTTTTTTCTGCATAATTTAGGCACCATGAGGGCAGGCATTGCATTTTATTATTTACCATGATAATTCTAGTGCCTTGTATTGTTTACCTTTAAATGTTGTCATTCCTGTGGGTGTGCAATGGTATCTCATTATGGTATTTATTTGCATTTCCTTGATGAGTGATGATGTTGAGCACCATTTTATTTGCTTATTGGTCATTTGGATATCCTATTTGTGAAGTGTCCAAGTGTTTTGCTCTTTTTTTTCTACTGAGTTGCATGCATTTTAATACTGATTTGTAGGCAGGAATTCTTAATACATTCTAGATATGAGTTCATATATATGAGAAAAGTATATTTTTCTACTCATTCATTTTTTAAATCAGTAAGTGAAAAATTAATTATTACATATCTAATATGTTTCAAAGACAGTGCCAGTTGGAGGGATTAATAAAGGTTGTTTTATAAATTGCTTATACATGTTTACAGGGAAGGAACATTAGTGAGTTTTACAATAAAAAATGGCTAACTGGGAAGAAGTAGGTAGTTTCCTGCCTTTTAATAACCTATAACCTTTCACCTAGACACTCTGAGTATCAAAGTTATTTTATAGTGTATCTTTTGCAGGTGGATTACTCTTCATCATTAGAGGTATCAAGAATTTTCTTGAATATTAAATAGCTCTAAAATTACAAGCTGGCTGTACATCTCTTAGTATGCATTGGGGTATACATATGCTCTGGGTAGTTGATAAATGAGAAACTTCTTTTTCAAAATAAAATTTATAATAAGCAAGATTCTTTATTCATTAAGTAGCTTTTAGTACTCACATGATTTCTATTACTAAAGAAATTCCAAAGATTTTTGTTGCACAAATTACAGAAACCACTGATTCTTCCTTCTTTCCTTCCTTCCTCCCTCTCTCCCTCGCTTCCTTCCTTTTTTCTTAGATATAATTAATTTTGATTTATCTTGTAAATGTAGAATGGAGTTTAGCTTCTTAGTTTGACAGATTAACCATATGAAGATTATATGGGTGTCATATTAATGGGGACAAAAGAATGATTGCTAAGTGATGACTCAGTCCTCCCAGATAAAAAAGAGGTATCTAGCATAAGCAGTGTTAGAAGTCAAAACCTCTTTCACTTAATTAATTAATAGAATAACCTATTGATTTAGTTGATCAGTCAATCAATAAATCTTCAAACGGTCCATCAGCAATATTTATTAGCTTAAACTTTGTGGAACAGCCCATACTGTGCACTGAGTGGGCACAGAAGTACAATGATGGGGTCCCTCCTCTCCAAGGTCATATAGTCTAGCATTAGAGATAAGCCATGTAACTGATTAAATGTAGAAATGTGTATATCATAAGCAGTTTATAGTTAAAGGGTTATGGCCATTTTTAAATTTATTTTTTAATTCCGTAACTTGAAGTCTGTATCTCCTACTCCCCTTTATCCATTTTTGTCATCCTCCACCCCCTCCCCTCTGACAAATATCAGTTTGTTCTTGTATTATAGGTTTGATTCTGCTTTTTGTGTATCTGCTTGTTTGCTTGCTTTTTTTAGATTCCACATATGAGTGAAATCATATGGTATTTGTCTTTCTTGGTCTGACTTATTTCACTTAGCATAATACACTCTAGTTCCATCCATGTTGTCCCAAATGACAAGATTTCATCCTTTTTATGTCTGAACAATATTCTATTGTGTGTGTGTGTGTGTGTGAGTTTGTGTGTGTGTATATATACATGCCACATTATCCCTCTTCATTCGTCTATTGATGGCCACTTATGTTGTTTCTATATCTTGGCTATTATAAATAATGTTGCAATAAACATAGGGGTATATATATTTTTTTGAATTAGTGATTTCATTTTTTTAGGTAAATACCCAGCAGTGGAATTATTGGATTATATGGTAATTTCTATTTTTAATTTTTTGAGGAACCTCCATAATGTTTTCCACAATGGTTATATCAATTTATATTCCCATCAAGAGTGTACAATGGTTTTTCTATATATCCTTGCCAATACTTGTTATTTCCTATGTTTTATTTTAGCCATTCTGACAGGTGTAAGGTGGTATCTTATTGTGATTTTTATTTTCATTTCTCTGATGATTAGTAATGTTGAGCATCTTTTCATGTGTCTGTTGGACATCTGTATGTCTTCTTTGGAAAAATGTCTATTCAGGTTCTCTGCTCATTTTTTAATTGGATTATTTGGGGTTCTTTGGGGTTGAGTTGCATAAGTTCTTTGTATATTTTGGATCTTAACCCCTTATCAGATACACTATTTGCAAATATCTTCTCCAATTCAGTAGGTTTCCTTTTTGTTTTGTTGATAGTTGTATTTGCTGTGCAAAAGCTCTATATTTTAAAGTAGTCCCAATAGTTTACTTTTGCTTTTGTTTCCCTTGCCTTAGGAGACATATTTAGAAAAAATGTTGCTACAGCTGATTTCAGAAAAATTACTACCTGTGTTCTACTCTAGGAATGTTATAGTTTCAATTCTCAATTTAGATCTTTGACCCATTTTGTGTTTATTTTTGTGTATGGTGTAAGAAAGTGATCCAATTTCATTCTTTTGCATGTAGCTGTCCAGTTTTCCCAGCACCATTTATTGAAGAGACTGTCTTTTTCCCATTGTATATTCTTGCCATCTTTGTTATAGACGAATTGGTTATATACTTGTGGGTTTATTATTGGGCTCTCTATTTTGTTCCACTGAGCTATATGCCTATCTTTGTCCAAAGATATGATACTGTTTTGATTACTACAGCTTGTAGTGTATCTTGAAATATAGAATTGTGGTACTTCCAGCTTTGCTTTTCTTTCTCAAGATTGTTTTGGCTATTTGGGGTCTGTGTGGTTCCAAATAATTTTACTTTTCTAGTTCTGTGAAAAAAATATTGTTAGTATTTTCATAGGGATTGCATTGAATCTAGATTTCTTTAGGTAACATGGACATTTTAACAATATTAATTCTTCCAATCCATGAGCATGGAATATCTTTCCGTTTTGTATCAATCTCAATTTCTTTCATCACTGTTTTATAGTTTTCAGAGTACAGTTCTTTTACTTCTTGGTATTTTTTTTTTTTTTTTTTTGGTGCAATTGTGAATGGAGTTGTTTTCTTAATTTCTCTTTCTGCTTTTTCATTATTAGTGTATAAAAACACTATCAATTTCTGGGTAGTAATTTTGTATCCTGCAATGTCACTGAATTCATTTATTACCATTACTAGATTTTTTGGGTTTTTTTGTTTTTTGGGTTTTGTTTTTTGTGGAGTCTTTAGGGTTTTCTAATATATAGTATCATGTCATCTGCAAATGGTGAAATTTTTACTTCTTCTTTACCAATTTGGATGCCTCTAATTTCTTTTTCTTGTCTGATTGTTGTGGCTAGGACTTCCAGCTATGTTGAATAAAAGTGGCAAGAATGAACATCCTTTTCTTGTTCCTGATCTTAGAGGAAAAGCTCTCTGGTATTCATCACTGAGTAAGATGTTAGCTGTGAGTTTTTCATATATGGCCTTTATTATGTTGAGGTATTCTCCCTCTAAACTCACTTTATGTCTTTATCATGAAAGCATGTTGACCTTTATCATATATCTTTTCTGCATCTATTGAAATGACGCTATGATTTTTATCCTCTGTTTTGTTGATATGGTGTATTACATTGGTTGATTTGCAAATATTGTACCATCCTTGGATCCTCCAAATAAATCCTACTTGATTATGATGAATGATCATTTGAATATATTATTGAATGAGGTATGCTAATATTTTATTAAGGATTTTTTAATCTATGTTCTTCAGGGATATTGGCCTTAGTTTTCTTTTTCTTTTTTGTTTTTTGTTTTTGTTTTTGTTTTTTGTTGTGTCCTTGTCTGGCTTTGGTATCAGGGTAGTGCTAGCCTCATAGAATATATTTGGAAGCCTCCTTCCTCTACATCTTTTTAATAGTTTGAGAAAAATAGGTATTAACTCTTCTCTAAGTGTTTAACAGAATTCACCTCTGAATCCACTTGGCCCTGGATTTTTATTTTTGGTAGTTTTTTTTTTTTTAAAGATTTTATTTATTTATTTGACAGAGAGAGACACAGCGAGAGAGGAAATACAAGCAGGTGGAGTGGGAGAGGGAGAAGCAGGCTTCCCGCAGAGCAGGGAGCCCAATTGCGAGGCTTGCCCCAGGACCCTGGGATCATACTTGAGCTGAAGGCAGACGCTTAACGACTGAGACACCCAGGTGCCCCTTTTTGGTAGTTTTTTGATCACTGATTCAATTCCATTACTAGTAATTGGTCTGTTCAGATTTTCTATTTCTTCCTGATTCAGTTTTAGAAGATTGCATTTCTTCTAGGTTGTCCAATTTGTTGTCATATAATGTTTCATAGTATTCACTTATAATCTTTTATATTTCTGTGGTATCAGTTGTTACTTCTCTCTCATTTCTGATTTTATATTTATTTGGGTCATTTGCTTTTTTCTTGATGAGTCTGGCTAAGGGTTTATCAATTTTGCTTATCTTTTCAAAGAACTAGCTCTTGGTTTCATTAAATTTTTACATATTTTTTAGTCTCTATGTCATTTATTTCTGCTCTGATCCTTATTATTTCCTTCCTTCTACTCACCTTGGGTTTTGTTTGTTCTTCTTGTTCTAGTCCCTTTAGGTGTAAGGTTAGAGTGTTCATTAGAGCTTTTTTTTTTTTTTTTCTAAGAGAGAGAAAAAGAGTGTGTGTGTGTGTCAGTGGGGGGAGGAGCAGAGCAAGACAGAAAGAATCTCAAGCAAGTTCCACATTCAGCATGGAGCCGGTCACAAGGCTCAATTTCACAACCCTGAGATCATGACCCCAGCTGAAATCAAGAGTCAGACTGAGCCACCCAGGTGCCCCTTCTTATTTCTTGATATAGGGCTATAGTTTTTTGGGGGTATGGCCATTTAAAGAAAGATGCAAACTCATGGGGGATATAGTGTCTTTGAATGGAGCCATGGAGGATTGGGACTGAAAGAGGCAATCTATACTTAAACTGCTTGATATGATAGCCTTAGTCACCTACAAATATTTACATTTAGAGTAATTGAAATAAGAATAAATTAAAAAATTCAATTTTTATTTGAACTACCCTGGTTTCTAGTTTCAATCAGTAGCTACATGAGGCTTATGGGTATTACATTTAGTGACACAGATATAAAAATTCAAGGCGATATTCGGGTATTTAGTTTTATTCTCACATATTAACTTGCAATTCCAATTTTGGAAAAAAAATTGGAATTAAATTTTTTTCTTTTTTTAAAGATTATCTATTTATTTTAGAGAAAGAGAGAGAGAGGAGGGAGAAGGAGAGAATCTCCAACAGATTCCCTGCTGAGTGTGGAGCCTAATGTGGGGCTCGATCCTATGAACCTGAGATCATGACCTGAGCAGAAATCAAGCATCAGACATTTAACCACTGAGCCACCTAGGAGCCCTGCTTTTCTTTTTCAAGTAAAAGAAAGGGATAAAAATATACATTAACAATGTTGATATGATAGCAACCAAGAGTGGCTTAAAGAGAGAAGAGAGAGTTGTTTTATATCTGAACTAGATAATAGTGGAAATAAGGAGAAATTAGGGGTTTGTGCCCACCACTCATTCATTTTAAAGATATTTATTGAATGTATACTCTAGGTCACTCTAGACAAAGATATAGTGATAAAACGGATAAAAATGCCTTCTTTATGCAGATTATGTTTTAATGGTATGAGTGGGCTAGAGTTTAAATTCATTTACTAGTTCCATGTACTTCTTACAACAAACCTGGGAGATAGGTATATTGGCTCCCATTTTGTACATGAGATTAATTACCATAGGTTCCAAACCTCCATAATAACCATAATAATAAAGTAATAAGGGATGGTCATAGCTATATTATATGTTTATGTGATGTGACTTAGACTGTTATTAGTATTTTACTAGTCTCATTTAATATTTAATATCCATTTAATATTCCTAACAACTTTTTAAAGAAGAGATTAACATTTCCATTTTCTTTTAACAGGTGAGAAAACTGAGGTTTTTACATGACTTGTCTAAGTTGACTCAATTACTAAGCAACAGTCCAGGATTTGAACCCAGGCCATCTGAGTCCAGAGGTCACCTGTAACATGGAACGCAATGCACATAAATTTCTTTGGTCTTAAACCCCGTGCTCAGACTTAGAAAAGAGAAATAATACTATTCAGTGTCTTGACCTGCTGTGGAATGTGAGTAAAAGGAAAGAATTAGACTCCTAGATATCAGAGCCATTCATTTAGGAATGTACCATAACTACACCCAGACTTCACATTGTCCCCTGAATAAACACTCAGTACACATTCACTGCTCTGACCACATTAGTATAATGAAAATGGTCTGGTATCTCCATGTGAATTAATCCTAAAAAGAGGGCAAAGGAGGAGCAAAAATGAAAACATGCACCCAAGATGTGAAAATGAAAGGGGTTTGAGGAAGAATATCCCTGTGACCGCACTGATTGGGATGGGCATTTTCACTAACACATATAGGTGCTCACAGCAAGGTCAGGGCTCTAGTACGTTCCATTGTCAAATCTGGAATTGACACTAATTCACAGTCAAAGGAAGCACTTACTTGAGGTAGCTGATTGGTAGTTTGCCTCTTTGGTGAATGAATGACATCTGTAAGTATGGGCAAGTAGCTCAAAATTCAAGACCCTTCACACTGACACTCAAGCTTCCCAAGAGTGGGGGCTAATGATGCACAGGTACTGGGATATTTGATCAGGTACCTCCCTGCTGGTGGTGGTCCAGCCCTTTGTGATTGGTTACAAACTGATACATTTCCCAAGCCTGAAGTCTCAGGTAGTCACTGTCTCCCTTCACTTCTCTTCTAAGCCACATTTCATCAAACCCATCCACTTAACACCCTAATGGAATCAGTCTTCCTCACCAGCCCCTGCCTCACTCAGTCCATTCCTTCATCATTTTTTTGCCTGAGTTACTCCAAAAGCCTCCTAATCTTGCATCCAATTCCTCATTTCCCTGCTACAGTGCAATCCATTCTAAAGGTTTCTTCTGATTAGTCTTTTTAAAATGCAGATCTAGACATGTAAATCCTTGATTAAAAACCTTTATTAATCCCAACTGATCCAGGATGCTGTCCAAGCTTTTTAACATGGTTCCCAAGGACCCTCATAATCTGATCTTTTTTCCATCAATTGACACTCCCCTCTCTATGTGTCATCTTCTGTAACTTTCATCCAGTTGTCCTTCCCTGAGACCTTACCATGCATTTAATAGTGATATAAACTAAAATTCTTACTTGGTGTGTATTTAGTTTTATTCTCACATATTAACTTGCAATTCCTATTTCTAACCTCAGGAAATACCTAAATCAGACTCCCAGGAACCAACACCAAGCCTAGACTTCCTGAAAGATAATCTTAGCCAGGCCAATGCAGAAGTTCCTGAAGTAAGATTTCAAATATTTCTCTGACCTCAAGACTTGAGACAGAGCTACTTGTGGAGAGGGCACTTTTATTTAAGAGCCTATACCTGTTGTTCCTATACTTATTCCCTGCTGATAAATACATATCCTTGGGGGAGGAGCAAGATGGCAGAGGAGTAGGAGACCTAAATTTCATCTGGTCCCAGGAATTCAGCTAGATAGGGATCAAACAATTCTGAACATCTACGAACTCAACAGGAGATGGAAGAAAAGAATAGCAGCAACTCTGAACAGAAAAGCAACCATTTTCTGGAAGTTAGGACGTGTGGAGAAGTGAATTCAAGGCGATATTCGGGAGGATAGATGGCGGGGGAGGGGGCCTCCATCAGCCGCTACCGGCAAGTGATAGAGCAGCGGAGCACAAAATCGGAACTTGTAGAAGTCTGCTCCGCTGAGGGACATCACTCCAGTGGTTAAGCGGGGGGTGGAACCCTTGCTGGGACAGTGTGGTCTCAGGACCCTCAGGGTCACAGAAAGATCAGAGGTGTCTGAGTGCGGCACAGCTCCCAGGTATCAGGAGCGGGGAAGCCGGCTGCAGAGACGGAGCCAAGGAGTGGGCTCTCAGCTCGGGGCTGCCATAAACCGTGATCCGCGGCACAGTTGGGCCACTGCTCTTCCAGCAGGGACCCAACAAGCGGCAGATCCGGGGAAACTCCCCTTCCTCCCCCGGGATGAGTGGTGTGGGAGCGCACCGCAGGGATCTGCTGGGTTTGGAGACTTCACACGGGGTCGTGTGCCAGAGAGAAACGCTTGGTCACAGGCCGGGTGAGCACGGAGTGCGGCCGGAGACTGGGGAGACGGGAATGACTGACTGCTTTTCTCTGGGTGCACACTGAGGAGTGGGGCCTGAGTTCTTGGCTCCTCAGGGGGAGGGAATGGGAGGCTGCCATTTTCATTCTCATCCTCCAAAGCTGTATGGAAAGCTTGCAGGGAACGAAAGCTCCCGAGAGCAAACTCGAACAGATTATTTAGCTGGGACCCGGCAAGGGCAGGGCAATTCCGCCTCCGGCAAAGACATTTGGGAACCACGGCAACAGGCCCCTACCCCAGAAGATCTGCAAGAACAGCCAGCCAAGGCCAAGTTTACCGATCAATGAGAATGGCAGAACTCCAGCACTAGGGGAATACTGCACATAGAATTCATGGCTTTTTCACCATGATTCTTTAGTCCTTTGAAGTTAATTTTTTTTAATTTTCTTTTTCATTTTTTTTTTTAAAGATTTTATTTATTTATTTGAGAGAGGATGAGAGGAGAGAGAGAGCACATGAGAGGGGGGAGGGTCAGAGGGAGAAGCAGACTCCCTGCTGAGCAGGGAGCCCGATGCGGGACTCAATCCTGGGACTCCAGGATCATGACCTGAGCCAAAGGCAGTCACTTAACCAACTGAGCCACCCAGGCGCCCCTTTTTCATTTTTTTTTTGAATTTTTCTCTTTCCCTTTCTCAACCAACATCTTATCAATCCCTTTTTTAATCCCTTTTAAAAAATTTTTTTTATTTTTCATTCTTAGAGTCATATTCTATCCCTTCATAGTAGTTAACCTTATTTTTGGTATATATATATATATAAAGTTGTTCTCTCTTTAAAATTTTGGGATACAGTTTCTTCTAACAGACCAAAATATAACCTAAATCTCTAGTGTATGGCTTTGTTCTAGTCTCCTGGCTGATCATATGCTCTCCCTTTTTTAAAAATTCCTCTTCTTTCCTTTTTCAACCAACTACTTATCAATTCCTTTTTAAAAATGTTTTATAATTTTCATCTTTACATTCATATTCCATCCCTTCATCATATTTACCCTTATTTTTGTACATATATAAGTTTTTCTTTCTTTAAAATTTTGGAGGCACTTTTTTCTAACAGACGAAAATACGCCCAGAATCTAGCATGTGGCACTGATCTATGCACCAGCCTGATCATATTTGATCATATTCTGTTTTTTTGTTTTGTTTTGTTTTGTTTTTGTTTTTATCTTTTTATTTGTCTTTTTCTTTTTTCTTTCTTTCCCTTTCTTTTCCCCTGGCTCCAGGTCTTTTCTGATTTGTTTAGTGTACATTTTCTGGGGGCGTTGTTACCCTGTTAGCATTTTGTTCTCTCATTAATCTATTCTCCTCTGCACAAAATGACAAGATGGAAAAAATCACCTCAACAAAAAGAACAAGAGGCAGAACTGACTGCCAGGGACCTAATCAATATGGATATTAGTACGATGTTGGGACTAGAGTTCAGAATGATGATTTTAAAGATACTAGCTGGGCTTGAAAAAAGCATGGAAGTTATTAGAGAAACCCTTTCTGGAGAAATAAAAGAACTAAAATCTAACCAAGTCAAAATCAAAAAGGCTATTAATGAGGTGCAATCAAAAATGGAGTCTCTAACTGCTAGGATAAATGAGGCAGAAGGAAGAATCAGTGATATAGAAGACCAAATGATGGAAAATAAAGCTGAGAAAAAGAGAGATAAACAACTACTGGATCATGAGGGCAGAATTCGAGAGATAAGCGATACCATAAGAAGAAACAACATTAGAATGATTGGGATCCCAGAAGAAGAAGAAAGAGAGAGGGGGCAGAAAGTATATTGGAGCAAATTATAGCAGAGAACTTCCCTAATTTAGGGAAGGAAACGGGCATCAAAATCCAGGAGGCACAGAGAACCCCTCTCAAAATCAATAAAAATAGGTCAACACCCCAACAGCTAATAGTAAAACTTATGAGTCTCAGAGACAAAGAGAAAATCCTGAAAACAGCCCGGGAGAAGAGATCTGTAACCTACAGTGGTAGAAACATTAGATTGGCAACAGACCTATCCACAGAGACCTGGCAGGCCAGAAAGGACTGGCATGATATCTTCAGAGCACTAAATGAGAAATATATGCAGCCAAGAATACTATATCCAGTGAGGCTCTCATTGAAAATAGAAGGAGAGGTAAAAAGCTTCCAGGACAAACAAAAACTAAAGGAATTTGCAAACACAAAACTAGCCCTACAAGAAATCTTGAAAGGGGTCTTCTAAGCAAAGAGAGAGCCTAAAAGCAACATAGACCACAAAGGAACACAGACAATATACAGTAACAGTCACCTTACAGGCAATACAATGGCACTAAATTCATATCTTTCAATAGTTACCCTCAATGTAAATGGGCTAAAAGCCCCAATCAAAAGACACAGGCTATCAAACTGGATAAAAAAACAAGACCCATTGATATGCTGCCTGCAAGAGACTCATTTTAGACCCAAAGACACCCCCAGATAGAAAGTGAAGGGGTGGAAAACCATTTACCATGCTAATGGGCACCAAAAGAATGCTGGGGTGCAATCCTTATATCAGACAAATCAGATTTTAAACCAAAGACTGTAATAAGAGATGAGGAAGGACACTATATCTTACTTAAGGGTCTATGCAACAAGAAGATCTAACAATTGTAAATATCTATGCCCCTAAAATGGGAGCAGCCAATTATATAAGGCAATTAATAACAAAAGCAAAAAACACATCAACAACAATACAATAATAGTGGGGGACTTTAACACCCCCCTCACTGAAATAGACAGATCATCTAAGCAAAAGATCAACAAGGAAATAAAGACTTTAAATGACACACTGGACCAGATGGACTTCACAGATATATTCAGAACATTCCATCCCAAAGCAACAGAATACACATTCTTCTCTAGTGCCCATGGAACATTCTCCAGAATAGATCACATCCTAGGTCACAAATCAGGTCTCAACCTGTACCAAAAGATTGGGATCATTCCCTGCATATTTTCAGACCACAATGCTTTGAAACTAGAACTCAATCACAAGAGGAAATCGGAAAGAACTCAAATCCATGGAGGCTAAAGAGCATCCTACTAAAGAATGAATGGGACAACCAGGAAATTAAAGAAGAATTTAAAAAATTCATGGAAACCAATGAAAATGAAAACACAACTGTTCAAAATCTTTGGGATGCAGCAAAGGCAGTCCTAAGAGGAAAGTATATGGCAAGTCAAGCCTTTCTCAAGAAACAAGAAAGGTCTCAAATACACAACCTAACCTACACCTAAAGGAGCTGGAGAAAGAACAGCAAATAAAGCCTAAACCCAGCAGGAGAAGAGAAATAATAAAGATCAGAGCAGAAATCAATGAAATAGAAACCAAAAGAACAGTAGAACAGATCAATGAAACTAGGAGCTGGTTCTTTGAAAGATTTAACAAGATTGGTAAGCCCCTGGCCAGACTTATCAAAAAGAAAAGAGAAAGGACCCAAATAAACAAAATCATGAATGAAAGAGGACAGATCACAACCAACACCAAAGAAATACAAACAATTATAAGAACATATTATGAGCAACTCTATGCCAGCAAATTAGATAACCTGGAAGAAATGGATGCATTCCTAGAGATGTATCAACTACCAAAACTGAACCAGGGAGAATTGGAAAACCTGAACAGACCTACAACCACTAAGGATATTGAAGCAGTCATCAAAAATCTCCCAACAAACAAAAGCCCAGGGCCAGATGGCTTCCCAGGGGAATTCTACAAAACATTCAAAGAAGAATTAACACCTGTCCTTCTGAAACTTCCCAAAAATAGAAATGGAAGGAAAACTTCCAAACTCGTTTTATGAGGCCACCATTACCTTGATCCCAAAACCAGACAAAGACCTCATCAAAAACGAGAATTACAGACCAATATCCTTGATGAACATGGATGTAAAAATTCTCACCAAAATACTAGCCAATAGGATCCAACAGTCCATTAAAAGGATTATTCACCACGACCAAGTGGGATTTATCCCTGGGCTGTAAGGTTGGTTCAACATCCACAAATCAATCAATGTGATACAATACATTAATCAAAGAAAGAACAAGAACCATATGATCCTCTCAGGAGATGCAGAAAAAACATTTGACCAAGTACAGCATCCTTTCTTGATCAAAACTCTTCAGAGTATAGGGATAGAGGGTACATACTTTAATATTATAAAAGCCATCTATGAAAAACCCACAACGAATATCATTCTCAATGGGGAAAACTGAGATCTTTCTGCCTAAGGTCAGGAATGTGGCAGGGATGTCCACTATCACCACTGCTATTCAACATAGTATTAGAAGTCCTAGCCACAGCAATCAGACAACAAAAAGAAATAAAAGGCATCTGAATCGGCGAAGACGAAGTCAAACTCTCACTCTTTGCAGATGATATGATACTTTATGTAGAAAACCGAAAAGACTCCACCCCAAAACTGCTAGAACTCATACAGGAATTCAGTAAAGTGACAGGATATAAAATCAATGCACAGAAATCAGTGGCATTCCTATAAACACCAATAAGACAAAAGAAAGAGAAATGAAGGAGTCGATCCCATTTACAAATGCACCCAAAACCATGAGATACCTAGGAAAAATCTAACCAAAGAGGCAAAGAATCTGTACTCAGAAAACTATAAAATACTCATGAAAGAAACTGAGGAAGACACAAAGAAATGGAAAAACGTTCCATGCTCATGGATTGGAAGAACAAATATTGTGAAGATGTCCATGCTACCTAGAGCAATCTACACATTTAATGCAATCCCTATCAAAATACCATCCACTTTTTTCAAAGAATTAGAACAAATAATCCTAAAATTTGTATGGAACCAGAAAAGACCCCAAATAGCCGGGGGAATGTTGAAAAAGAAAAGCAAAGCTGGCGGCATCACAATTCCAGACTTCCAGCTCTATTACAAAGCTGTCATCATCAAGACAGTATGGTACTGGCACAAAAACAGACACATAGATCAATGGAACAGAATAGAGAGCCCAGAAATGGACCCTCAACTCTATGGTCAACTAATCTTTGACAAAGCAGGAAAGAATGTCCAATGGAAAAAAGACAGTCTCTTCAACAAATGGTGTTGGGAAAATTGGACAGCCACATGCAGAAGAATGAAACTGGACCATTTCCTTATACCACACACAAAAAGAGACTCAAAATAGTTGAAAGACCTCAATGTGAGACAGGAGTCCATCAAAATCCTAAAGGAGAACACAGGCAGCAACCTCTTCGACCTCAGCCGCAGCAACTTCTTCCTAGAAACATCGCCAAAGACAACGGAAGCAAGGGCAATAATGAACTATTGGGACTTCATCAAGATAAAAAGCTTTTGCACAGCAAAAGAAACAGTCAACAAAACCAAAAGTCAACCGACAGAATGGGAGAAGATATTTGCAAATGACATATCAGATAAAGGGCTAGTATCCAAAATCTATAAAGAACTTATCAAACTCAACACCCAAAGAACAAATGATCCAATCAAGAAATGGGGAGAAGACATGAACAGACATTTTTCCAAAGAAGACATCCAAACGGCCAATAGACACATGAAAAAGTGCTCAACATCGCTTGGTATCAGGGAAATCCAAATCAAAACCTCAATGAGATACCACCTCACACCATCAGAATGGCTAAAATTAACAAGTCAGGAAACGACAGATGTTGGTGGGGATGTGGAGAAAGGGGAACCCTCCTATACTGTTAGTGGGAATGCAAGCTGGTACAACCACTCTGGAAAACAGTATGGAGGTTCCTCAAAAAGTTGAAAATAGAGCTACCATACGACCCAGCAATTGCACTCCTGGGTATTTACCCCAAAGATACAAATGTAGGGATTTGAAGGGGTACGTGCACCCCGATGTTTATAGCAGCAATGTCCACAATAGCCAAACTGTGGAAAGAGCCAAGATGTCTATCGACAGATGAATGGATAAAGAAGATTTGGTATATATACACAATGGAATATTATGCAGCCATCAAAAGGAATGAAAGCTTGCCCTTTGCAACGACGTGGTTGGAACTGTAGGCTGAGGGAAATAAGTCAATCAGAGAAAGACATGTATCATATGATCTCACTGATATGAGAAATTCTTAATCTCAGGAAACAAACTGAGGGTTGCTGAAGTGGTGGGGTGTGGGAGGGATGGGGTGTCTGGGTGATAGACATTGGGTAGGGTATATGCTATGGTGAGTGCTGTGAATTGTGTAAGACTGTTGAATCACAAACCTGTACCTCTTAAACAAATAATACATTATATGTTAAAAAAAAAAAAAAAAGAAGATAGTAGGAAGGGAAAAATGAAGGGGGGGAAATCGGAGGGGGAGACGAACCATGAGAGACTATGCAGTCTGAGAAACAAACTGAGGGTTCTAGAGGGCAAGGGGTGGGGGGATGGGTTAGCCTGGTGATGGGTATTAAAGAGGGCATGTTCTGCATGGAGCACTGGGTGTTATACGCAAACAATGAATTATGGAACACTACATCAAAAACTAATGATGTAATGTATGGTGATTTACATAACATAATAAAATAAAAAAATACATATCCTTGATGCTAATCACCTGCACATTCTGAAAATAACTGATTGAGTGACAACATATTTAATAGCTCAGCTCTGCTAGCCAGACATCCTCTCCTCCTTGTTCTCCTTTGAGGAAGGCACCATGTGGCACTATGAAAGTATGGTCCCTGGCAGTGATGGTGACTATTAAACCTTTTAGGGACCACAGCAGGCACACAGTACTAGAAAGCAGAGGCAGAACTGAGAACAGAGAACAGACTTGGAACCAACTGTCTCTTCTTCTATGGGTTCACTTACTTTCTTTTGCCATCAGAGGGAAAATAACAGACAGACCCTTAATGGCCAAGTAAAAGCAATGTGGCAAGAAAAAAGGTGGGACTGGTTATTCAGACTAGGTCTAATGTGGACTTCAACAAAAGGGGCAAGGATTGGAGGAATGTTCATAAGCATTTGTAAAACTGAGCCAAAACAGGGTTGCAGTGCATCTAGACCCATGGATATGGGGCAACCTTAGAGATGTGCAGAGTGAGATATTTCAGGCAAAAGCTAACACTCTTGAGATAAAGTTTTGTCATTTGATTTTAGATGTCTTAGAGATTGCTGAATCACTGAATAAGGCTTTATAGGCACAACTTCAGAAGTACCATTTACAAACTTGGAAATTTCTGGAGTCTCTTGCCTCCTGACTATATCTTTTTGCCCAAAGAAAATGAAGGATGAATGGATGGTCATTTTCACCTTTTGGTCTCAGTATTTTTCACCCCTGAATTTTTATGAGATAGGAACAGTATCAGATATTCTATACTTCCTTCTTCCTCCCCAGAGGATAACCAGAGAGGAGTTCTCTCCCCTAGGGTAGCTACTCTTCACCAAACAAAATATACTTGTATAGAGGTAAAAGTGTGGAGGGAAGTGCTAGGCTATTTGTTCTTCATATGGATACCCAGGCATCACTTTATATCACCACTCAATTTAAGAAGAGTCAGTAGTATTGACTGGATGACTTTTTTCCTCCCTGCTTCAGTTAAGACTCTTGAATAATTTGCTGGATTTTGGTTTACGACAAAGAACAGAAAAGAACAGAACTGCTCTACATGCTAGAGGGAAAAAGAAGTTGGAGCTCAGCACGGTGAAGGAGGGAAACAGGAATGAACAGGGAAGAGAGGGAGGGAGGCAGCAAGAAGTAGAAACTTTAGGTGAAGGAATGTGATTCTTCTCTAAACTTTGGAGACACTATTAAGCTCAGCATGTTCAGATTCCTTGTGGAAATCAGTGAGTGTGTTAAGTTTTGCATGGATTGATGCTGAGCAAAATATAGACAACTTAAATGGCCAAAAATGTGGGAGGGTAAAGAGAAAGATAATGGTATAAGCTCCTAAGATAAATGGAAATTTGGGGGATGAGCTTTCCTAGGCCTAGGGATTGGTGGTATCTGAAAAGATTCTACCTAGATCTTTCACGTGCTAATGTGCCCTAGCTGACATTTGGGTAACATCAGGCATTTTCACCGACTCAAATTTGGTGTGGTCCAAGCCACCTCCAGGTTATGGAAAGGATTTCCAGCCACAATTCTCATCTAGCATGAAGACCACACTACGATGTACAAGTGCCAATGCCATGTGTCATCTCTTACAAAAATTCCAGGAAGAGCAGCAGTAAGAAACAGCCACTGAGCCTCAGTCACAGAGCTCTTGAGAAATATAAGAACTTTTCAAGGATGTTTAACAGAGTAAAAAGTAAATATACAGAGTTGAATGAGGGACTGTATTTGTATCTAAGATAAAGCAATTAGGATGTGGACTTTTTCCGCGTAGAGAGGCGGTGTGGAACAATGGAAAGAGCCCAGGCATTGATGATGTATCAGCTTACCTGCCTTCTCCAAGGAGCCACTTGACAATGTGGGAGGTGGGTGCAGGTCCAGGGCAAGCCCCTCTCACTCCACCCACCTGCTTTATTGACATAATTGTATGTTTCAGTTTGTGCACACTTGTCACAAAAAAATGTCAGCTTGGGGTCATCTGTTGTGGGACCAGGTATCAGACTGGATAAGTCATTTCACTCTGGCCCCAGATTTCTGAAGTGAGGTGTTGGGACAGATGATTTTAAATATCCCCTCTAGCCTTATGACACTGAGTGAAGATTTCCATTCCTCAAAACTCATTCCCTTTAGAGCTTTGACTTTCAAGGATCCAAGTAGGAGAGAATATTTTGCCCTATATTCAGCATGCCACAGTTTTGAATTTCTCATCTGTAGCTTTTGACTGTGCTTAAATGGCCAGAAAAGAAATGCTGTGGTGTAGTCATAAATTAGTGACTAATATGACTTTAAACATTTAAGATACAATACCATGCCAGACATATTGGCTGAATATTCATTAGACAAAACATTTTTATCTCAAAATTAATAAAAATGTTCAAAATGTTTTAATTTGTGGCTGATCTGAACCACAAATTACTGTTACAAAATATGGCTCAGTTTCCAGCTTGGTAGAACAATGCCTATGTCCTTTTTCTTAGATGAATTTTCCCCCCAGTATTATGAAACATCCATATCCACAATTCAAAGTGAATAACCCTGTTCTTGGTGAAGGGAGAATTTTCAAAGAACTATTCTCTCCTTCACGTAAGTTTGTTTGTCAAAACCTCCCTTTCTCTGATCTTGGATTTTGGGACTTCAGTACCAAACTGAGTAATGTAACTTTTATGACATTACAAAATTCTTGTCGATCTATGATGACTTTCTGAGATAAAAGTGCAAAGGAAAGAACATGTATTAATCATCCAATATGTGCCTAGCACAGAGTCCTATTCCCAGGCATTCACTGAAATCTTAAAGGGATGAGTGAACAAACACACATATGATAAAGGCATGCTGATCTTTCCAATTTAATGCCCAAGGCAGTCCTCCAGGATAGTGATTGTAGTACTCACAGTCTAGGAAAGAAAGGTGCCTGAATTCCTCTAGCTGGCAAGCAAGCAGTGGGGCAAGAATTTGAAGGATACAAAGCTCATTTTTGAGGAAGGAAAAGTGAAACTTAAAGATGTTTCTTCATCTCATAGATATACCTATATAATTGAATTTGCTTTTACTCTACTGGGGACATTATATGCCTACAGATAGTATGCTGAATATAAGAACACAAGGTTTAGGATTAGAGAGATAGGCTTGACTATCATCTTTGCTGTTCAGTGAGCAAGTGGATTAACACCAAGCCTCAGTTTCCTTATCCACAAAATAAGGATATTACCTAAAAGGGTCATTCTAAGGATTAGAGGAAATATGTACAGAGTATCCCCATATACCCTGATGTTTTCTGGTGTTCAACAAATGGGAGCTATTATTATTACTGTAGATGCTGATTAAATATTTCATGAATGGGAGCCTCAATTATACAAACATTTAAACAGTTTGGTACCATTTCAACTTCTGAAAAGTGAAATAACACACATAACCTTTTGAAACCTCTAATGAGCAAATGGAAAGTGAAAGTTCTGGCACTAAAAAGTCATTACTGTAAGAGAGGTAATTATTAGTGTGAGCTGCCTAGAGTATCACGGACTTGACTTCTTGTTTCGAACAAAAGTCTTAGCAATGCACAATCAGTTAAAACCCCTAAAATAAAACAGATTTTCCAGAGCTGCATTCATCCATCTTTTCCTTACCGCTGAAGCTAAGTTCCTTGCTATGGCTCTAAAGATCTACACACACTCTTTCTTAACCTTTCAGGTGAGTTTTGCTTTGTGCTTAGCAGTCACAAAGTGAATAACAGCTTGCACACCTTCTTGGTTTCTGTATCAGCAGCTCTTTCAATTACACATCCTGATGTTCTAGGTCTGCCTGAGTGACTGAGTGTTGTTGCTAATGGGGTTTTCTCTGCTTACCCTGCAATAATGGAAAAATGTTTTGGTTTTATTTTTCTATGCAATGTAGCTAGTTAGCCCTCAGTTTCTTTACATGCATAAACACTAAAGTAAGACGGCTTGATGGTGCTGCCAATCCAAATGTAATTGGTATGAACATGTAGACTTTGATTATAATTAAAAGTAGATAAAAATTGAATTTAAACTCTTTTGCCTGATGCTTGAGAGAAAGATGCTGTGGGAGGCAGGTGAAGAAGCAAGTCTAAGGAGAATATTATGTCTAAAGACAAAAGTCCTGTGTTCAAATATTGGCTAAGCAAGCATCTTTATCTTCCTTGTCACCATCAAAATAACATTTATAACAATAATAACTACAACAAAATAATAACTATTTGATTTGTGCCAGGTCCAATAAAGCCATTTTAAATGTCTCATATCACTTGAACTTTACAATATTAAAAGGAATATGTTGTGTCTTTTTTAAGTCAAAAATTGAGTCTCAGGTGATTGTATTATGGCCTAGGTCTCTCAAGTGGTAAATGACAGCCAGGATGCACACATGGATGGTGTGACTCCAAATTCATGTTCTCTTTACTATGCAATTCCACATCCCTACTCATATCCTACACATATGATAGTGTTTAGGTCCCATAAACTCTCTAAATCTCCATCCCTTCATCTGTATACTTGTTATTATTAACTGGGACACACAATTACTTGAGGATCAATTACAATAGTACATAAAGATATGCATTTTCTGCTGGAATATGTTATGTCATTAATGACTAGACAAGTTTTATCCCTTACAAGAGACACTGTACTCCTATCATTTTAAGATCAACAATATCTGCCACCTCCCCTCCACAGGGACCCTGCCTACAAGATTGGGAGGAGAAAAGCTTTGCCCCACTGTTCCCTTAGTTCCTTCCCTTCTTACTTAACACAGTCATCAGATGGGTGCTGCCCAGTGGTCGATATCAAAGGGGGGGAATCCTCACTCTCAAGACTGCCAAGGATGAAAGCATATTGGAGGGTAAGTCTTAAATTTGTCCTCATTTATGTGAAGCTCCTCAGCAAGGGGATCTCAGAAGTATTTGTAAGATGGGTTGGAGGTAGGTGTAGAAGGGTCAGTTTGAGAAAGGTGGGATGAACTCATCACAAGGACGTCTGAATCAGACAAAGAATGTTCCTATTTTATATAACCTGTTCTCTAGCCCTGGAAACCACTTTTCTGTTTTGCTGCTGCTCCCTTTTGTTTAAGCCACGACAGCAGGAGGTGCTACAAGGAGCCGTCAAAGCTGGAGGAGGAAGAAGAGACTTGCCCCTTGCCATTCCTGGGGACTTCCTGCCTGCTTCCTGCCCCTGTAGCACACTCTAGGTATACTTCTGCACACAGTCACCAGCACTTCTTCCCCACGACAGCAGCTAACTCCAGTTGGCAGGGTCTTAGCCCTTGCAGCAAACCCTTGCAGCTTAGTCATATACGCCAGCCTTGGCCAAGCAGAATACTCTCCTCAGGAGCACCTTCTTTTGAGCTCAGACTCAGGAACACTAGCAGAGTAGCTCCCCACTCCCCCACCCCCCACCCCCGCCCCCAGGAATGTGAATTGCAGCTCCTAGTGCCCCTCCTCCAAACTTTTTAAGAATTCCAGTCTTTTCCCTTCCCATTCTGCAGTTGCTGCCTCCATGACACGTTAGCATCTTCTCTGTCTTTTCAGCTGTCTCACTAACAATTTTATACCTAGTCAGTGATACTTTTATATTAAGTAGTCTTTGCTCAAATAAGTGGTATGGGTTCGTCTCCTGCCTGAACCCTGTGTATATACCCTCCCACCTGCATTTTCAGCCAGATAACAGGACTGATGGGTAGAACCTTTGCCAGAAGGGAACAAGGAACACAAAACTCAAATCTCTGCAAAAGTTATGAGCCTTTGTCTGGGAAGTGAGACAGGACTGTCATTTACTGAGACGCTACTATGTCCAAGCAGTGTGTTAAGCATTTCATATGCATTTCTAAATCTTCACCAAAAAAAAATTGCAAGCTTCTTATTATTAAATCACTTTATAAATGAGGTTTATAGAGGCTAAATAACTTGCCCAATGATACACAAGTGGCAGAACTGAGATCCAAATGCAGGTTTGAGTGATGTCATAGTCTAGTCTTAATTAAGAAAGATAAAGGAAAACTTCCAAGTTTTATTTATTTTGGTAGGTTGAATTCTCCAGAGGAGAAAGGGAGATGGACAAAATGTTTTGCTTAGGAGTGAAGGTTGTTCATGTATACATTAGGTTGTTTGCTCAAAAACATAAACAAAATGGATATGGTCCTAGGGTAAAGTGAGGAATTTTAACGAGCTTGCTATTATTCATTCCCTTGATAGGAATTGATCATAGCATAAACCAATTTACCCAACTCACCATCACTTACTAACATAGCCCCCTAGAGAAAAGATGAATGTTAAAAGTTTTTAAGAGGTCTGTGTGTAAAGAATGTAGACCTATTCCTGTCACGAGACCAGCAATTATGTCCCTGGAATTTTCAAGGCTCTTGTGTTTCTTTTATTTTTTTTTTCTTTTTCCTTCTTTATTGACATATAATTGACAAGTTTAAGATGTGTAACTTATTGATTTGATACACTTATATATTACAAAATAACACCATATAATGCCTTCATTACATCACATAATTACCATTCCTTTTTTTTGTGGTGAGAATGTTTAAGATATATTCTCTTAGCCACTTTCAAGTATATAATATGGTATTATTAACTATAGTCAGCATGTGTACATTAGGTCCCCAGAACTAATCCATCTCCCATCTGAAAGTTGTACTCTTTGCCCAACATCTCTCCACTGCCCCCACCCACCTCTCTCCCCACCGCCTCTGGTAATCACTATTCTAATCTGTTTCTATGAATTCAGCTTTTTTAGATTCCACATATAGGTGATATCATACATTATTTGTCTTTCTCTGTCTGACTTCTATGATATTGTAGCTGATGTTGGCATCTGATTAGAGTTTAGGAACAAGGACATTCAAGACAGAGAACAACTTCTATAAAAAGTACACATACATAAGTGAGATCTGTGTTCTAGGAACTGTTTTAAGTCTAGACAGTAGGAAAGCAGGTGGGGAAGGGGTGTGAAATGAGCCCTAAGAAGTAGAAAAAAACTTGACCCTAATGCAATGTTAAGATTTTGTTCTGTGTCATCAGACCAGAAGAATGCAGAGTATGTTAATCTTTTAAAAAGCATATATATTGAACTAATTCTCAACTTACACAAAATTATTAAAAATGGTATCAAGAGTTTCCTCGCTTCCCTCTCCCCACTCCCCCTAGTGTTAACATTTGTACACAATCATAGTACAATGGTCAAGAATGGGAAATTAATATATTATCAATTCAACCACAGACTTTATTCAAAACTCACTAGTTTTTCCACAAATGCCTTTTTTTTTTCTTCTTCCAGGATCCTGTCCAGGATCTCACATTGCATTTAGTTATTTTTCTTTTATTTCCTTTAGTCTATGATAGCTCCTAAGTCTTTCCTTATTTTTCATAATCCTGACACTTTTGTGAAATACTGAGCAGTTATTTTGTAGAATGACCCTCAATTCGAGTTTGTTTGATGTTTTCTAGTGACTGAAGTGAGATTGTGAATTTTTGTCAAAAATGATGTTGTGTTCTTCTCAGTACCCTTTCATATCAAGAGGTTCCTACTGTTGTTATATAATATTACTGGTGATTTACTATTGGTTTACTTGGTTAAGCTGGTGTCTTCTTTATTTCTCCAACTATCAACTATCTTTTCCTTTGGAGTTGGTAAATATCATGGGGGACATACCCTGGGATGCTACAAATCCTTTCTCTTTTTTTAAGATTTTATTTATTTATTTATTTGAGAGAGAGAGAGAGAGAGATCGAATGAGTGGGGTGGGGGAGGAGCAGAGGGAGAGGGACAAGCAGACTCTGTGCTGAGCTCAGAGCCTGATGCGGGGCTCAGTCTTACAACCCTGAGATCATGACCTGAGTGGAAATCAAGAGTCAGACACTTAACTGACTGAACCACCCAGGTACCCCTACAAATCCTATTTCTATTAAAACTTTCTTCTATGAATTTTAGCACCCATTGGAAGATTTTACCTACAACATATATTACTGTGGTGTTTGCCTAATGCTGATTTTCTTTTTTATTCCTTCCATCTGCATAAATTAATTAGAATTCCTTTGTGACTAAGAGCTGAGCAGGATAGCAATATTATCTTTAAAAGAATAATATCTTATAGAAGAATAGAATATTGAATACTGGACTGGAAGTAGTGAGGCTGGAGGTGTATAGCTTAGTGACTAACTGTATGGAGCAGAAGGAGAGAGAAAGCAAGGCACAGAGGAGTCTTCTGATCTGGGTGACTGGTGTTGTGGATAACTGAGATGAGGAGCCCAGTAAAAGGGGGCTGATCCGTGGAAGGATACCTTGATCTTTAAGATGAAAACTAATTTAAAGCTTTATACTACTCTTTGATCTTCACAAAGTATTTCCCAGACTGAAAAAGGGGGATTCAAATATCTGTTGTAGTTATCTCTACAAATTGAACAAATTAAAGAGTAGATGATGAAGTGGTCTAAAGTACCAAATCTATAGACACAAGCAAGGCATTATAATCACTGTCATGTTTATCCTGCAGACTCCTCTAGTGCACACAGTAAAATACAAATACATGCAGACAAGACCTTCATGATGTGGCTCCTGCCCACCCTTGTGGCCTTGTCTCCAGTCAGATCCCATGCTGAAGTCAAATCAAACAACTGACAGTTCCCTGAATATGCTGCAACATTTCACACTTCATGCCTTCACAGACCAATATCACTCTTTGAGCCCGCCCCCTCCCAACCCCACCCTCTCAGCATAACCCCATCCTCTGCTTGACTCCTATACTTTCTTTTTGATTCCATGCATGTGTCTCCTCCTCTAAAGCTTTCCTGAAACCCTCAGACAACTATGAATAGAATTTGTATATACCTCTGTTTTTGTATTAAATACATTGCATTGCAATAGTTGGTTCATACTTTGATACAATTTGATAATAACATTAACTTTACAGTAAGGTATAATACCTATGAATTGCTTGTTATATGCCAGTGATTTACCTGCAGTATTTTAATTCTGTCTCCTATAAGGTGGCTACTATTATTTTTACCCAATCTATAGAGTAGGAAACAGACCTAGAGGTAAGAGGCAACTTGAATCAGGTTTCTCAACTGGCAAATTATGTCCTGGGTTGCCTGGCTATCCAGGCTGTGTACCAAACCACTGGATCTCCTACCCTTCTCTCAAGTCCCTGAACTTCTGAGGGCATGGGCAGCCTTTAATCTTTCCCTTCATTTCACTGTGTAAACTGGAGAGATGACAAGTAATGGAAGAGACCAGTATCTCCTAGTTTGGCATGTTGGGAGCAGAGAGTGCGAGGGAGGACGCTGGCCTTGCAGTGCTCACTTACCCTGAGCCTCTTGCCCCTCATCAGTGTCTCAAGCAGCCATAAAATGCTCTCTAGAAAGGATGCAGTCCCTCAGTCTACTTTCCCCATATAGGCATTCAAGTCTATTAGCTCTGCCTTTGTTTTGCACACACAGCAGTGTCAAGCACATGTGTGGGAAAGGCTTCTGATCAGAGTGAGCTAGGCATCAGACACAATGGGTTTTGTGATGGCTCGGCCCTGCAGAACCATAGCTGTTGTTTCCTGGACTTCACCCTCCCCAACAACTGGCACTGGCTCTAACTGTGAGCAATTTGGAAGTTCCAGTTGCATCTGCTGGGATAAAATAAAAAATGAAAACTTGCTCTGAGTGTGTGTGTGTGTGTGTGGGGGGAGCTCACAGATTTCTACTGAGTACTTAAAATGAAAATGTTACCTTTCCCATCAAATAGCATTGCAATTCCCCAGGGTGCAGTTTTCTCTACTCATGGGCATGTACACAATGGATATTTTCACAAACATGTCTCCCCATAGTTTTGTTGGGGTTACCACACAGAAGTAAGCCTGTTTTTTAAGAAGGCCTAAAATGGTTGGGCTGATAGGGAATCTCAAGTCATCATAAGATACAATTATTACTGGTCTAAAGAGACATAAGACACCAACAAAATTTTTCTTAGAGTGTAGGGTCAATCTGGATACTACTTCTATTTCTTCTCTCCCCAGCTGTGCCAGATCCTGGTAGATAGTTGAGCAGTGTTCAACGAGTCAATTGAAGAAGTTCCCAAATAATGCAAAATGTGGGAAGTCAAAGAGGAAGGTCCAGAGAAGGCACAAGTTATGTCTTTAACCATTACTATTTGTTGAACAGTGTACCTGAAATTTATTTACCTTCAACCTCACAAAAGTAACTATTTATTTTTATTTTATCAATAATGAGGACTCTAGGGCTTAGGAGAACCACCCTGTAAAGCTTTGAGGATCTTTACTCCCTGCTAAATCAAAGTCAGAAAACAGACTGCTCCCCTGCCACCCACATCCCCAGGCGAGATACCTAGGGAGCAGTGTCAAGCTCTCATTACACTTCCAGAGTTGGGTCACCTAGGCTGGATTCTGATTCCACCATGTACCAGCTATATGGCATTGGGTGAATTAACTAACCTTTTTAAGCCTCAGTTTCCCCATCTGGAAAATTAAATCAATAATAATATCAATTTCATAGAGTTCTTGTGAGGAGAAAATAAAATTTTTAAAAAGTCCTTAGAATAGTGTCTGGATATAGCTGTGCTTAATAATAATACTAATAGGCACCACGTGTTCATCAAAGCATGTAATCAATACATATTATATATGTCATTTCAAATCCACACAGCAGCAATGAAAAAGAAATATTATAATTCCTCTTCTGTAGATCAAGAAACTGAGGCTCAAGTAGCTCAAATGGCTTGTTCCGGCTCTAGAGCTAGTAAATGAGAATGCTAAGGTTAAAATTTATCCCCTTTAGTTTCTAGACAGCATTTTATTTTACTCCCAACAATGAGAACTTCTAAAATTCATTTTTATAGTCTGTTTTCCCCACTAGACTATAAGCACATGAGAATAGCGACTATATCTGTTTTATTCAAAATTGTTTTCCCAGCACCTAAAACAGGACCTCGAATAAATTATCCTTAATAGTCAATGAATGAATGAATGAATGAATCAATCAATTAATTAGGTCAAAACACAACATATGGGCCACTAAGGTCACAGACAGGGAATCCAGAGGGCTAGGATTATTCCCAAATATATCACTATTCATCAGGGTGATGTTAAGCAAGTCAGCCCATTCTCTTGAGGTCTGGTTTTCTTTTCCCCAAAATAAAGGTGCTGGACTAAATTAATTTCTGAATTTGTGAGTACTCAGTATCCAAATTGCCTTGGTTATTTGAAGAGAAGGCCATAAAGCCTTGGTATGGCCATTAACTAATGTGTGAAATGGTACAGTCTTTTCATCATTTTTCCTTTCGTTATAAATAATATGAATCTTAGACAAAGCCACATCCCACTTCCTTGGGACCACCCACCTCTCTCTTGTGCTGTTTAGAGGGCATTCATTTTTAGGATTAGGAATATTTCCTCTTCTTCCTCAATCATCATCACCACCATCACCATCATCATCATCAGAGCAACCAAATATTTTTGGTGAATGCTCCTTATGCTCCTTATATGCAAAGCACCCTAGTAAATGTTTTATAAATGTAATCTAATCCTCTCATCAAACCAATGAGGAAGGTATTATTGTGAACCCCATCTTATAGAAGAGGTAACTGAAGCTCAAAGTTTTATGAAATTACCTACTTGTCATACAGCAAGTAAGGAGAGAAGTAAGCTCTGAAACCCAGAACCGGGAAGCCTTTGCTCTCAGTTACTGCTCATCTTGCCTTTCCATACAAGACATTAGCAATTTCTTTTTTTTTTTTTTTAAGATTTTATTTATTTATTTGACAGAGAGAGAGAAAGAGTGAGAGCAGGAACACAAGCAGGGGGAGTGGGAGAGGGAGAAGCAGGCTCCCTGCTGAGCAGGGAGCCTGATGCAGAGCTCGATCCCAGGACCCTGGGATCATGACCTGAGCCGAAGGGAGACGCTTAATGACTGAGCCACTCAGGCACCCTGACATTGGCAATTTCAAAGTAGAAATGAAATGCAGGTGAAACATGAATTCAAATATGCTTCTTGTATAAGTCCTTCTTTATAACAAAGAAAAAAGCTTTGATGCTAAAATGATTAAATATATAATTGTTCCTCTGTTATTATGGTGTATGGCATTGTACCATTTCTTCGTGAGGAGCTCATGAAGGTAAATGGCGTATGCTGTCAGCAATTCCATTAGCTCCTATTAAGAACTTCTATAACCCACCATTTCATAAAGGCTCATAAGTGCTAAGCAACAGGCTAAATCCACCAGGATAATCAGAACATGAATTATTTTTAATCACCAAAATAGTCCTTTAATTCTCTGAAAGATTTTTTATTATGTGTAATTTAAGTAAATAAACTATAGTATTTTCCTGATGCCTATATCATCACTTTTTCACATTATGAATATCAGAATTAATGTTTGCTAAGAGCAAATAGGAGTAAAATTAAATATTTTCAATAGAAATGATAACTGAGTACTTGAATAACAGAATTGTTTGTTTAAACAAAGTAGACTAGTGTTTTATTCCATCTCAGGGATTCCAGTTCTGCCATTCCAGTCTACATTTGTTCCCAAAACAATAATTAAGAACACATATTCAGCTAACTGGAAGAATAAGGGAATCTGACTGCTTTTATATGTCAGAAATCTAAATATAACACTACAGCTTTCAACATTCTCTGAACCAGCCAGGCTTTCTCATATCCCCAATACTTCGAGCCTGGTTCAAAGACTTTGAACTCTGTGCTGAGCATGGGTAGGAGGGTCTTTGAAGAACGGTTTCTCCACTTGACAAACTCTTATTCTTCATTAAAAACTAAACAAATAGAACAAAACACATAGAGCTGAAAAGATCATATATTATTTCTTTTGCTCTCTTTCAAGAGATAGTTGCCCCTTGTTGCCATCTTGTGATTCAAGGTAACTTCCTCATGCCTCCATGCTTGAGATCTCAAACTGTCAGTGCATGGAGGGATTTAACAAGTAAACACATTAGATGTTTAAAGAAGGGAAAAATTAAGCCAAGGTTTTAAAATAGGGCAGTTTTATGTAAAAAAATCTAGATTCCCATTTCTCTTGGGGAAAAAAAAAAAAGAAAACCAGTAAAAGAAAAGAACTGACTGTAATGGATTGATTGCCCCCAAATGAACAGTCACCTGGGGCTGAGAAGCTGTTGTCCCTTCAGAGAGGACAGGCTCCCTAGTGCTTCATGAACCTCACTGCTCCCTACTTTTTATATTTGACCCATTTCACTCATTTTGTATTTACTGTGACATATGTAAGCATTCGGGATGACACCCTCGCTCTATGACAACTCTGTTTCGTAAGAGTTATATGGTGATTTCTCCCCTCCTCATCATGAAATATGTATGCATTTTTCCCTCCAAACACGTATTTTGCACTTAGAATATTTCAAACAGTTTACAATAGCTTATTTAATGCTCACAGTTACTTAATGAACAAGGAATTTACATTATCTCTACAAATCTGATGACAAAAATGAGCATGGGGAACTTAAGTAATTTGCTCAAGGTCATACAGTTACTATGTCTTGAAATCAGAATTCATTTCTGCATTCCACTAACTAGCACATGATGTGTGCTAGTAAATGTTGAATTAATAATGGTAATGTCATAGTTTCAACGGAAGTGTTAATATGGTTAACATTAGATGTCAAAATGTTTAAAGGACAAATCATCACATAAAAACTTTATCCCCCCTAAAACAAACAAGCAAATACAGAAAAATAAATCCATTCAGTGGCCCTTGAATCCTTGTACTTGCTTGGAATACATAAAAAGGAAAGAGTGGAAGAGAGATATGTATTGGTATTGGGTGTGGGGGCATGCTATCTCCTTTATCTCAAGCATAGAGAATAAAAAGGATGACTCAGACCTTGCTCTGTGTGTCCTTGAATTGGAATCTTACTCCTGCCTGGCACATCTAATGAGCAAGAACCTGGTTGACTCTCTGCTTTCAAGTAGATACAAGAGAGTACTACTATACTGGGCTCATCTCGTAAGCCCAAAATTCATCAGGACAAAAGATGTACAAGTGGTTACTGTGGTTCAAATGTGGGTCACAGAGGAGGGAATGCTGAAGCAAGAGTTATCTTGAGGTCTGTTTAATAGGCCTACAGAGAGGGCAGAAGAGACTTCCACCCCTAGAACCCACACTTGAGCATGGCTTATAAGTACTGAGTTCAAAAGTCCCAAATCACCATCAGGAAGAGGGACGCTTCAGCCTGGGTCAAGTGAACTGCAGTAGAAAAATCCTCAGTAAAATAACTTTTATAGGGATGATGACAAAAAATAATGTTTTAATTGTTATTAATTGGTTTCTTCCACACAGAGATTATAAAAATGGTGATGATGATGATGATTTGATTATTCTAGGGGACACAGCTTAGTATGATTAAGGACAAGAGTTTTGGACACAGACTAACTTTGGTTCAGACTCCTTTTCTGTTATTTACTATATGGCACTGGGTAGGATACAGAACACCTCAGAGTCTTTGTTTCCTCTTCTATAAAATGGTTCCCTTTATAAATAGCTTTAAATATTACATAGAGTATTTAAGGTGATAATTCATATAAAGCACCTAACATATGGCTTGAATTTATTAAGCATTCAACAATAGAACCTGGTTAGCTACTGTAGTAATGATGATCCCTAAATGAGTAAATAAGATGAAGGCTCAACACCGACAGCACTATGTCGTCTCTCAGCTTTGTCGCAGCCCTGACTTCATCCTTCTCTGATCATGTAGTTATGTATCCCTCATCTAATGTGTTTGAGGGTTCCAACATATGAATTTTGGGAGGGGACATGACTCAGTTCAGAGCAATGTTCAATGGGGGATTCAGTAGGGATGTGGAAATGGAAGACAATCATAATCCTCAAGGTGTTTACAGATGAGGTAGATCCAAGAAAAAAGACTCATTTACTGGTGTGATGACATACCCAAAATGTTTGCAGGTGGACTGTGAGCAACTACTGAACTAGACACCGAAGCCTGTTAAATGTTATTGTAATCTAGAATTATTAGTTATAGATCGACCATACTTGTGTGCATAGTATTTGCTGCACATATTTATACTGCTATTGGACTTAATTCTAAAAAGGAGCCTTAAAGACGAGCATTATGATTATCTTCCTTTCACAAACAAAGCAAGTGAGGCCAGGAGGTTTGAAACTTGCTTTAGATTACTACCAGTAAGTGGCAGAGGTCTCAACCACCAACTTTTAAAAGTACAAGCTCTTCTACCATAGGTCAATGGGAATAACAACAGACTTTGGATAATGCTTTGTGAAATCCTGATTAAAGGCTGGTCTGAATGTGGAAGGGGAGTCAGAGAGGAAAGCTTAAGGGCTATACATTTGGTGCCAACGTTTGAATCTAAGAAGTAGTGAAACATAGGTATTGTTTTTAATGCTCATGTAATTTCTACTCAAGTTATAAATAAGCATTTGGCCAATGACATAAAATATAGCTGTTAACTCATTACAGTTACATCAGAATCACAGGGTGGGTTTTGATGCTTTATGACTTTCCGAACTATAAGAAACATTTTCTTGGTCGAGGTTTTCTTTTGTCAGATTTTCCCTGAAAAGTAATTTAACAAACCAAATCTTCCTATTGAAATATTTTATCTATATTTGGGGCAAGGAGGGATTCTCATTTTGAAAGGACGGTGCTGATCCCTAAAAATCAGAAGATGAAAATTTAAAAGAAAATTCTCAAAATGGTTTAGTCCCAAGTAGGACAAGATTATATAAAAACCAGCAAGCATTTATCAAGCATTTATAATGTTCTAGGTGCTAGGTGAGTATCTAAAACACATGTATTTTCACATTTAAACTTGGCACAACTTAATGAGGGATCTCCCTCATCTTACAGACCAGAACCTGGGGTCTAGTTAGATGCACTAAATTAGCCAAATGGGCAGTGGTGCCAGGATTCAGGCTTAGACAGTGAAATTCTATTTTTTAAAAGATTTTATTTATTTATTTATTTGAGAGAGAGAGAGAGAGAGCAAGTAGAGGGGAGGAGGAGAGGGAGAGACAGAATCCCAAGCAGACTCCTGGCTGAGCCCAAAGCCCAACATGGGGCTCGATCTCACAATCCTGAGATCAGATGTCACTATCCCCCATTACCTGTCACTATCCTCCAGCAACACTACTTCCCTAGGTGATCCACCTGAGACCATCATATTACAAATCACTGTAATAGCTCAGAAGTGTTTAAGGATGTAAAATATGAAACATTTTTAGTTTATTTCATCTTGTATTCAAAGTAACTCTAGGGATTATAAAAAGGGAGAAAAAAGTAATAATTAGCAACACCATCAGAATGATCATCATCATTATTTTTTTTAAGGTTTTATTTATTTGACAGAGAGAGAGAGCACAAGCTGAGGGAGTGGCAGAGGGAGAGGCAGACTCCCCACTGAGCAAGGAGCCCGATGTGGAACTTGATCCCAGGACCCTGGGGTCATTACCTGAGCTGAAGGCAGACGCTTAACTGAATGTTCCACCCAGGTGCCATTATCATCTTTATGAAAGAGATATTCTGGAACTGAATATTTTAGGCAGAACTTAGATTAATAGAGGTTATAAGTGGCCCAAAGTAACACATTTAATTATTATTTAGTACAGCATAGTCTTATTCTATATATTCATCCAGCAAATATTTTTTTAATGAACTTAGTATCTTCAAATGAAAAATATGAATATGAATTGGCTTAGAAATAAATATAAAACAAGATAAAAGATAAATTAGGAAATAGAAGCAACATAAAAATAAAGATGAACCAGGATAAAAATCAGTACCTAACACATATTTATTAAATTATTAACAATTTCTAGTGGAGATTTGCAGAGAATTAATATAGCACTCCTGAAACCAAATACTTAGAAGGCTCTCGTTGCCAAGGTTGGCCCATGGCTGGCCTCTGGGAATAGGGATTCCAGGAGGGTTCTCAAACTGATAAAGTGGATCACGGCCTACACTACTTGTATAAAACAAAAATGAGGTTTATGCTAAACCCTTGCTTTTCTTCTGGGCAACCAGACTTTGGATACATGCCAGACAGAGTATGCCTATGTGACCAGTGAAAACCTTGGGCACTGAATATTTAATGATCTTCCTTCATAAACAATATTTTACACTTGTTTTAACTCATTGCTGGAGAGGAATTGAGTGTGTCCTGTGTGATTTCATTGGGAGAGAACTCTTGGAAGTCTGGTTTCCCCAGACTTGACTTTATGCAGCCTTTCCCTTTGCTAATTTTGTTTTGTATTCCTTCTCTGTAGTAAATTCTAGTTCAATAATAACTACTATTATTCCAACGACTATTTACGGTGTGGCTATTCTAGATTAGGCATTGTATTTAATACCACATATAACACAATCTCATTTATTCTCCACAACAATCTTATGTCATAATTATTAGTATGCTCATTTTAAGAAGAGAAAATTGAGCCTCAGAATGGTTAAATAACTTGTCCAGGATCAAATTTACCTGAGGCCTGTGTTTTCAGATAGCCACTGGGAATCACTGCTATCTTCCTATTCTGTTCATATCAAGATAGGAGAGAAATTTCTTCCATGGATCTCTATAAAGGAGACACTGAAACTTTATTTGATAATATCTTTACAGTAAACTCAGTAGTAAGCTTTATATGATTCTTTCTCATAATGTCCTTCCATGCAGTCAAGGTAAAGCCATCTACTCTTGTCACACAGCTTCCAGGCTGGAAGAGAGGGAACATGATTCTGCTTCTCCTAAATCCAAGTCCTCTATTGCTGCCTTTCCATTTAGAAACATTCCTGCAGAAGATGGGCTCAAGCCTCCTACTGTGGTCCAAATCCGTTTTGCACAATAATCTTTGAAAGATATTTGATCTTGAAGGAAAAATAACCACTGGTGGAGGGGTGGGGGGTTGGGGGGATAGGAAAGCAACAAGCTGCAAGTGCAGAGGTGGCACCATTCTGGTTTTGCTCCAGTAGCCTGTGTTCCTCTCACCTCTCTTCCTTGCCCCTCCCCCATGTCAGGGGAGCATATCATAAATGAAGAAATTAAGATACATCAAACATCCTTTTTTTTGTAGAAAGCTTCCAGAGGCCTCCTCTTATTTTATCTTAGAACCCTCATCCTTTTTACCTCTCCCATCAATGGTCTGGATTTTGTATCCCACTCCAATGACATGAAGATAATCACGACAGGGAACCTCTTTCTCCCTGAGTCTTGAAATTAGTTTATCATATTGTAAACAAAACAACAAGAAAGGAATAAAGCATACAGTAGGTTTAGAAACCAGGAGTAGGGGTGCCTGGGTGGCTCAGTCATTAAGTGTCTGCCTTCGGCTCAGGTCGTGGTCCTAGGGTCCTGGGATTGAGCCCCGCATCGGGCTCCCTGTTCCACAGGAAGCCTGCTTCTCCCTCTCCCACTAGCCCTGCTTGTGTTCTCTCTCTCACTGTGTCTCTCTCTGTCAAATAAATAAATAAAATCTTAAAAAAAAAAAAAAGAAAAAAGAAACCAGGAGTAGTTTTCTTGCCCTAAGAATTATTTATGAATTACCTTCAGTGGTAGGTCATGACCCTGAATGCTTTCTTTCCTTCCTTCCTTCCTTCCTTCCTCCCTCCCTCCCTCTCTCCCTCCCCTCTCTTTTTTCTTTTCTTTTCTTCCTTTCTTTGTTTCTCCCTTTCTTTCCTTTCCCCTCCTTTTCCTTCCCTTTCCTTTCTTACCCTTTCAACTCAAAATACTTCCTCTCCTTTTTAATTTACATCTGCCCTTTGTCTCACACAATAATTGCCCTACTACCATAGCTGCAGTGTGTGTCTGTTTCTTGCAGACTTGGGGATTCTCAGGCCAACATGCTTTAGGAACTAGCAGGTTAGAGACTTGGTTATTACACTACTGACTGCTGCCATACACTTTACCACCACAGGGAAGACAGGATTAATGAGAGTTTCCTTTTCTTTCTTTTTTTTTTTTTTTTTTTAGGACTTTTGCTTTTATCTCTCTCTTTTTTTTAATTTTATTATGTTATGTTAATCACCATACATTACATCATTAGTTTTTGATGTAGTGTTCCATGATTCATTGTTTGTGTATAACACCCAGTGCTCCATGCAGTACATGCCCTCTTTAATACCCATCACCAGACTAACCCATCTCCCCACCCCCTCCCCTCTAGAACCCTCAGTTTGTTTCTCAGAGTCCATCGTCTCTCATGGTTCGTCTTCACCTCCGATTCCCCCCCTTCATTCTTCCCTTCCTGCTATCTTCTTCTTTTTTTTTAACATATAATGTATTATTTGTTTCAGAGGTACAGGTCTGTGATTCAACAGTCTTACACAATTCACAGCGCTCACCATAGCACATGCCCTCCCCAATGTCTATCACCCAGCCACCCCATCCCTCCCACCCCACACCACTCCAGCAACCCTCAGTTTGTTTCCTGAGATTAAGAATTCCTCAAATCAGTGAGATCATATGATACATGTCTTTCTCTGATTGACTTATTTCGCTCAGCATAATAGCCTCCAGTTCCATCTACGTCATTGCAAATGGCAAGATTTCATTCCTTTTGATGGCTGCATAATATTCTGTTGTATATATATATCACTTCTTCTTTATCCATTCATCTGTCGCTGGACATCTTGGCTCTTTCCATAGTTTGGCTACTGTGGACATTGCTGCTATAAACATCGGGGTGCACATACCCCTTCGGATCCCTACATTTGTATCTTTGGGGTAAATACCCAGGAGTGCAATTGCTGGGTCGTATGGTAGCTCTATTTTCAACTTTTTGAGGAACCTCCATACTATTTTCCAGAGTGGCTGCACCAGCTTGCATTCCCACCAACAGTGTAGGAGGGTTCCCCTTTCTAATGAGAGTTTTCTTATGACTCTATTTAAGCCATCCTTGCCATTTGAATAGAAGTTTCTGACTCAGGGCAAAGTAATAGGATAAGACGTGTCAGTTGTACATAGTGTCCCTTAGTTATTGATATTTGTCAAAGCCTGTCCTTTAATACCACTTAGATTCTCAGAAAGAACAGGGAATTTTTAAAGGATTAGATAACAATTTTAAGAGAGGAAAATCAAATTTATTTTGGTCTTTTAAACACTTTACCTAAATAATTTAAGGCTTCTTGCAATAAGTTGGTGTCTAACTTCTCATTCTACAGACTTAGAGGATTAACATTTTGGTTGTGTCTCTGTGGAGCTCAAGGCTCATACAAACCTCAGAGAGAAGTTTCAGTGTGATTCAAAATCCTGTACTCCTGCCTCTGGCCAACCTGTGGAGAAGTATGTCTGGGCCAGGTGTATTAGGATACAGTACCAGGCAGGTGCTTCTTTCTTTTGAGTGTAAGTACCCTTTGCAAACACAGGAAAACCAGCCTAAGCGTGGGCAACACCTAGGCAACAAATAGAATGTCAGCTATTCAAGGGAGTTTTATACCAACACTGAGAACACCAGCTAACAGTACCTGGTGGTTTGTGGGAAGGTCTTATTTGCATAGTTCCTCCCAGGGGCATGATAGAACTACCAGTTTCAGCTAGTGTATTGCCAGATAATGCCAGCAGGGGGCATCTGGCCTATCAGAAGGCATTGTGGTTGTCTTTCCACCTTCATCAGCTAGACTAACCCCCCAACCTTCTCTGCCCTCCTGCTCCCACCCACCTTATCCATGGGGTATATGTTCCAAGACCCTAGGTGGATGCCTGAAACTGCAGATAGTACCAAACACTATATATACTATGTTTTTTTCCCATACATATACGCACATACCTATGATAAAATTTAATTTATAAATTTGGCACGGTAAGAGATAAACAATAATTAAGAGATTAATAATAAAAAAGCAGAACAATTATAACAATATACTGTAATAACACTTATATATATGTGATATCTCTCTCTTAAAATATCTCATTGTACTGTTCTTGCCCTTTTTCTCCTTGTTACGAGGTAAAATGATGAAATGCCTTCGTGATGAGATACAGTGAGGTGAATGATATAGGCATTGTGATTAGCATTAGGCTACTAAAGAATTTCTGATGATATGTCAGAAGGAAGATTATCTGCTTCCAGACCATGACTGACCATAGGTAACTGAAATCATGAAAAGGGAAACTGGGAATAAGGGAGGATTACTATACATGGGATCCAAATAGACAACTGGCTTGCTGTCCAGTGGCTCCTAGAAAGATGGCTACAGATCAGAAATCTACAGTAAAAGGACCAATTTAGGTAGATATCTCCCAACATTTAAAGGACTTTTGTATTTCATAATCCTATCCAGAAATTAATGGATTCAATTGCCTTGCTGTGCATTTCACAACCCATTTGTTTTGTAGGGCACATTAGGACATTCTATTTTTAGGTTAATCATTCTATGGATACATAAAATGGCTGAGTAGGGGGTGCTTAGTTACACCTGATTTAAAGAGTAGATGCTAAAACCACATTGTTTGTTCAATGACTAATTGAATGAGTGAATAAACAGATACTGGAGCTCTTTTGACTATGCTGAAGATTTGAATTCTCTGGATTCTCAACTGTCTATCTGCCTAAACACTCGAGTTTATTCAATACTAAATGTTGAGAAAAATGTTGATTGTCTGTCATACCCATGGATTCTGCTTTATAATCTGAAATCAAAAGGAAAAAGTCTATATAATTAGGCTATGACTTTCCCAGGTTTTCCTTTTTCATGAGAGGATATGAATCCTGCCAGCAGTTCAGATGATTATGAAAGCATCTGAATTCATCCAAAAACAAAATAGATGTATAAAGGTGGTTATTCAGGAAAATAACCTCACATATACTGCCTATCTATATTTACCAAAAGCTTGGTTAAAGGAAATGGTACATGCAGTAGGTGGCCTAAAAACCATTACTGGACACTTAACTCCATTCTTGGATTATTCCACAGAGCAGAGGATATTTACAACAGGCATCGTCCCATCTTACCTCCTAGCAGAAGCGTACTTACTAAACTTCGACTCAGCTTGATTTCTTCAATACTTAGTGACAAAGAGTATGAACAACAACAAAAACAACCCTATTCAACTAATCAGAATATCCACCATCAGAATATTGGTGAACCAATACTCATCACATTATACATTGGTCTGAATTTTCTTTGGTCACCATAATAGGAATAAATAGTGATGTTGCCCCTGAGTATCCATTCTATTTTTATTTTGTGGGCCCTGGAGTTTTGTGGTCCCCTCTTTGCATCTGCTTTAAAAAACTTATAAACTTATGGTGCATTTCTAGAAACTATGCAGGACTTAAATAGCTGAATATTTTATGTAACAATATCATACATGGGCTCATATTTCCATCTTAATCCTTAGTCTCCCTTTTCCTCTCTCTTGTTTTTTCTTTATGTGTATTTTAAATTGCTGTATATTTTTAGGAAAGGTGCCTTAAATGATGGCTTGAACAAAATGTAGAATAAATAAATGTTATATAAACATTCTGTTTACTATTAATAATTGTGCTTGAATAAAGTCAACATCAGCAGTCTTGATTCAGGCCTGATAGAGTAATCAGCTCCTGCACACACACAATACTGAATCCCAAGCAATAGGCATCTCCCCAACTCCCTAAGACTTTGCTGGAGGAATTGACTGCCATCAAGAGGTTTGGCTCCCAAGAATCTCATGGATATTTCTGCCTAAATCGCTCTTCTAAAACACTCTTTCAGGAAGCATTTTTCAGCCACCAAATCCTTCTTCCCCACCACAGATAAAATTAATTTTCCTTTGAGATAACTCCAGACCCTGCATACAGGCTCCAAACTGCATTAAATAGTTACTGTACTCTGTTTACTTACTCTATTAGACTATGAATTCTATTGCGCTGGTCTTATTCTTTTCATACCCATAAAGCCTAGAATATAACATACATTCCATAAGTCATATTTGAAATTTAAAAATTAATTTAAATTGGGTAGAAAAATAAAAGTCATGAAATGATTCAGAATCAAAACTACCATTTCTAATATCCTAATAAAGTAAACCAATTCAATTGAATTAATAAATAAAAATGGTCTACAGTCAAACCATTTTGCTAAGTATGGAAGATACAAGCATTTCTAATAAAACAGTGTGCCTGTTATAGTTACAAATACGTCCAACATATAGTCTGATGGGACAGATGTTTAGAACTTTCAGATTTAGAATGTGGGTTCTACATACACAAATGTTAACTTAGAGGCTATGTGATATAGAAGTTAGGTTTGGGTTTGATCTCTGCCTTTTCTCCTTATAATTTATTTGCCTTAAGGAAAGCTCTCTGATCTTCAGTTTCTCAGATGTAAAACACAGGTCATAATCTGCCTCATGGCGCTGTGAGGATCAAAAGACACCATGCTTGAAAAGCCCTCAACCCAATGCATGGCACACAATAAGAGCCTGATAAATGCTGGCATTTACAGTACCTACTGCATGCAAAGCACTGTTCTAGGTCCTGGGACAGAAAAATAAGTAAAACATGCCCTCTTGTCCTTGAAGAAATTAGGGCTTAGGGGCGGAAACTACATAAGTAGGTTTTCAATAAGCCACAGTAAGTGACTAACAGAAATGTGGACATGGTGTTCTGGAAATGCAGAAATGTGGCATTTAGTCCCTTATCTCTACACAGCCCTGTATGCTCTAATAGGATAATAATGTGAGACAATTAAGGATGTCTTCCTCTCTGGAACAATCCATAATATTTTGGTGTCAGTGAAGTTGCTATCAACCTAAAACATTAGTAATGATTAAAAAAAAGGATCAGAGACCTTCAAAAACTAAAAGCCTTTAATCATATATAAGAAAGAAAATGTTTGAAGAAGAAGAGAAGCCAATAAAGCCATGTTTCCAACTGTGACCCCCAGCTCTAGACTAGAGAACCCTTCCAGGTTTGGGGTAAAGAAAGAGCCGAAGGAAGCACAAGAGAGCTGCATAGTGGGTTTGTCTTCCAGCCTCACCTACCATAGGCTGAGATCAGATGAGGAAGAAGGGGTACAGAAGTAGGAGACGCCCTCTCTTTGAAGTTTGGGAGATTAGAGAGTAGAGCCAACTTGGGCCTCCTTTACCCTGTGTTCATGTGACAGGTAAATACCAATGAGGAATGTTAGGGTGCTATGAGTCACTGCATATAGCCTGGAATTTTCTGTAGCAAGTGAGTGACTGGGTGATAGAGGAGACAATGAGATTGAAATTCATGGCAAAACAAAGGAAAGGGAACATATATCAACAAGACATGATGTGAGTAGTCACCCGTGGGGTTCAGGTGAGGGCACCATGACATCACCACAACGGGTCACTGCCAGGGCACCTGAAGCCTTCCCAGCAGTTACTCAGCTCCTTACACTGAGTATGCAGTGGATTTTGTCGGGAGTGAAATCAAGGCAGATGAAGTTTGAGAACAGAGGGATCCTCCTCCATGCACTGTGCCTGCAGCAGAGCAAGCCCTTCAGAGCTTCTTGAGAGGGAGTCTGAACAGAACGTGAATGAATGATACAGCTGATAGACTAGGAAATCACCGCATTACGCTGACTTTACCTGAAAGTGACCAGATTTAGTTTCTGCATCAGGCTTAGACAGCCTGGAATCTGAACACTGCAATATACAATAGAAAAATAGACTTACATTTTTACCTCACATGAATCTGTGCCTGCCACTTAGCATTTGCCTTCTATACGATTTTCTGGGAAGCCAAGGGGAAAGATAAAGGCACAATAAGGTCCATGTGGGCCACAAACATGCTTGCCTTGTTCATCATGGTATTTCAGTGCCATGTACAGGGCTCAAGGCAACACAGAGTGGCTGCTGACTTTCTGATATATTTGGGACATACAATTATTGAAGCAATAATGATTATGAAGATACTCCCAATAAAACACATTATGGAAAGGAACTCTGTTTTTGCCATCCTCAGCTTTTTCAAAAACAAATCTACTAGGATCTTGTTCCTAATTTTGATATGAAGAATAGATTATGTTCATAGGCTCAAGATACTTCCTCATCCTAGCCCTGGGAACCCACGTACAACTTCTTGCCCACCACCTGAATATTTAACCTTGACTTCATGTAGAAGCATATTAGAACACTGAGTGAGAATGTGGAGAGGTCTACAGAAAACCTTGGATACTCTTTATAGTATGAACATGTAAATCTTTCAGAAACTCTGGAATTACATGCAACTACCTGAAGTTACAAATTACTTGTGAAAAACTCCTAGCGCGTGTTTGCAAAGAACCTCTGCTCTAAGCCTGTGACTTTCCTTGAGGTTGGGGTTCCTGCCTCATTCCATTTTGTATCTGCAGTACCCAGGAGACTGGTGTATATAGTAGAGATTCAGTAAACATTTAATTCAAGCATATCTGCAACATCAGAGACTTTGGGAATTTTTTTTAGATTAAAAAAAATCTGTTCTTTTTAAAGTCTATGCCCAGAATGTATGAGTGCTAACATAATTGAAAAGTTTTCCAGAAGGATTGAAAGACAGTATATTATAACAGACTTGTCTGTCACAATAAAGTCTTACATATTTATACGCATATGAATTTACAAGCATCTATTTCACATAACACATTTTATTTTGCATTTTTTGCCCATACTACTAAACTTTTCTGTGCCAATAAAATGTCATTAAATGCTTTATTTTGCCAAGAATTATTTCTTTCAATAATTATAATACTTACAATATTCAATATAATAAAAGACATGAAAGATGGTTAAAACTGTCTTAACATAGATGAGGATGCTCAGATCATAGAAATTAAGTGATGTTGCCAAGTCACCATTCGTAGTAGATAGTTTTCTGAGAACAGTCAGATAATCAATTGTAAAAATTGTTTAAGGACTAGCTAAAAAAACTTTTATTTTTTTTAAAGATTTTATTTATTTAAGAGAGAGAGAGCTTGCATGCACACACACGTGTGCATAAGCGGGGGGGGGGGGCGGGGGCAGGGGAAGAGGGAGAAGCAGACTTCTGGCTGAGTGGGGAGCCCAACTTGGGGCTCAATCCCAGGGCCCTGGGATCATTCCTCAGGTCGAGCCCTGCGTCAAAGGCAGATGCTTAACCAACTGAACCACCCAAGGTGCCCCAGCTAAAGAAACTTTAAACTGAAGGTAGTAACAAATACTGCTCATTATTAAGAGTCATTAATATACTAAACTATATGTATACTAGTCACACTCCTAAAATACAAAGAAGCGCTGCATGGAAGACAGTCAAAAGAGTTTGGTAAAAAATTTTAAAGTCTGGAACAAACTGATTTTAAAAAGAGGATTTAGGAGCGCGTGGGTGGCTTAGTTCATTAAGTGCCTGACTCTTGATTGCAGCTCAAGTCCTCATCTCAGGATCTCCTTACTCTGAGCATGGAGTCTGCTTGAGATTCTCTCTTCCTCTCCCTCTGCCCCTTCCCCCGCTCTCTCTAAATAAGTAAATGAAATATTTTTTTAAAAAAGAGGATTTAGACTTCTTTTAAGCTAGAAAAGATGAGTCTACCTATCATGTAAGTGAACCCCCACACATTTAAGTTACCCCTTTAATCACTGCTTTCTGCAACAGGAATATATAAGAGCACACTGTGCCAAAGAGAGCGATGTCATAAGTTCAAATGTGTTTGCCTTTTTCCTCTGAGCAGAAACTTTGCCTTCTATGTGCTTATCACTGTTCTGTGCCTTTGACACTGCATAAAATATTTGGTTAATAGTTCCCTTACAATCTGTTAGGCTCCTCTCTTAACCAGCTGCACTACAACATAGCCAACTTTCTGACAAAACAAAAAATATTCTTGACACATACAGATGATAATTGGCACCCAACACAACACTTTCCGGCTTATCTGCCATTGCTGTGTGTCCCCATGGTCCACCCTATTTTAACTCCAGCACCTCACTTAACAAACCAAACTGAGAACTCTTCTCAGGCTGGGAGCAAGAAAGATGGGGCAGAAGGGGATACCAGAGGTATTTCAAATGTGAGAAAAATTAGACACACAACTTTTAGCTCTGAGATGTAGAGGCCCACATACAAAAACCAGAGAAAGGTCTTTAGAAACTGACTGGCCCCTGGCTGACAGCAAGGAAATGCAGACCTCAGTCCTTCATCCACAAGGAACAAGATTCTTCCAATAACCTGCATGATCATGGAAACAGACACTCCCTCAGAGGCTCCAGATAAGAGTCCAGCCTAGCCAACACCTTGATTTTGGCCTTTTGGGACCCAGAGAAAAGGAATGAGCTGAGCCTGCCCAGAGTCCTGATCCATAGATACTGTAAGATAATAAGTTTATGTTCCACAAAGTGTGTGGTGATTTATTCTTGCAGCAATAGAAAACTAATACAGAGGTATCCCAAAAGTGATTCTCATTACAAAAGTTTTAAGAACTTATAGCATGGTCACATCCAGGTACGAGAGGTGTTTGAGTCCCTGAAGGGAGAAAAACATTTACTCTGAAGATGTTGCATTCACTCCTATCTAGACATCAGTGGTTCCTGGGTATGAGCAATATCCCTCTCCCCACATTTGGGAAACTAGAGATGAAAAAGACTTTAATGTTCTTAGGGTTGAAGTTGTCAGGTAGCCTTGAACAGTGGTGCTTTTAAGGAAAGTTGCATTTCAGAAGGTTTGGGTTAAGAAACACCTTCTTGAGCTCATCCTGGCACTTTCCTCTGCCTATATATAATATTTTAATGAATTTATTTGACCTAGTATTCATCAAATCATGCATTAATACTTTTGTGTATCCATCTACCCATTAGTGCCAGGCCTATGCTCAGTAGGGGAGCTATAGGATAAATGAAAAAGTAGTCCTAACCCTCAAGAAGCTTAAAGTCAAGAAAGATAAATGGATAATAAACAGACAATCCTCATTTACAGGAAACTGGTCACTTCACCAATGAAGGCTTGACCCATATCTGGTACCCATTTTCTATTTTTAATGCATCCCATCCCCCGATATCCTATTCTGTACCATTGTGGCCACTGAAATTTTTCTCCCATCTTATGTTTATCATTAAAACACAGTATCCAATCAAACAGGCCACCTCTGTTCTGGTCTGACTGCCTTAGGGTTCAGGATCCTACACCACCACCCATAATCACAAAATGGCCCCCCCAAAATATCCCACCCTCATGTAATATCATGAGATAGTACACCCTGATTATGTTACTATAACATGGCAAAAGGGATTTTGCAGATGAAATTAAGATTAATAATCATTAGGCTTTAATTTAATCACAAGGAGATCATTTAGGTACATAAAATCTAATTACATAAACCTTTTAAAAACAAAGTTTTCTTTCTATGGCTAGTGGTAGGAAAGAAAGTCAGAGAAATTTAAAGTGTGAAAAATTTGCTTTTGAAGGTAAAAATGTGACTTTGCTTATCTGAAAATGGAGTAGGACACAGGAGAAAGAAAGTGGGTGGCCTCTACTCTAAGAACTAGCAGAGAGTGACCTTGGCTGACAGCCAACAGGAAAAAGAGACCTCAGTCCTACACCCACAAGGAATTATAGATTTGCAACAATATGAATGAGTTTGGAAAAGGACCTTGAGTTTCAGATGGGAACACAGCATAGCCTTGATTTCAATCTTGTGGTATTATGAGCAGAGGGCTCAGTTGAGCCTGCTCAAATTCTGTTCTACAGAACTATGAGATAATAAATGGGAGTTGTTTTAAGCCACACAGTTCACAGTAATTTTTTTACATGGTTGTAGAAAACAAATAGATTTCTGTAATAAAAAAAATTACATTCTCCTAAAAGGAATAATTGTTTCCTTTGTTAATCATCCAATGAAATATTATTAAATAGTTAAACAGAAGAATAAACTTGTGTTCTCCCTCTGTTGCCTAGATTTTACAAATCAAGAATGTCTAGAATGTGCTTTTGTTGTGGGTGATATATGGCATCCATTGCATGGAAACAAACCATGTCTGGTGGCCTCCAGCTCTACCATGTCAACCCAGTCACGTAAGTTCATGCCATGTACTATATTATCCCCAATCTTTTTGTTATTCTTATGCTTTTAGACAATCTTGTGATGAATGTTATAGCTTTCCTGAGCAATTGTAGTATAAAAAGAAGAGGCCTTATCTCCATACTTACACAGTCCAGTATTTTGGTATTAGTGTTGTTTTTTTTTTTTTGTTTTTTTTTTTTTTTTTTTTAGGGTAAACATTGAGTTTGCAGTAATCCACCTTGGAAGTTCTGGGACATTTTAATGGGTGGTTATTTCCTTAAGTATGGTGATGTCTAATGTTTGTTAATTTTTCTGAATAGTATCTATTAAATGATATTGAAGTGTTCATATTCAACCGTTGTGAATTGACCAAAACAGTAGCTTCATATGGTCAAACCTAATTTTAAGAGAAGTTATATATATAGGGCCTTAATTATTAAAAACAACAACACTTTGTCATATGATTGAAAGGTTCTTTGGAATGAGTTATGAGTAGGTTACTAATGAGCTCATATATGTTCAGGAAATAACAATATTTCACCTCATTATGGTAGCTGATAACAATATTTGACATTAATTCATGCCTTTATTTAGTTAATTGATCATTTATTCATTCAGGACCATCCTCAAACATTTATTAAGAACTTACAACATACCACAAGTAATCCTAGGAACTGTTGATACAAAGGTAAAAACCTATGCCCTCAGAATCCAGCAACAGAGACACACAATTATCCCAGGATGTTATAAGCTCTATGATGAGAGTAAGCATAGATTCTAGGTAAGAGAAGCATTCATCCCAGGCTAGTGGTGAGGAAGAACTTACTGGAGGAAGTAATACACTATCTACAAATTAAAGGATGAGTGGGCATTAACCAAGCAGACAGCTGGAAAAAAGGCATTTTGGAGGGAGAGGATCTCAAGTCCCATGATAGGAGAGTGAGAGAGGACAATGTCCTGGGGGAAATGAAAGAGCAAGGAGTTAAACCTTGGGCTGCAAAAATGTCAAGGCTGAAGTAAAGCCTGGAGTAACACAGAAGCTAACTCAACAGAGCACCACTGGTGCCTTGTTAAGGAGTTGGGTCTTTACTTTCTGCTGCTTAATACTTTTAGATCTTTTGAGGCTTAATAATTTCAAAAGTAATGATATATCATGAGTGCCTTTATCATCTTCTAGACTACCTTTTTTTTTAACTGAAGTATAGTTGACACACAATGTTACATTAGTCACAGGTGTACAACATAGTAATTCAACAAGTCTATACATTATGCTATGCTCACCGTAAGTGCAGCTACCATCTGTCACAATTCAACTCTATTATAATACCATTGACTGTATTCCCTATGTTGTATCTTTCATCCCCATAACTTATTGATTCCATAACTAGAAGTTGTACCTCCCACTCCTCTTCAACCATTTTGCCCATCCCCCTGCCAACCCTCATGCCTCTGGCAACCATCAGTTTCTTCTCTGTGTTTATGAGTCTGTTCCTGCTTTTTGTTTGTTTGTTTACTCACTTGCTTTGTTTTTTTGGATTCCACATATAAGTGAAACTGTATGGTATGTCTTTCTCAGTCTGACTCCTAGGCAATATTTTTTTTGTACCAATCAAATTCTTCTTCTAAACCCCACACCCTATAGCTGTTCCCTCCTGATAACCCCATTCCTTCCTAGCTGGTTCTCTGTCTGGATGCTTGACATTAGGGAATCAGACCACAGTCAGAACTATCAGACTAGGAGCTCAGCTCAGAACTATTATGGTGGCATGGAAGTTTAGTAATAAACATTCCAGCTGGGCTCCATTACCACCCTGACCAAGAGGTAGGATGACCAATCATCCTGGTTGCCTAGGACTGCTCCAGTTTTGGCAATGAATGTCTCACATCCCAAGGAACCATTCCCTGGGATGCAAAAGATCACAATATTCAGTAATGGGTGCAAAACGTCAGGGAAAAAGTACAAAACCCATACGGCAGCATTAAAAAAGGGGGCTGAAAGTAATATATTCATTAGTATCAAATGTATATGAAATAGATTGTCTTTCATAGCTGCTGTTGCTATTTTTTTTCCTTCTGACCACTGATATTGGCAGCTGGGATTTGCAGTTCACTTTGTGGCAATGGTCTGAGTAAATGACTTAAGTGTGCAACTTAAGTACATTGCAATCAGGAGTGTTAACAGTCCTTCTGTAGCTTTGCCTGTAGAATGACTGTTGTGTTTTGGACAGAGATAATGCTAATTTAATTTTTAATATTGTAAATGTTGTGACCATGTTTTCTAAGAGGTCAGGTAAGGAAAAGGAAAGTGAAAACTATGACAATACAAACACCAGCACAACCCAGACACCAAAAAAGAATATTCAACAACTGTGTTCTTTCATGACTGATGGAAGGACATATACAACTGGATTAGGGAGGAAAATGATCCAAACAAAGCATACCGCATAATATACAGAAAGGAATATATACAAGATATACACAATATACAGGAATTGGGAATTTTGGCACAGTAGAGATGTGAATTTGTGAAATTTTATAATTTTGGGATAAGCCAGTCAAGTACTTCTAAAATAATCAAAAGTTTTTGTTTTTGTTAATTTTTGTTTGTTTTGTTTGGCTTTTTTAAAAAATCTAAGACATTAATGCTCAGGATAAATAATAGCAGTTGAATTAGCTTGGGGATACCACATGAATGAACACACATTATACTGTTATTCCCTTAATTGTTGTATGAAACTTAGTAAGGTTACATTCCCTGATTCAGAGGTTACAACTAAATTGTCTCGTGACAAACAAAAGGGGAAATTTTGATAACAGATGAGTTGGCCCCTCACAGAGCAGAGCTCTTTCTGTGAGATCTTACCAATGAGCGTGTTTTCTACTGAGTATGGTGAGTGATACATTGAATCATAACAATATAAATTCCCCCTAACCCTGAAGTACTTTGATATGAAAAGTGTATTTTCAAATTATTTTCTTGATTTGTATGAAAATTTTAATGATGTTGCAGAAAACATAAAACAAAAGATTCTTGATACTTTGTCCAAATATAAACTAGACTTTGATTCCTAATTTGCATGTCTAACAAAGAGTGCATATGTAAATTTTAGCAGATTCCTTTTAGTCTATAGACTTCTTATCAAAGAAATGAAAAGATCTGCTAATTGTCCTACACACCTATGCCCACTGATAAGCAGGGGTATGATTTGGTGACCTGCAAAATGGATGCTTTCATAATGGACATTTATGATTACTTCTCAGTTTCCTGAAGATGCGCAGGAGCACTTAATGAAATTTTCAACTTTATAGAAATTAAAGGAAATAATCCCTTCAGGGATGTGCCTACAAGATGGCTATCATTGTTGCCTGCCATACAAAAATTGCTAAAATGTTAGCCTGACATTGTTTTCAAAGTTTGGGACAAGAAGAAAATCCTTCTCTAATACACCTAATACATTGAGGATAAAAATGGAGAAAGGATTATAGTAAAACAGTAATGTATATATTTTTTCTCCAAAGCTGCATGATGACCTTTGAGGAGGTCATAAAGGGCTTAGAAAAGGATGAGATGTTTGATGTTACATTTAGGCTGCAACAAAAATTCACACAGTGGGAAAAAAAAGACTCTTTTTAGAAATAAGACTGCTTCAGAACTAAAAACAAACAATCATACAAAATATCACCAGAAAAGGGCAGCCAAGTTAAATACTTGTTTCTCAATTTCTTCACTAAAACGGTAACTTATTTGGAATTCAACTTCACTTCCAGAAGTTCAAATTATCTGTACCTAAAACCATTTTCCCTGAGAAAGAGGTGTAACTTAGGATGACATTCAGTGGGCTTCAGTGTTTGAAAATGATGTAGATTTTTAGATATGGTGAGCATGATGAACATAGAGATGCAAAGGACCCAAAGGATAAACAAATGGTCTCTCAAAACAAGCCTGCCAATACAAAGTGGATGATTACTTTTGAAAGCAGGAAAGAAATTCTTGCAAGTCTGAAAGTCTACTGTACTAGTAAGTAAAATCCTAACTGTTCCATGCTCAAATGCCTTTTTCTAGAGGATATTTAGTTTAATATCATCACAATGGAATGATACCAGATATCATTGTAATGCGGGCTTCATAAAAGCAGACTTGCACGTCCAAGTGAATTTGATGTTCAACTGTATTCAGTAGTGCCACTGCACTAAATAAAAGAAAGATATCTTAAAGGCTGAAGTTCAATGAATGATATCTACTTCACAGGGCTTATTGATGCTTTCTTTTTAAGAAGACTTATCTCTATGTACATTTATGTAATTTAAGAATACACAACAATGGGAGCGCCTGGGTGGCTCAGTCATTAAGCATCTGCCTTTGGCTCAGGTCATGATCCCGGGGTCCTGGGATTGAGCCCCGCATCGGGCTCTCCCGCTCGGCAGGAAGCCTGCTTCTCCCTCTCCCACTCCCCCGCTTGTGTTCCCTCTCTCACTGTGTTTCTGTCAAATAAATAAAATATTTAAAAAAAAAAAGAATACACAATAATGTAGACTATAAAATTTAAAATTCTAATAGAGTTAAAAAGTTAAATTACAGTATCAGAGAACAAAAATAAATACAAAAATATGTTTTTCTCATGCATATTTCTTGGTTAATTAGTCATATGATTAATTACTACTAACTGCTACAGCTATAATCCTATAGCTGTTTAAACAATAGCACTAATGGAATAAAAAAGTAAATATACAGAATACATCATTTCAGATAGACACTTAATTTTTTATATATACAGTAAAGTAATACTCATGTATATAGTTATTTGTGTTACTAGTATTTATTTTTAGGTCTGGTATGACTGTTCCTGTGTTGGCTCTCTAAAAAGTTGATCACCCTTCAAAAGTCACCTGTGCAGCCTTTTTTTTTTTTTTAATTTTTTTTATTGTTATGTTAATCCCCATACATTACATCATTAGTTTTAGATATAGTGTTCCATGATTCATTGTTTGTGCATAACACCCAGTGCTCCATGCAGAACGTGCCCTCCTCAATACCCATCACCAGGCTAACCCATCCTCCCACGCCCCTCCCCTCTAGAACCCTCAGTTTGTTTTTCAGAGTCCATCGTCTCTCATGGTTCGTCTCCCCCTCCGATTTCCCCCCCTTCGTTCTTCCCCTCCTGCTACATTCTTCTTCTTCTTTTTTTCTTTCTTAACATATATTGCATTATTTGTTTCAGAGGTACAGATCTGAGATTCAACAGTCTTCTGTGCAGCCTTTTAAACATAAGATTCCTAGGCTTCACACCTAGAGTTAGAGATCAGGAATAAAGCATATTGTAAAAGGCACCCAAGAAATTTTAATGTACTGCTCAGTTTGGGAACACTATGGTGTTCTGCTAGAGGTGGGAGAAGTCCCAGGATTTTGTCTCAGATTCAGGAAATTTTATTCTCGAACCCACCAAATGACAGCACAAGCATGAAATATGAACATCTTAATCTTAATGGTTCACATTTGACTCTGATCTCCTCAATATCAGAGGGTTCTGCCTTTATCTTCACCTACCTGGTGACAAAGAAGTTTGGTGTGATGAAACCAGGTGCAGATGGCAGCAGGGATAATGGGGGACAATGGGGTGTTTCGCGGTAAGAACACAGGTGGCCAAGTGCCTGCATGTGTATCTAGGTTTGCCATTGACCAGCAGCAGGTCTTGGCCTAGTGAAATTTTGTCAGCCTGTTTTTCTCTACTATAAAATGTAGATAACTACAGACTATATTCACAGTGACTGGAACTTAAGAAATATTCCCTAAATATAAACCAAATAAAGAAAAAGATCATTTGAATTCTTACTCTTTATTGTATGGATTCCAGTCTCCAAATGGAAACCCAATGATGAATAGGAAAAATGATTATTATTATTTTTTTGTGGAAAAATACCTGAATCTGGGATATATGTTGTAGGAAAATGGAAAATATAGTTATGGAATGGCTCAACATTTCTCATATCTTATTTGACCTTGAGCCAGCTGAGGCCTGGTTTCAATCACTTCACGTTGGAATTTTGGTAATATCTACTTGACTACATGACTCCTTTGAATCAAAAGAATGGAATATTTGAACAAAATCCTAATAAATATTAAAATGCTAGGTAGAGAGTAGATATCATTTGGTTCTTTTGTGAGTTCAAAACTATTGCTTATATATGTCTAACTAAAGTTACATGAATTAGAAATAAAATATGTTACAAAGTAGTAAATGTGAACTGAAAGGAAAGTTTTCATAGAGACTGGATAGTTTTATGAGTTTGTTTCATTTTTCTTATACAATATTTGAATTTAAAAGAGAGGAAAGAAATTATGATTCTCATATTATAGATGTGCTTGATGGAGTCCAATGTAAGAAAAAGAATTCTATCACTCTCTTAAGGTCTCTGATTTTTTGTTTTCATTCACATTGTAATCCCTGTTTTCCTTCTGTGTTTGATTGATAATGTACATTGTACCTGGCACCTCAATAAACATTCCATGCTGACTGAACACCAATGAATTGAGATGTGAACAGGAACTTAAATTATATAACCATCATCTAAGCTTATTCAAATTTCTAAACTTGACAGCAAATGCTCACAACTGGGTGAGCAGGGAAACAGTCCAAATTTCACACTACTAGAGAGATAATTAAACTGAAAAATCAGCATTTCAGAATATTTCTCCTGAATCTTTGTAAGTCTTATAGCTCTAGAGGTCATGGAGGAGACAGGGGATAGCAGTAAATGTTTTTTTTTATAAGGGTTGGCAGCCTTATTTGAATGATATAATCAAAATGCCTAATACCATTGTCAAAAAGCATTTCTTGATCATAAAGTTGTTCGTGTTTTCTCACTAGGACATCCACTAAAAGTCTTAGTCAAATCTCAGTCATAAATCCATCTGTGACACAGCAAAAAGAGCACCATCATATTAGAGAAATACAAAATTCCTCCTTAGGTCTCTGATACTTACTACATGAGTGATCTTGGGCCAAATCTCTCTATATCTCAGTTTTCTAATCTGCAAAATCGAACATAAACCTCCCTTCTAGAACTGTTCTAGGTATTATAGAGTTACTACCAGTGAAATATTTTTTTTTGTTTTGTTTTGTAGTTCTATGCTAAAAAAACCCCAAAGAACAACAACAAAACCTTTTTTTTTTTTTTATAAGGTTCTTCCAGAAGCCAAGCCCACATAGATGAGATCAAAGAAATCATACACCTGTTAATTTCTGTAACTGGTGGGTCTTGATGAAGAGGGAGTTTTAACTGTGTGATAACATTGCATTCTGCCTCAGAGAAACTGCTACAATTTTTGTCAAAGTATGTGTGTGTGTGTGTGTGTGTGTGTTTATGTGTATGTATACAAACCACATCTTTATGCTTTATACAAGCCTGTAAGATAGATGTGGTAAAGCCAGAAGTTAAATTCAGGTCTATTTGGACTTCTGGCAAAAGTGGTAGCATGAAGGCATTTTTGTTCCACTCTCCTCTGTTGAAACCCTCTGAGAACACTGAAAGGACAAAATAGAGAGGAAATTCGGCAGCACTATTTTCAATGAAACAAGGAAAAGATGAAATGTCAAATCACAAACTTAAGAAGCATGACTTGTCAAAAGTCTTGAAATTTGGGCCAATATGAGAGGACATGAAGCCCTGCTGCATCCCTTCTTAGATCACGAGTGAGATAAATCATTATATAAATAGGTGTGTGGTCCTCAAATGCCGTCCAACAATTACCTGATAAAAGTGGTGAGTACAGGAAAAGACAAAGAACCTGTGTGTAGATTCTAAATCCCATATCCTAGAATGTCAGAGGATGGGGCTAAAGGAGGACAACTTGGCTGCCTGGCTGAGGAGACTGGGAAGGGAGGTCCACCATCTTAAAAGTTTCAGCTCATCTAGTCACATAGGGAGTTGATTTATAACAGGAATGCTTGCTGATGGTCCACTGTTTGTTGCCCTCGTTGTTTTCAGGTCAACACTAGCTTATCAACTGCACCTTGCAGAGAAGTCATTATCAACACTGTGATTCCCCAGAACTGAGGAACCCTGATACGTATCTGAGAAACAGAGGGTTTCCAATTCACTTCCCTCCCTACTACTTTCTGAGCTTCTTGAGGGCAGGGAAAGAATCTCCCGGACTGGAGCCATGGTCAGGATCTAAGTGGTGTTGAATTTCCATTTGTTGAACTAAACCAAAGAGAACTGAACAATTTCATTTTAACTGAGAATCTTCAATAATGAAGTTGTGTGTTGGGAGTGACTATATATATATATATATATATATATACACACACACATATATATACACTGTTTTTTTAAGATTAAGTAAGCTAGAAAAAAGAAAATGTTATTAAGAAAATCATAAGGAAGAGAAAATACATTTATAGTATTGTTCTGTATTTATAAAAAAAAAAAAAATCCATCTGAAGTGGACCTGCACAGTTCAAACTGTATTCTTCAAGGGTAAACTGCACATATGTGTGTATATGTATGTGTGTATGTGTGTATATATACATATATATGCATATGTGTATATATGTATATATACACACATTATATATATATCTATACATGTATATTTATACACATATTTATTTACTTATATGTGCATATATGTATCTATATATTTAGATTCACCAGGGAGGCAAATCAAGTTAGTGGTCTTTGAGGTACTAACTGCTTGTCCAGAAGTTATAAAAATGACCAAAGTACATATGCACTAGTTTATGAGATCGCTATGGGGAAGTGGATGATTACATAGCAGGTGCCCACTATGTGCCAATATCATCTCATTTATTCCTCAAAACAACCTTGCACTGTAGGCCCTATTTTCTCCATCTTATAAATTGAGAAACTCAAATACAAAATGCCTCATTCAAGGTCACCTAGTTTTAGTAAATGGCAGAGTTGAGACCAACTTAGGTCATTGAGTTGAAAGCCCGTGTTCCGTGTGGGTTCCTCCTTTCTACAGTGAGTTATTTAAAAAGGATAGATACCCCTGTATTAATTAGAATGTGTGATCAAGTCAGAAAATAAATATGAAATGTACCAATTAAGTCTAATCCTCATGGGTCATTTCCCAACAGAGAGCATAAGTCATGAAATCATTTTACAGCAGAGATCAATAAAATAGTATATCAAAAAAGAAATACTCTCCTGAGATTTTAAGTTACAATCACATTAGCATTCTCACATGGAGAGGAATCAGTGCATCATAAATAGAAGAAAGAATAAAAAGGATAAAAATGATATCTATTTAAGTTGTAAAAAATTATGCCATATCCATAAATAATGAAATTGCTTAATAAATCTTTATATTCAATTATCTTTCCACATTGCCTTTAACTTCCATTTTTGAGCTGTATCTCATGAAATATAAAAACATTTGACTTCATAAAAAAGGTATCTTAAATTTAGCACTAATATCCTCACTCTGTTGGGAATCCCAAATACCACAATCAAAGAGAGAATTACAACACTGCAGAGATTTCTCTTCCCACAGTCACTGAATCTCCCTGGCAAAATCAACAACTTCTTATGATACTTAGTGCTTTTATCTGCATGTTTAAACTCCAGCCAGGATGGTGACAGGGTGGATAAAGAAAGAGGACATTTCGGCATAACTCCAATGAGTACCCCCTCCCCCTCCAAACATCATTTTTACTATCTAGTCAGACATCCATCGTAGGCCCATGACTTTCAGAAAACTTTCTCATTCATAGCCAACTTAATCCGACATTTGATCTGACTGAATGAGCTATATAACAGTATGTAACAATGACAAAACCAACCAAAAGCAAGCGGACCTGAAGTTTGTTTAGACTATATGTCTTTTCTGTTGATAAAAGGTTTCTTTCCATATGATTTATCCTTTGTTTAGCAAGCATCTTTTGAGTGTATACCATATACCAGGTACTAGAGAAGCAATACAAAACATAACAAGCAAGTCATTGCCTTCATTGACCATACAATTGTACTAGGCAAATCATTTTCAAATGCTAATTTTTCATCTGATGATTTCCCCCTTTTCCTGCCCCAACCTCAACTTGTGTTTTGCACATTTTGGGTTTATTACCCCTGAAGAGGCATATAACCAGGCTATAAGAAAAAAAAAAAAAAAAAAAAAGAAGGCTATTTGTGGCTTTCCAAACTACTCAAGCCTAGAAAAGAGTGGAAAGGCCCCCTTCTCACTATCTGTACTATTATCCCCTGTGGAATTTGGCAAGCCAGCCCTGTCTCTTGCTCAGGACTTTGTAGTAGCTTCCCTAGCTAGTTTCACTGCTATTCTTCTCTAAAGTTCATTCTCCATAAAGCAACTGTGTAATCTTGTAGAACTTAAGCCATATCATGTCACAGCTTTGTTCAAACCCCTCCAATTTCTTCTCATCTCTCAGAGTACAATCCAAAGAACCTGCTATGGCTTAAAGGTTCTCTCTGAACATCCCCACCTTTCCTCCTCTGAGCTCACATATGTTTCTTTGCTGTCTCCTGGTTACTGAGAGAATGTTACAAGATGACAAGCCATTTTCAGAAAGAAATAAAGATCAAGGAGGAAATACCTTCCTCCATGGTCATATTCTGTAAAATATATTGTTCTTCCGTGGCTGATACACAACCTTAAATAAATAGGCAAGAAAGGAAACAGGAGAATCTTTTTAGCTTTTCCTGATTCTAACCTGTGAATACCATCTTTGACAGGCAAGCCAAGGAAACTGAATTTTCAGAATGAGGATTTAATTCCTTCATTTGGAAATTAAAGTTTAGGCTCTGTATAGATCTTTCTCAACCCACATTTGTGATGTAGCATTTGTGAAGTGTGTTTTTCTTCTTCATCCTAAGTAAGGAAAGGTAGTCATATGATTAATATGTGTCCTGAGATGTTGGTTTTCAATTATTGTCTGTGAACCCTAGCATGTATTTACCCAAACTCACTGTGTGTTAGGTAGAGTAACAGACACTGAACATAGAAAAATGAATAAGATAATACCTCCAACTCTAAAGGGCACAAACATTCTAGTGGCAGAAACAGAGCCTGTGGCTTCACCACTACCTTTTAGTTATGAAGTGCCATAAAAATACCACAGCCTAAAAATTAAACATAAGCCTGTGCATTCTTCATCAAATGACCTGACCTATATCTCAGCTTCAGTTTCACCATCTGCAAAGATAATTGTAAGGATTTCATGATCAGCTTCACACAAAGATCCTGGTTCAGTAGTGGCACAAAGTGAGTACTTGAGAGAGGTAACTATCATTCAAATGCCTGAGAAGTGGTTCATGGCATTTTCATGACTTCAGATTTCCATGTGTGGCCAGCCTACTCATGGACAATGGCATTATCAAATTAATTCTGAAGCAAACCATCAATTTGGAAGGAAACCAAAGTTGGAGTGTGCATTATATAAGTGGTGGGACTCAGGCCATATATAGAGGACATATATAAATATAAATTCTCAATCGGCTGCTATGTTCCTTTGGCAGGGCTTAATTTTTATGCTTTATTTTTTAAATTTATTTTTATTTTTTTTATTATGTTAGTCATCATACAGTACATCATTAGTTCTTGATGTAGTGTTCCATGATTCATTGTTTGTGTGTAACACCCAGTGCTCCATGCAATACATGCCCTCCTTAATACCCATCACTGGGCTAACCCATTCCCCCACCCCCTTCCCCTCTAAAACCCTCAGTTTGTTTCCCGGAGCCCAGAGTCTCTCATGGTTCATCTCCCCCTCTGATTTTCCCCCCTTCATTTTTCCCTTCCTTCTCCTAAGGTCCTCCATGCTATTCCTTATGTTCCACAAATAAGTGAAACTATATGATAATTGACTTTCTCTGTTTGACTTATTTCACTTAGCATAATCTCCTCCAGTCCCATCCATGTTGATGTAAAAGTTGGGTATTCATCCTTTCTGATGGCTGAGTAATATTCATTGTATATATGGACCACATCTTCTTTATCCATTCCTCTGTTGAAGGGCATCTTGGCTCTTCCCACAGTTTGGCTATTGTGGACATTGCTGCTATGAACACTGGGTTACATGTGGCCCTTCTTTTCACTACATCTGTATATTTGGGGTAAATGCCCAGTAGTGCAATTGCTGGGTCATAGGGTAGCTCTATTTTTAACTTTTTGAGGAACCTCCACACTGTTTTTCAAAGTGGCTATACCAGCTTGCATTCCCACCAACAGTGTAAGAGGGTTCCCCTTTCTCCACAACCTCGCCAACATTTGTTGTTTCTTGCCTTGTCAATTTTTACCATTCTAACTGGTATAAGGTGGTATCTCAATGTGGTTTTGATTTGAATTCCCCTGGGAGCAGGGCAACTCCACCCAAGCAATTTTTATCCTTTAAAAGCCTGTTTCCTCAAAATTGTTTAGGTCAGTCAGTAAATACTGGCCATGATGACAGAGCCAAGTGTAAAGACAACCCTCTTAAAATCTGACTTTTCTTTTTATATACCTATGGTACAGGTGACAGTTCTTTCTGCTTCTACCTACTTGTTCTTGAACCTTCCTCAGAAATATCCTTCAATAGGAAGGGGAAGGAGGCTTAAATTACCTGCCTAGCTGCCATGCGTTCAGCATGCACTAAGCACATTTTTCATTGCTTTAATTGACAAAACAACCCTGTATTATGCCATGGTTACAACTGAGGATTCGGTACAAAAAGGGTGGGTACATTGCCACACGTCACAGAGGTAGTAAGGGTAAGACCCAGGGTGCCAGGTCAAGTGTTCTTTCTTCACAATAAATTGTCAATTCTCAAGGCTCACAGAGCTTAAGCCAGATGTTCCATAGGACAGCCAATGGCATTCTCCTGATTCTTATTACATGCTCATCAGGAAACCACCTGACTTACAACTTAGTTTTCCAAGTGAATATTCTTCCTCCAGAAACACTGGGAATTCAGGACTGACTCTTGATCTCCAAGCTACAGCACCTCTCATTGAAAAATGTAGTATCACTCTGGCATATAGATTAGCCTCAGTTTAGGGGGGGTGACAGTCAGTTCAAGGATTTGGGGAACCAATAATATTCTTGGGAACAGCATTTGCCAGGCTGAAGACCTCACATAGATACTTTCAAACATGAAGCACTGGGTTGAGCAACTTAAATGGCTTTTGTTCCTGCACGACTTCACAGAGCTTTTAATATGCTAAAGTGCATGTCATGAACCTTTTTTTTTTTTTTTTTGTCTGAAGAGACCAGTGTTTAGTGCCCCACTGAAGATTCTTTGGAAACAATTTGTAATAACAATTTTAAAAAGTTATTGAGGTTTCCTTATCCATTATTAGGGTGTGTGTGTGTGCATAAACCTGTACATATATGCTTATATATATAAACATGCATATATATAAACTTAAGCATATGTAGAGAGAGAGAGAGAGACAGAGAGAGAGAGACAAAGAGAGTCAATATAAAGATGAGAACAGCAATAGCAATAATAGCTATTTATTAAGCCTAGCTACTTGCCAAAAACTATGTTAACTTCTCATTCTCTTAAAAATCCTGCAAGTCAGGTAATATGAAAGACTAAGAAACACTATGACTGATAAGATCACAGCCTCTTAAGCTGGACCCCTGAGTTTAATTCTAACTCTCTTGCTGTGTAACCTGTGCAGGGTCCTAGTCTCTTGTTATTTCAATTCCTTCATCCATAACGTAGGTGAATTAATGCTTACAAGTACTGTGCATTTTTCATCCCATTTTGCAGACAAGGAAACTGACACGTAGAGTGGTGCTATCCTTAGACCAAAGAAAGTGAGGCAGCTGTCCTTCAGGAAGGAGCCCAGATCCTGGAGCCAAAGACCTTGAATATCACCCCAGCTCTGCCAGTCACTAGATACATGGCCTTGGGCAAGCCTTTCTCTGGTCTAGAGATGCCTTATAGATATGATGGGGTGTCTACTTCTCTACCCTCCCCACTACTGTGCAATGTATGTATTAGATAATGAATTGGAGGGCACCCAGCAGGAGGTCTGGTGCACCAACACTCAGTAAAAGTTTGTGGAATCTAAATGTTTTCTTTGTAACATTCTCTCCCCATTAAATTCCAATCAAGAAAATTGTGTTTTAGGATAACAACAACAGAAAACTGAGTCAGCAAGTGATTGTATAAGTCAAACACATGTGGGTTTTTTTTTTTTTCCCTTTTTCTTTTTTTTATTCCCCCTCAGGAGACACAATTCTCTCTGAAACTACAAATACAATAGCCACTCTGTGGAGCTTCTGTAAGGGAGTTTCATCTTTCAATTATTTTTCTCATAGGGACTTTATGTTGGATGAAACTTGCATGCATACTTTATTCCACACCTTACTTTTCCTGTATCTTATCCAACAAACACTTTTATATCACTGCTTCTCTATCTCAGTGTACTTTAATTTCTGTATTAACTTGCTTTAAAACTGTTTTACCTTCTAGAGATGTAAGAGTATTTTTCGGTATAAAATAAAAATTAAATGGAACTTCCTCACTCTCAAATACCTCCCCCGGTTTCAGACTCTACCTCTGACCTTTTATTATGTGAAAAATGTGCAATGTGAACATGGAAGAGAAACTCTCTATTCAGTTTTTCATCAAGATATCATAAATGATTGCTGCAGTGTCTGAGCAGCCCTGTTGATTTTGGGTGCTTCCTTCATGCTCATTCACGTTTGGTAGCCCACCTAGTCACACCTTGCATCCCTTATATTTCACTCTTTCATTGGACAAGCATTTATTTATCATTTACTATTTGCTATGCATCTGGATAACCCAGAGGTGGGAAGTATAGGTAGGTATTCACTTAGAACTACTGATGTTTTGGAGGAGCAAGATGGTGGAGGAGTAGGAGACCTAAATTTCCTCTGGTCCCAGGAATTCAGCTAGTTATCAAACCATTCTGAACACCTACAAACTCAACAGGAGGTCGAAGAAAAGAATAGCAGCAACTCTCTGAACAGAATAGTGACCACTTTCTGGAAGGTAGGACATGCAGAGAAGTGAATCCAAGGTGATATTTGGGAAGACAGGCCGCGGGAGAAGGGAGCCTCCTCAGCCAGCTACCAGCGAGTGATAGAGCAGCAGAGCACAAAATCAGAACTTTTAGAAGTCTGCTCGGCTGAGGGATGTCACTCCAGTGGCTAAGCAGGATGGAACCCTTGCTGGGACATTGTGGTCTCAGGACCCTCGGGGTCACAGAAAGACCAGGGGTCCTTGAGTGTGGCTGAGCTCCCAGGTATCGGAGCGGGGAAGCCAGCTGCAAAGACGGAGTCAAGGAATGGGCTCTCAGCTTGGGGTTGCCATAAACCGTGATCCATGGCACAGTCAAGCCACTGCCCTTGAGCAGGGACCCAAGAAGTGGCAGATCCGGGGAGACTCCCCTTCCTCCCCTGGGAGGAGTGGCACGGGAGCACACTCCAGGAATCTGCTTGGTTTGGAGACTCCAAATGGGGTTGTGTGACAGAGATAGAAATGCTTGGTCACAGGCTGGGTGAGCAGGGAGTGCGGCTGGAGACCAGGGAGATAGGAGTGATTGACAGCTTCTCTCTGGGGGCTCACTGAGGATTGGGGCCCCAAGCTCTTAACCCCTCCAGGACCAGAGATTGGGAGGCCACCATTTTCACTCTCATCCTCCAAAGCAGTATGGAAGCTTTCAGGGAAGAAAAGCTACCAAGAGCAAACCCGAGCAGATTACTTAGCCTGGCCCCTGGCAAGGGTGGGGCAATTCTGCCTCAGGCAAAGACATAGGAGAATCACTGCAACAGGCCCATCCCCCAGAAGATCAGCAAGATATCCAGCCAAGACCAAGTTTACTGATCAATGAAAATGGAAAAATACCAGCGCTAAGGGAATACAGCACATAGAATTCATGGCTTTTTTCCCATGATTCTTTAGTCTTTCAAAGTTAATTTTTTTTTAATTTTATTTTTTTCTTTTTCTATTTTTTTTAGTTGAATTTTTCCTCTTTCCTTTTTGAACCAACATCTTATCAATTCCTTTTTTAAAATCTTTTTTAATTTTCAAGTTTACAGTCATATTATACCCCTTGTATTTAACCTTATTTTTTGTATGTGTATATATATATATTTTTTTCTTTCTTTTAAAATTTTGATATAGTTTCTTCTAACAGACCAAAATAAACCCTAAATCTAGTGTATGACTTTGTCCTAGTCTGCCACCTGATCACATTCTCTTTGTTTTAAATTTTTTTGTTCTTTTTCAACCAACTTATCAATTCTTTTTCTTAAATCTTTTTTATTTTTCATCTTTACAGTCATATTCCATCCCTTCATCGTATTTACCCTTATTTTTATATACATGTAAGTTTTTCTTTTGTTAAAATTTTGGGAGGCAGTTTATTCTAACAGACCAAAATACACCCAAAACCTAGTGTGTGGCTCTGTTCTATTCACCATCCTGATTTTTTTTTTTTTCTTTTCCCCCTGATTATGGGTCTCTTCTGATTTGTTTAGTGTACATTTTTCTGGGGGCATTGTTACCCTCTTAGCATTTTGTTCTCTCATTCATTTATTCTCCTCTGGACAAAATGACAAGATTGAAAAACTCACCTCAAAAAAAAAGAACAAGAGGCAGTACCGACAGCCAGGGACCTAATCAATATGGACATTAGTAAGATGTCAGAACTAGAGTTCAGAATGATGATTTTAAAGATACCCAGCTGGGCTTGAAAAAAAGCATAGAAGATACTAGAGAATCCATTTCTGGAGAAATAAGAGAACTAAAATCTAACCAAGGCGAAATAAAAAGCCTATTAATGAGGTGCAATAAAAAATGGAGGCTCTAACTGCTAGGATAAATAAGGCAGAAGAGAGAATTAGTGATATAGAAGACCAGATGATGGAGAATAAAGAAGCTGAGAAAAAGAGAGATAAACAACTACTGGATCACAAAGGGAGAATTCAAGAGATAAGTGATACCATAAAGTGAAACAACATGAGAATAATTGGGATCCCAGAAGAAGGGGGGGGCAGAAGGTATACTGGAGCAAATTATAGCAGAGAACTTTCCTAATTTGGGGAAGGAAACAGGCATCAAAATCCAGGAGGCACAGAGAATCCCCCTCAAAATCAATAAAAATAGGTCAACACCCCAACAGCTAATAGTAAAACTCAGAATTCTCAGAGACAAAGAGAGAATCCTGAAAGCAGCTCGGGAGAAGAGGTCTGTAACCTACAATGGTAGAAACAGTAGATTGGCAGCAGACCTATCCACAGAGACCTGGCAGGCCAGAAAGGACTGGCATGATATATTCAGAGCACTAAATGAGAAAAATATGCAGCCAAGAACACTATATCCAGCGAGGCTGTCATTGAAAATAGAAGGAGAGGTAAAAAGCTTCCAGGACAAACAAAAACTAAAGGAATTTGCGAACACCAAACTAGCCCTACAAGAAATCTTGAAAGGGGTCCTCTAAGCAAAGAGAGAGCCTAAAAGTAACAGAGACCAGAAAGGAACACAGACAAATTACAGTAACAGTCACCTTACAGGCAATACAATGGCACTAAATTCATATCTTTCAATAGTTACCCTGAATGTAAATGGGCTAAATGCCCCCAATCAAAAGACACAGGCTATCAGATTGGATAAAAAAAAGAAGACCTATCGATATGCTGTCTGCAAGAGATTCATTTTAGACCCAAAGACACCTACAAATTGAAAGTGAGGAGGTGGAAAACCATTTACCATGCTAATGGACATCAAAAGAAAGCTGGGGTGGCAATCCTTATATCAGACAAATTAGATTTTAAACCAAATACTATAATAAGAGATGAGGAAGGACACTACATCCTACTTAAAGGGTCTATTCAACAAGAAGATCTAACAGTTGTAAATATCTATGCCCTAACACGGGAGCAGCCAATTTTAACATCCCCCTCACTGAAATGGACAGATCATCTAAGCAAAAGATCAACAAGGAAATAAAGGCTTTAAATGACACACTGGACCAAATGGACTTCACAGATATATTCAGACATTCCATCCCAAAGCAACAGAATACACATCTTCTCTAGTGCCCATGGAACATTCTCCAGAATAGATCACATCCTAGGTCACAAATCAGGTCTCAACCAGTACCAAAAGACTGGGATCATTCCCTGCATATTTTTGGACCACAATGCTTTAAAACTAGAATTCAGTCACAAGAGGAAAGTTGGAAAGAACTCAAATCCATGGAGGCTAAAGAGCATCCTACTAAAGAATGAATGGGTCAACCAGGAAATTAAAGAAGAATTAAAAAAAAAAATTCATGGAAACAAATGAAAATGAAAACACAACTGTTCAAAATCTTTGAGATGCAGCAAAGGTGGTCCTAAGAGGAAAGTATATAGCAATACAAGCCTTTCTCAAGAAACAAGAAAGGTCTCAAATACACAACCTAACCCTACACCTAATGGAGCTGGAGAAAGAACAGCAAATAAAGCCTAAACCCAGCAGGAGAAGAGAAATAATAAAGATCAGAGCAGAAATCAATGAAATAGAAACCAAAAGAACAGTAGAACAGATCAGTGAAACTAGGAGCTGGTTCTTTGGAAGAATTAATAAGATTGATAAACCCCTGGCCAGACTTATCAAAAAGAGAAAGGACCCAAATAAATAAAATCATGAATGAAAAAGGAGAGATCACAACCAAAACTAAAGAAATACAAACAATTATAAGAACATATTATGAGCAACTATATGCCAGCAAATTAGACAATCTGGAAGAAATGGATGCATTCCTAGAGATGTATCAACTACCAAAACTGAACCAGGAAGAAATAGAAAACCTGAACAGACCCATAACCGCTAAGGAAATTGAAGCAATAATCAAAAATCTCCCAGAAAACAAGAGGCCAGGGCCAGATGGTTTCCAGGGGAATTCTACCAAACATATCAAGAAGAGCATTTGACAAAATACAGCATCTTTTCTTGATTAAAACTCTTCATAGTGTAGGGATAGAGGGTACATACCTCAGTATCATAAAAGCCATCTATGAAAAACCCACAGCGAATATCATTCTCAATGGGGAAAAACTAAGAGCTTTTCCCCTAAGGTCAGGAACACTGCAGGGATGTCCACTATCACCACTGCTATTCAACATAGTACTAGAAATCCTAGCCTCAGCAATCAGACAACAAAAAGAAATAAAAGGCATCTGAACTGGCAAAGAAGAAGTGAAACTCTCACTTTTTGCAGATGGTATGATACTTTTTGTGGAAAACTCAAAAAAGTTCACCCCCAAAATGCTAGAACTCATACAGGAATTCAGTAAAGTGGTAGGATATAAAATCAATGCACAGAAATCAGTTGCATTTCTATATACCACCAACAAGACAGAAGAAAGAGAAATTAAGGAGTCAATCCCATTTACAATTGCACCCAAACCATAAGATTTCTAGGAATAAATCTAACCAAAGAGTCAAAGGATCTACACTCAGAAAAATATAGAATACTCATGAAAGAAATTGAGGAAGAGACAAAGAAATGGAAAAACGTTCCATGCTCATGGATTGGAAGAATATTGTGAAGATGTCAATGCAACCTAGAGCAATCTACACATTTAATGCAATCCCTAGCAAAATACCATCCACTTTTTTTCAAAGAAATGGAACAAATAATCCTAAGATTTGTATAGAACCAGAAAAGACCCCGAATAGCCAGAGGAATGTTGAAAAAGAAAAGCAATGCTGGTGGCATCACAATTCCGGACTTCCAGCTCTATTACAAAGCTGTCATCATCAAGACAGTATGGTACTGGCACAAAAACAGACACATAGATCAAGACACAGAATAGAGAACCCAGAAATGGACCCTCAACTCTATGTTCAACTAATCTTTGACAAAGCAGGGAAGAATATTCAATGGAAAAAAAACAGTCTCTTTAACAAATGGGGTTGAGAAAATTGGACAGCCACATGCAGAAGACTTAAACTGGACCATTTCCTTACACCACACACAAATATAGACTCAAAATGGATGAAAGACCTAAATGTGAGACAGGAGTCCATCAAAATCCTAGAGGAGAACACAGGCAGCAACCTCTTCGACCTAGCTGCAGGAACTTCTTCTTAGAAACATCGCCAAAGGCAAGGGAAACAAGGGCAAAAATGAACTATTGGGACTTCATTAAGATAAAAAGCTTTTGCAAAGCAAAGGAAACAGTCAACAAAACCAAAAGACAACTGACAGAATGGGAGAAGATATTTGCATATGACATCACTCGTCTCTCTCAAAGGGCCAGATAAAGAGCTAGTATCCAAAATGTATAAAGAACTTATCAAACTCAACACCCAAGGAACAAATAATCCGATCAAGAAATGGGCAGAAGACATGAACAGACATTTCTGCAAAGAAGACATCCAAATGGCCAACAGACACATGAGAAAGTGTTCAACATCACTCGGCATCAGGGAAATCCAAATCAAAACCTCAATGAGATACCACCTCACACCAGTCAGAATGGCTAAAATTAGTAAGTCAGGTAATGACAGATTTTGGCAAGGATGCAGAGAAAGGGGAACCCACCTATACTTTTGGTGGGAATGCAAGCTATTGCAGCCACTCTGGAAAACAGTATGGAGTTCCTCAAAAAGTTGAAAATAGAGCTACCCTATGACCCAGCAATTGAACTGCTAGGTATTTTCCCCAAAGATACAAATGTGATCTGAAGGGGCATGTGCACCCCAATGTTTATAGAACATAAACATTGTCCAACAGCCAACTGTGGAAAGAGCCTGATGTCCCTCAACAGATGAATGGATAAAGAATTGTGATACACACACACACACACACACACACACACACACAATGGAATATTATTCAGCCATCAAAAAATGAAATCTTGCACCTGCAATGACGTGGATGTAACTAGAGGGTATTATGCTAAGTGAAATAAGTCAATCATAGAAAGACATGTATCATATGATCTCATTGATATGAGGAATTTGAGAAACAAGACAGAGGATCATAGGGGAAAGGAGGGAAAAATGAAACAAGACGAAACCAGAGAGGGAGACAAACCATAAGAGATTCTTAATCTCAGGAAATAAACTGAGGGTTGCTGGAGTGGAGGGAGGTAGGAGGGATGGGGTGGCTGGGTGATGGACATTGGGGAAGGTATGTGCTATGGTGAGTGCTGTGAATTGTGTAAGACTGATGAATCACAGACCTGTACGCCTGAAACAAATAATACATTATATGTTAAAAAAAAAAAAAAAGAACTACTGATGTGTCTCCAGATAACTTCTGTACAATTGGCACCAGCTGTTACAGAAGCACGCTGTTAGAGCACAAAGGGCAGAGCAATTCATCGTGCCCTCCAGATGTGGGGAGGGCTTTGCGCTAGAATTTACTCTGAATATGTGAGCATGGGCTTTCCATGAGGAAAACAGCTTGCAGATCCATGACTGCACAGAGGAAATAGCATGGGCAAAGGCATGCATGTGGGAACAGCAGCACAACTGGAGGGGGGTTGGGGGGCTGTATAGGGGAGGAGCAAAAAAGGACAGCAAAACATAAAATTGCCTCAAACTGATAAAACCAGAGCAGCATCCATGTAAGAGAAAGGCAAATGGATTTCCTGTATATAGAGGCAATATCATTTTTTTTTTCTCCCCTGCAGGATTAGGAAATACAAAATGCTCGGTGAATTTTGAAAATTAGTGGGCTTTACATATTTAGATCAGATATGGTTTACTTTGACAGTGAATTTTTTTCTCATTATTTTAAATCTCCCATCCTCCTCTTACTTTTAGGATAATGTTTTAGAGCCTTAGCAGAGCCTACAAAGACTTCTGTACATTGGTACTACTTTACCTGTCCAGCTTTGTCTTGTGATTCTGGCCAGGATGTTCCTACAACCCAGGTCCACTTAGTCACTGCTTCCGTCATCTGAGGGTCACCGAATGGGCTACTCTCACTCTCTGAAACTCTGCTCCCTAACCCCAACTGAACTGCTTTTTATAACTCCTGATTATTCTTCAAGTTTCTGCTCTAATATTGCCTCCTTTGAGAGGCCTCCTCTGACCATCCACTTGCAATCTCCCTGCTTCAGAACACCAGGATGGGAAAATTCTCTTGGGTTCCGAAAGCACTCTATGCCTCTCTCAACTGGAACAGCCAGTTAATCGTGTTGTTGAAGTTATTTGTTATAACAGTAGGATGTGAGCTTTGTTCATCTTTTCACTTGTTTATTCATCCATTTGCAGACATACCTTGGAGATATTGCCAGTTCAGTTCCAGACCATTGCAATAAAGCAAATATTGCAATCAAGCAAGTCAAATGAATTTTTTGGTTTCCCAGTGCCTATAAAAGTTATGTTTACATTGTACTGTAGTCTTTTGAGTATGCATTATGTCTGAAAAACAATGTACATATATTAATTTTAAAAAATTGCTAAAAAATGCTAACCACCAATCCAAGCTTTCAGAGAGTAGTAACCACCAATCACAGATCATCCTAACAAATACGATCATGAAAAAGTTTGAAATATTGCAGGAATTATCAAAATGTGACATAGAGACACAAAGTGAGATTTTAGAAAAATGGCATCGACAGACTTGCTTGACACCAGGCTGTCACAAACCTTCAATTTGTCAAACATGCAGTATCTGTGAAGCACAGTAAAGCAAAGCACAATAAAACGAGGTATGCCTGTATACACCAAAAATAGAGCTTACAATCTAGTATGACAAATCAACAGACAATTGTGATAGAACCTGCTAAGTGCTATGATGGCAGAAGTACAAGATACTTAAGGAAGCACACGGGAGGCACTTTACCCAGACCAAGATAAAGGAGATCAGAGAGAAAGTAAAAAAGGAGGATTTAGGAAAACTTCTTGAAAGAAATACTTTCTAAGCTGAGACTTCATTCCTTCAATGAATATTTATTGAGCAGTTATAATATCCAGGGTACAATTTGAGATGCTTGGGATAGATCAGTGAACAAAAACCCAAGATCCATGCCCTGAAGGACTTAGTTTTTAGTGCAGGGAAACAGGAAAGAAGTAGTAATTATAAATAACTGAATTATATAGTATGTTAGAACATGACATGTGGTGTGGATAAAAATACAAAACAAAACAAAACCGTAGACAAGTTCAGAGGGATTTGTAGTGTGAGGAGTTCTGGGTAGGTATTAGAGAGACTTAGAGAACTTTTGGTGAAGTGAGGTGTTTGGGAGTGCCAAATCCTAATGACTAGACCATCAGGGAGTGTCAAGTAAGGTGCAATGAAAGGGGGTGCAAGGCACAAGGGAGTGTGAGGCAGAGGCACTATCATTAAAGATCCTAGGATACTAAAGTTAAAGTTGTAACAGTGTGGGTCAAGCAGGAAACAAAACACACATCAGCATTATTTGAGGAGAGTTTGATACTAAAGATAGGAGCATAACCTGTGGGAAGGATGAAAGGAAGTCACAAGGGATAAGGAAGTGCCTAGGGCTAACAACAGTGGAACTCCATCACCACCCTGCCCTGAAGCGCAATGGAGGGAGCTGTTACCAGAACTCAGAGAGGAAAGGCTGCCTAAGACACTAAGGAACCAGCCTTCAACAACCCCACTGTCAGCAATCAGTGGAATTACTACCTTTCCTCCCCTTGATGCTTGGCTGATGCTTCCAGTTAACGGAATCCAACCAGAGCCAAAATCACAGAAATAGGTGGAAGGATGGAATTGGAGGGACAAATGAAAGACATCCACTCAGGGGAATGCTGAGGAGTTTACTCTTGTGAATGAGAGGCTCGTATGTAATTAATGTGCTTAAAAATAAGTGTTTAATCAAATAAATGAAAAAAAGAGACCATTTGATATGGAGTTATAAAGAGGATTAACAATGCCTACTGTTGGTGAAGAAGGTTGTTGAAATAGGACTGAGTAGAAAGTAATAAACATTTGCTATGACTGCCCATGAATCAGTGTCTGCGAAACAAAACCACTATCACAACTCTGCTTAAAAATGGCTGCAAAATATTGCTTATTTGCTTTCTGCATTTGCATTTAATTGCCAGTGTTATGATATTGGTGGTAAAAAACCCTTCCATATCTGGCTCTCATTCCTCATTAGAAGGACACGCTTCTATACCAGCAGGAGCTTGGAATTCAGCTAATGCACTAACACTCAACAAACAATGTTAATGTGATCAGGAGGAAATTAGCTCACACGCCAATAATAAATGAAAGAAAATATTGAAAATTCAGAGGAAAGAAGGGAAGAAAGAAGAGCCTCCCTTGCACTGGTTCAATGGCCTTCTTAAAACCCATGTTTCATTGGTAATGGATAGTATCCATATTTGTTTAAAAAATCAGATTACATCAGGATATCATTGTGAAAGCAGAACCATGATGCAGCTGGCAACAAATGTACTTTGAGAGGATACTGATGAACCTTCTTTCCCTGACCCTGCCTTATGACAGGAATAAAGCCAAGAAAATGAAACTGGTGAGATGAAGTATCACTCTGAGAACAGGGTGCAAAGCTGTTTTGTTTGAATGCTATGAAAATGGGATGCTCATTGACTTTATGGTCAGATTTACTGGTCTGACATCCTTAACTTAGCTCTTTCTCTGCCATGTCATCTCATCTTCTATAAACGAAGCTCTATCAAAGCTTCCCATGTAGAAAATAGCCAGCATTCAAATTCCTTTGCTAAGGCCAAGTGGAGACATTGCACTGGTTTATGATATTAATTTGTGTGATTAGAAATGAGACTCAACATGCAGTTTATCTGTCAAATGGGTAGGCACAGTGCCATGAAGGAGCCTGTATCCTCTGGATCTCTTTTTCTTCTGAACTTTTTCTCCCTGTGGGGAAGCCCATTAGTAGCACTGGTTGGAAATCTGGGGAGCATCTCATCCATGGTTTGAACTGGAGGGAGCCAGTGACGGTTGAGAGTCACAACTGAAGACTTGTTTCCAACTGACTATTGGTGCCAAGAGTTGTGGTGAGCCCTTGCACTGTAGCTGAGAGTTATGGCTGAGAATTGGAAACATTGAGAAATAATGGCTCTGACGAAGTCAACTGAGGGCAGATGGAAAGGAAAATTGGAGATGGCAAATGGGAGACAGCTGATGAGGGAAAGGGCGGGCAAGTCCAAGTAGATCAAGGTGGGGATTAGAAAAATGGTGCAAAACGTGTTACTCTGGCCTTTAAATTTCTGACTTTAGGTGAATATCAGTGGCTGTTATTTGTAGCACATTGTGAACAGATGTTTTCCTGTGGATTTTTAGAATGGGATTTTAAAAGGCTGTGGACCAGAGTAAAAGGACTGATGTAGTGTGAAATTAGAGCTGTAAGTGATTAACAGAATGGAAACTTTCTGCCCTGTAACTGTTAAATGACCTTGCTAGAGTCTATATTCCATGGTGATATGCAAATATTAACTGCTTACAAGTAGTTAAGCATATCAGATAGACTTTCCACATACACCATACAAATTTGATTTCACACAGGAACATATAAGGTGGCCTAGCATTACTAATATTGCTATTTACCACCTAACCATTGCTTCTTTCCTTCTCTAGAATCCATTTTATGTATCCAAAGTACTGTAGAAAACTGCACCCCATCTCCTAACATTTGACTCTCTAAAGGAGTGGCATTGCTCTAAAAGGTTAAAAAAAAAAAAAAAGTTTCTTCAGAGGCTGCCAATTTAGAATAAGAGCATTCATGGTGGGAAGGGAGTTTTAAAGCCATCTAATTCTATCACTCATCTGGTGCTTACATGTCTTCTATAACAGTGGTTTTTAACTGAATTGTACCAAGGACAGGAACAACAAGCATTTACATTCCAAAAGTATTTACTGAGAATCTACTATGGGCTAGACACTGTGATAGGAATACAGTGGGAAATAAGACAGATATACCTGCCTTCACAGAACTTACAATGGAGGAGATAGATAACTAAAAGATAAGCCAATAAAGAAATGTGGTGATTTCAAAGAATCACAAACACTATGAAAAAATAAAGACTGAAATACAATGAAAACCAGCTCTCTAAAAAAATGTTTGCAAACCCCTCAGACTATCTTATCCACACCACAGCAAGAGTACAAACATAACTAATGATATTGGAGCACATGAGTCTCCCACCAAAGCTGAAAATAATGTTCCAGATCAGAGCAAAACTGTATAAAGGGAGTGAATCTGTCCTTATTCTATATGAGCAAAGTGATAACTATGCATCTGGATCGAATAAAAGACTAGATAAAGCATATCTATTCATTTGTCACATATTCATTGAGCACCTTCTTTGTGCCAGATATTGCAGGAAGATCAGTCCAGGAAGACAGAGACCTCTTTCTGTTCACCACTGTAACTTCTAAAACAGTACTTGACACAGGGTAGATGCTGTATTAGCCAGGGTTCTCCGGAGAGACAGATTAGATAGATAGATAGATAGATAGATAGATAGATAGATAGATTCATTCATTCATTCATTCATTCATTCATTCATTCCAGGACTTGCCTCATGTGGTTATGGAGGCTGAGGAGTCCCATGATCTGCCATCTGCAAGCTGGAGAACAAAGGAAAGCCAGTGATATAATTCAGTCCAAGGCCCAAAGCCTGAAAACCAGAAATGCTAAGGTCCAAGAGAAAGATAAAATGGATGTCTTAGTGCACACACAGAGAAAAATTTTGTCCTTCCTCCACTTTTTTGTTCTACTCAGTCCCTCAATCAATTGGTTGATGCCTACTCACATTGGTGAAGGAATCTTTTTTACACATGTCTAATGTTAATGTCTTCCAGAAACACCCTCAAAGATACACCCAGATTGTTTTACCAGCTATCTATGCATCCCTTAACCCAGTCAAGCTGACACATAAAATTAACCATCACAGGTGCTTACTATGTTATTTAATTGAATGAATAGATAAATTAAGTCATTGGGAAACCAACAGTAAATAATTTCATTGCTATAGCAAGTCTAGGAGGCACAAGAGTTTCGAATTTTACAGATATGGACCCTGGGTCTTAAAAGACTAAGATAGTTGGTTAAGACTGCACAGTTAATAAGAGAAGGAGCCACCACTCAAGGGCAGTTCTGCCTGACTCTGTTGTGTAGACTTACAGGTTTCTGGGTGTGACAACAGGGTCTAGAAAAGCAAATTTCTGAGACAAGCTGTGACCATGCCTGCCTCAGCTCTTTTTCCCCCCTTCAATGATTTCCTGTAGCTTTGAAATTAAGTCCCCAAAACTTAGATTTGAACACGGAGTCCTCCAGGATCTGATTCCTGCCAAAATCTAGTCACTTTTCTAAACATTAACCAGGCAAGTCTATCTGCCTTGAGAGAATAACGTATCTTATCACTTCTATATTTTCCACATACTATTGCTCTGCATTTAATGTCCTTCACTCCTTCTCTTGCTTTTAAAATTCCTACTCATTCTCTAAAACCTTTCTCAAAAGCCACTCTCTATAGCAACATTTCTGTGGACCCCAAAGGGGTAGGCATTTCCTACACCATGATCCTATGGTTCTTGACATACCCTTCCACCATACAATTTACAAAATTCTCATATTATTTCTCCCTGTTCTGATCTCCCAACAAGAGGTCTATATTTTAAACTTACTCCTGTACTTTCTTTGCATAGCAAAATTTCTGGTATAATAGGCATTCAATTCATGTTTAATTGAATAGATAAGGAATAAATAAATGAATCCCGAATTGAACAATCAAGACTGTGGTGCCTGTGAGGGTACATCCTTAAGAGCAAGACCTAGAACCACTCTTGAATGGCTAGGGCATTAGGTAGTAGACAAAAGATATCAGGCATCAGCCATTTATCAGAACTAGGGGATACACAAAGAAGGGGTAAAGCTCATCAGAAGCAAGGCCAGATGCTTTCGAGTCTCAGTGTTGTAATACAACCTGATTAAATCCCAGCTGCCAAATATGAGGCCGTCAGAGAATGGGTGAAGAAATTATTTGTATTTGGCAGGTTAGAAATCAATTGACCCAGCTCTGAAGGGGAAAAGGGATTGAGAATTTGGTTATGATAAGACCATGACTTGTGTTGGCTTTTTTCCTCCTCTCCCAGGTTCTCTTGAAACCCTGTACTCTTTTTGAAGAGGTTTTACTACAAGTTGAATTGCTTAAAGAAACACTCATAGACTGTTCCACTGTCACTGGAATGAATTACCCCTTCACAAATTTTGTACCCAGAGAACATCTCTTTCTCTTTGGAGCTCTTCTGAGTATTGATTTTAACTCAAACTTATCTTACTGAAATAAAAAAGAAAGCAAGCTCCCAATCAATTTTTGTTTTAGTTGAAAGCAATATAGCTTTTCAAACTAGATTTTTTTTTTCCCCTAGTGGTACAAAATACATAAGGTGAGAAAAGCCTGGGATTGAGAATTTTGATCCTTCTGAATTTCATCACTTTGTTTATATATCCATCTCTACCCAGTTCTTAAGCAGTACTGTTAATTTTTTATTCTGGTATGTGCAGCTCTGCTTGGCTCCTAGCAGGTGATCACTAAATAGATAGTAGTCAAACAGAGTTAAATAATGACAGCTATAACTATGCAATGGAAGTAAATTAGAAATAATTAAGAAAGGCATGAGCCTATTTTCTTTAATTTACTCCAAAGGCTGGCAGATGTAGGGCATAAACTCTGAAGTCCAGCTTCCTAGGTTTAGATACTGGGTCTGCCATTTACCAGCTATGTGATCTTGAACAAGATATCTATCTGTGACTCAGTAGCCTTGTATGCAAGATGGAAACTAAAATAGCACCTATCTCATAAAGTTTTTATGAAAATTAAAAAAATTAATATATGTAAAGTGCTAGGAACAAGGTCAGTATGTATTAGATTAATGTAAATTCTAGGCATTTGTACTATTATGGAACACTCCTTTTAAGTTTTCTGTGTTTTTTCTTGGAAATTATGTTTATAATGGAAATGTGGAATATCTTGTTTATGTATTAATTTGTTTATTTATAAATTTCTCTTTGTAGAGTTACCCTATTGCCCTCTATCCCTTATCAATAAATGGCACAATCTCTCTGGTGAAATAATAAATGTATTATGTATAAGGAAATCCTATAAAATAATGATGGCTCAAAGACTTCAAGAGACCAAAGAGATAACCAATTTAAAGCAACTTGAATTCAAGATAGGTGTGGATTAGTAAATTTTAATTTAGTAAAAAGTGTGGACTGTTCATGTAGCTTTCCTCTACTTCATTCCACACTGAATTCTTGGCAAAGATACTATCTGAGCCATTGTAGTACTGTAGAGAAAACAAGGCCTCAAAATTTATGTGTACCTGACCTTGAATTTTGGCCATGCAACTTCATTTGAACATGGGCATACCATGAAATTTCTCCGAGCCTACTTTTGTCTCATTTGTGATTATAATAAGATCATGGGGATAATATGATTAATTACAATTTAAGAAATGATTTTTAGGCCCTCAAATTATACATACACACTGTATGCTTATATTCACACATGCCCATGTTGATAGACATTTGCATTAATCTACATACCATCATCACAAGTTAATTATTTCACCTTTATAGATACATTCACCAGCATTCAAACATGTTAAGCAATTTGGTGAAGTCACATAGCTAAGAAGTGGCAGATCCAGGAACTGGACCTAAATGTTTCTGACTGCAAAGTTATGATCTCCTGCTTTATCATGCTACCTCTTGTTACAGAACTGATTTGAGGATTAAATGCAGGACCATATGAAATATGAGGTCTAGCATGTGATAGACTCATAATATTAGTTGCTTTACTATTCTTAAAATTATTAAATGCTTTGTAAAGATAATGATGATGATGATATGACTTTAATAATAATAAAAACTGATATTTGTGTCTTATCTTCTATTAAGCACTATACTTTATATGCTTTGTATTTGTCAATTCATCTAATCACCACAATCCCAGGACAGGAGCACTGTTATTATCATCCCCACTTTAAAGATAAAAAAAGAGAGGGGTACCTGGGTGGCTCAGTTGGGTAAGCATCCAACTCTTGATTTCAGCCCAGGTCATGATCTCAGGGTTGTGAGATGGAACCCCGCCTCAACCTGCTTGAGAGTCTCTCTCTCTCTCTCTGTCTCTCCCTCCCTCTGCCCCTCCCACAACCTCTCTCTCCCTAAGAAAAAAAAAAAAGTTAAAGATTAAAAAAAGAGAGTAAATATATGGGGATGTAGGAGAGTTGGAAATTTTCCGATTCATCCAAGACTTAAATCCAGGATTGTATTATTTATCCGTATCTAGCAACTATCTTACCTGTGTTTTTTTTTAAATCCCTCGCCTTTTGAAGAATGATTCTATTTTTCCTGTTTCCTAATATCCTACCCTGAAATAACTCAAGTAGCTAAACCAGGTGCATAACCCTGAAAATTATTAGTCATTATATAACCTGTATAGCGAACTGAGTACCCCAATACTAAATTGAATGAAAGACCTTGCCCTTGAGTTAACAGTTTAGAAGCCCACAAAGATGTTTCAAGCAGAAGTGGTATACTGTGACCCGAAAACTATTAAATGAGTTTCCCAAATATATCCATCTAGCAAGTACCCTGAGCTCAAATCTGGGGCTCTTTCTAAACCATCAAGCTGCTCTCTATACTATTCTGCACAAACTGACACAAAACTTCTCCTTATTACATATATAACATTTACAACATTTAATTGAAGATTTTCCCTCTGAAGTTTGTATATGCATATTAATGTAACCAATTTTGTTTCTTCTATTCCCCTTAGAGCTCTCACTACAAGGAAAAGAATAAGGACCATTTCCAATATTGCTGATAGTTTCACAGTGCTAGTCACTCTCTGTTTCATTCCGGTGGTTGTATATTTGCTAAGTGGCATGATGTTGGCATTGGTAACCCTGAGAGGTCTTTACTGCTCATAAATAGACAAGTGGAAGAGTACAACTGGACCCTGGAGAAGGGGGTGCCCTGATAGGCATGTGGCCTTCGGTAGAGGGGTATGGGTACCATGGTGATGTGAGCTCAATCTCCACCTGCCCTTTTACCTTTTCCCAGTGCCTTCCATTGGCTGAACCCATCCTGAAGTCAGAGGACAAGGGAGAATATCTGTCGGTCTCTTGGGAACCAGAGAAGAATGGAGAAAGGCAGATAGAAAGAAGGGATGCAGAAGGACAAATGAAGAGAAGGGTCAGCCACAGAAATAAGAAAATAATGATAATGTTTTGGAATATATGAGAAAGTAAGAAAATATTTAAAATGTTACAGGAATACAAGAAAAGATGATTAATTTTTTTTAAGATTTTATTTATCTATTTATTTATTTAATTTGAGAGAGAGAGAGAGAGAGAGAGAGAGAGAGAAACAGCATGAGAGGGGAGAGGATCAGAGGGAGAAGCAGGTTCCCCGCCAAGCCAGGAGCCCAATGTGGGACTCAATCCCAGGACTCCGGGACCATGACCCAAGCCGAAGGCAGTCGCCCAACCAACTGAGCCACCCAAGGGCCCAAGAAAAGACAATTTAAATATATGCTCCTTAAGATTATTTTATGCTTAGTGTTCATGGTTTGATGTCCTTGAGGTTCTCTGGGCTCTTTAATTTTGAAATATTGAAAGAGCCCTGGACCATAGTAAGAATATCTTTATTTCTGGTACTGAATCTCTTCAGTTGCCTAGAACCCAAAGATCCAAAGACTAACGACTGTTATAACATAAATGATCCCATATGATGTTTGAGAAGTTGCATACTTCTATAATTCATGTAAGGCCATCTGTAAAATAATTCAGCTGAGAACATCAGTCTGTCTCTAAGACAGCTTCAACTTGTAGGATTCTATGCCCAAATGTATGGGGCTTGTATTGCCACAGGGCAGGAATCAGAAGGGTCTAAACCCTAGGGTAAGTATTTTCTCAGGAGGGTTAATGTTGGAGGTGGAAAGAAGTCTTCCTGTTAATAGCCTTAATACAGGCTTGGTGATTTCCAGTGATCAAAACTTTGTACTGAGTCATCCACACAGATAATTTCTAATGATAATGAACACAATTAAAAATCACTGTTGAGGCTGCGACTGGGTGGCTCAGTTGGTTAAGCGTCTGCCTTTGGCTCAGGGATGGAGGCCTGTATCAGGCTTCCTGCTCAGTGGGGGAGCCTGGCTCTCCTTCTCCCTCTGCCTGCCGCTCCCCTGCTTGTTCTCTCTCTGTCTCTCTCTCTCTCTGTCAAATAAATAAATAGAATCTTAAAAAAAAATCACTGTTGCCCTCCATTTAGACACCTTTCTATAATTAACATATTGCTGGTGTGATTTTTCCTATATTCCTCTCCTCTGGCCACCTTTCAATCCATGTGGAAGAAATTTGGGATTAAGTTCAATTAAATTTTTACAAGAGACCGCATCAAATGTTTTGGTATAATCAATAGTTATATCATTAACAAAACCTTGATTATGCTGTCCCCTAACAGGTTAGTATGGCCCACAAGGCTCTTGTGTAATCTCTTGCAGACATGCTTTTGGCATTTGGTCTAAACCCAATTTCACTGAGTTCTCTCAAAGTGCCAGGCACTGGGACATGTGTTCCTACCCTCTTGATCTTACTGATTTTTTTTAGAACAGTTCTGCGGGAAACAGACACATTTGCCCATGTATAGATGAGCATATTGAGTACTTTCTTTTGCATGTGCTGTCCTTGCTTCCCAGAGGTGTTCTTTCCTCCAATTTCTTCAACTGATCAGCTTCTTATTCATCTTTCAAAATTTAAGCCAAGTGTTAACTATCTCAAAAAATCCAAAGGACAAGTGTATGGAATAGTGCTTTAAAAAAGTGTTATTTGAAGCTAGATTGCTTAGGTATAAATGTGAACCATGCATTTGCTAGCCATGTGACTTTGGTCACAATATTTAATTTCTCTGCTCCTCAGGTTTCCCATCTAAAAAAATGGGGGTGCTTACCCTGATGTTTATAGCAGCAATGTCCACAATAGCCAAACTGTGGAAAGAGCCAAGATGTCCATCAACAGATGAATGGATAAAGAAGAAGTGGTATATATATACAATGGAATATTATGCAGCCATCAAAAGGAATGAGATCTTGCCATTTGCAACGACGTGGATGGAACTGGAGGGTATTATGCTGAGCGAAATAAGTCAAACAGAGAAAGACATGTATCATATGACCTCACTGATATGAGGAATTCTTAATCTCAGGAAACAAACTGAGGGTTGCTGGAGTGGGGGGTGGGGTGGGAGGGATGGGGTGACTGGGTGATGGACACTGGGGAGGGTATGTGTTCTGGTAAGCACTGTGAATTGTGCAAGACTGTTGAATCTCAGATCTGTACCTCTGAAACAAACAATGCAATATATGTTAAGAAAGAAAAAAAGAAGAAGAAGAATGTAGCAGGAGGGGAAGAATGAAGGGGGGGAAATCGGAGGGGGAGACGAACCATGAGAGACGATGGACTCTGAAAAACAAACTGAGGGTTCTAGAGGGGAGGGGGGTGGGAGGATGGGTTAGCCTGGTGATGGGTATTGAGGAGGGCACGTTCTGCATGGAGCACTGGGTGTTATGCACAAACAATGAATCATGGAACACTATATCTAAAACTAATGATGTAATGTATGGGGATTAACATAACAATAAAAAAATTAAAAAAAATAATAAAAAAATGGGGGTGCTTAGAATATATACTGCATTTATCATTCCCCTTTGTACACAGTTGTTTTATTTCTCAAAAATGCCTTTGAAAGGAGGTGAAATGCCCTTTGCTGCCCATTTTTTCTTCTTACTATCTGGAAGTGATGTTTGGAACTATAGACACTATATTGCATAATGGGGCACCTTGGGATAAAAGACCATATATTGTGGAAGACCAAATGGAAGGTGTCTAGGTCCTTCTTTGTGGACAACCTACCTCTAGACTCCAATGTGAATGAGAGAGAACACAAAAAAGTCTCTTCTATTTAAGCAAATTTATTTGAGATTTGTCACAGTTAAATCTAATCATATGACCAAGAAAGAAGAGAATTAGGGATGAAGGTGCAGCCAGGGATAAGGAATATGCATTTATCTTAAACTTACTTATGCTGGACTAAGGATCAGGAACACCCCTCTATTGATGAAGCACATACATAGGAGTTCTAGCATTGCCTAGGAGGTCCTAAATTCTGGGAGTCTCATTTTTCTTTCCAATCTCACTTTTCTTCAGAGAAGACTTAGATGATTCTACCATATTCTTGAACAGATAAGGTTGCTTACAATTTAGAATTATTTATGTGTTTATATCTGCCTTTTCTACCAGAGAATGAACACTAAGGACACAGGGTTCCCTGTCTGTCCTCAGTTTGGTGACTACCTAGCACTCTGCAAAATTTCTGATACATGGAAAACACCCAAAAATATTTGTGTCCATACCCATGTATCTTTTTGGAATTTTTTTAAATCTTATGTTCAAACCAAAAACAAACATCACGATAGGTTTAAATAAATGAATAAAAGAAAATGGTCTAGATACCTTACTAGGTGTTGTGGAAACATTTTCAAATTAATCCTCATGACAACCCTATGAGGTAGATGTTCTAATTTTACAAATAAGAGGCCCTGAGGGGCACCTGAGTGACTCAGATGGTTAAGTGTCTGCCTTTGGCTCAGGTCATGATCCCAGTGTCCCGGGATCAAGCTCCGCATAAGGCTCCCTGCTCAGCGGGGAGCCTGCTTGTGCTCTCTTGCGCTCTGTCAAATAAATAAATAAAATCTTAAAAAAAAAAAAGAAAAAGAGGCCCTGATTCATGAGGCTAGCAAGTAACTAAAACTGGACTGGATTATGATTCTGTTTCATGCATTATTTAAGTATTCTCTAATTCTCCACAAGTTTTACAAGGATGAGAAATCCCAGGAAGTGGCAAAAATGCCCCCTCTCTACCCATCCTCTGTTGTCAAGCACAATGTTGGCAGCATAGTTTCTACTGCTCAGGAGAATCAGACCAAGGGGCATCCTCAGAATCAGAGATAAAATGGATCATCTAATCAATGACCCTGAGTATATGTGACACAATGTGTTCAGAAATTTTACATAATTAGAAAAATATGTATATATGACATGTGTATACATATGTATACAGATATGTATGTATACACATATAATTTTTTTTCAAAGGATAGCATATTCTACCCTAATAGCTATAATTACCATATTACAGACCAGATGAGAATAAAGGATAGTAAAGAGACTAACTGGCTACTTCTGTACAACAGAATAAAAGTATATGGTCCTCTTTATGGCAAGGAAGTGAATTTTCTTTTTTAGCATCAGTTCACCAGAAGATGGTGGACTGGGTTAAGGTTTCTTGGTTTCTTGGTCCAAACGGCATTTATCTTTCCTTTTGTATTATAAGACAGGATGGTGCTGGGATCTAATGAAGCTAGGCCATCTGGGTTCCAGCCAAGTTCCACCATTTACTGCCCATATGACTATAGGAAGATTATTCAAACTCTGGACTTTCATTTTTTCATCTGTGCAAATGGTAGTAATAAAAGCACTTACCTCTCAGGGTTATTCTGAGAATTAAATTGGATAATGCACGTAAAGGTCTCAGATTTTCAAGGGTTGTTTAAAAAATACTAGCCCTTCTTACATGTTTACTTCCCGAATTCCAAAGATAGTTAAAAATCAAGAACTGCCATAAGGTAGGCTAGAGATGTAAATGCATATAATTTTCAGGACTATTGTAGAGGTAATATACATGGTAACTAGCCAAGTACCTGGCACATAGTGTGTGCTTCCTCTCCCATTTTCATTAGAAAATGATTTCTAGAATGTATCCCAGAAGGAATCAGCCATTTAGGAATGCAGGTGTGAGAATGCAGGGCCAAGCAAATCTTGATCATGGCAAGGAACACGTCACCAGGGTTAGGACATTTCCAAATCTTCTAAGACTATAGTGTGAGACTTTCAAAAATGGTGTCCCTTGCTTCCTGCAGCCTTGGCCAAATCTAATATTGGGTTTGGATTTTATGGGTGTAAGAGGGCACTGAGAGGGTAGATGGTTGATGTCCAGCCATGCCTGCAGGCATTCTCTGAGTCACACTGAGTTCTAGTCCTTCTCTCAATGAAGAAGGTATGCTTATGCTCATCTACATATCAACCCATCCTTATTAGCTTGGACTCTTCTGCTGGGGAAAAAGGTGTTTTCCTTACTCTGCTCCAATCATTTTTTCTGATGGTTTCCCAATTAATAAGAATCTGATGCCTGGCGATGGAATTAGGCATACTTGCACTGAGATCCCGTATCTGCTGTATGTTAACTGTACAATGATGGTCACTTAGCCCTTGTGAGCTTCTGCATATGTGAAATTGTGGTATCTATCTTTATTTTATGTCTATCACAAAGTTCTAAGGACAAGGAAGAGAAATGGGAAATTCTGACGTCATAAACTAAAAATATTATGCATACATCGATCATAAATGTGGTTATTTGAATCCTACCTATTTTTTGGAGGCTAGCTCAAAAACCCTATCTTTTTAAAGCCCTTCTTGATGACTCCACGTCACAATGATCTGCCCTTCTTGGAACTCTTGAACAATATATATTTCGTAGAAATTGGTGTGTTCTTTAAGTATTTTACATACACTATGTTTTCCTCCCTAAGCTGTACCTAGGCTCATTATAGGTAAAAATATGTCATATCCTACCTGGTTGAATTCTCTCCCATATCTAAGTAGTTCTTAGCTCCCTTAGGAATTCAATAAGTACATAGTTGGAGATTTATATTGATTTATATTGATTTATATTGATTATTTATACTGATTATTTATATTGATTTTGAAGTCCAAACTCTTGGCACAGCATTGAAGGCCCAGGAAACTGGTGTATTTTTTTTTTTTTAAGATTTTATTTATTTATTTGACAGAGAGAGACACAGCGAGAGAGGGAACACAAGCAGGGGGAGTGGGAGAGGGAGAAGCAGGTTTCCCACTGAGCAGGGAGCCCGATGTGGGGCTCGATCCCAGGACCCTGAGATCATGACCTGAGCTGAAGGCAGATGCTTAACGGCTGAGCCACCCAGGCGCCCCAGGAAACTGGTGTATTATTCCCCATTCTCACAGCCAGTCTTCTAGGTGCAACAAAAGAGGTACCAATTTCTAGATACCATGCCCCTTATGCCAGTTGCCTTTGCTCATGCTATCCATTTTTCCTCTCCTTTCTGCTTGTAAACTCTTATTTTTCTTTCAAGGCTCGGATAAAATCTTGTTTTCTTAGGCAGTGTTAGTTGCTACTATTGCATGTCATCAGCACTCACACTGGTGTTCCCATCAACTAAAACAATTCATATATCACAGTACAGTTATTTCATGTTCTTCTCTTTTAAACTCTGACCTTTACAAGGACAGGGACCACAGCTTTTAAAGTACTTTTTTTTTTCTTTTCTCAGTTTGGCACAATACATAGTATATACTCATTTATATTTGTTAAACTGGATTTCAGTTTCCATCTGGAATTGTAAAAAAAATCTACAAGGAACACTTTGCACCAATCATTAGCATTTGGATACTGACATCTTATTCTTTCTGACTGCTAAGTGTCTGTCACTCTCCCTGATTTAGGCTAACATTTGGCTTATCTTTAGGTTGATTTATCAGATTACTTCCTCACCAGATGTGTGGCAACCAGCTGGCAGACCCTATCAGTTTGACTGCTCCTGGTTTCATCTAAACCTGTCAGTTCAGGTGCCTTTAGGATTATAAACACTAAATCTGATCCTGCTTTAGAATCTCAAGAGTATGGTCAGAACTATTAAATTCATTGTAAATCTGGGAAGTGCTAAAACTCTTCTTTTTTATTTACATAGGGACACAGCTTCCTTCAAAATAGAGCTAATAAAAAAGCTAAATGCATAACCTCAAATCCAAAGTACCTTGCTTCTGGCATTTATTAAGTTTTTGACTTTTAGCAAGTCACTTAATCCACTGAGCTGCAGTTTTTCCCTCTGTAAAATGGGGGATCAATAGACATGTGAAAATTACATGATGATTTTATGAAGTCCTCAGCACAGTTCAGCCCATAATAAAATCTCAACAAATGATAAATCTTATTATTGTAATGATTCACCTTAACATTCTCTGAAGGCCCCTATGTTCTAGGCTTGGGTTAGGCATTGATATAGACCTACAAAAGCAAAGATGACTGCAGGGTTCGTTGCCCTCAATGGCTTCCATCATGTTGGAGCAACAGCAAGATGAATTTAAAAATGTATAATGGGGTGATTTGAGAGCAATGTTGGAGAAGTACAGAGGATGGTGGAACATGGGGGGCAGAGAAGTAATCCAACCTAATGAGTTAAGAAAAGGGCCCTGGATAATGAGGCAGTTTGAGGGACAAAAGAGTGTCCATACAGTCTGAGTAACTTTGACCTCTTCTAATAAAAGGGCCCCTGCCCCCTGGGAGTGAGTATATCCATCTCTGACAAGGGTCAGGAGAGAGCCCAGTCACACACCCTCTAGGCACATTAACACTCATAGCCTTGCCACCACTACAAATCTGTTAGAGCTCTTCTCTAGATGCCTCCTATTGCTGCTTTTGCCCTCCAATGCAGAAAGTCTTAGATGCATAGGTCGCCCATCATCTCCTATGCTCTTATCTCCATAAAGCAGAATCTCTTTTTCCTTTAATTTTCTTACCTTGAAATCCCTCCACTGAACCTTCTGGAATTCAGGCTCTGTCATTGGCAAAATATTCTATGTTCTCAAACTCTTCTCTGAATGTTTTCTTCAACTTTTTGCACTTAAAGAAAACAGGCTTCCCTTCACCACCCATAGGCCTCTACTTCCCATCCAGTCTTCCCAAATGGGGATCTTTTCTTTCTCCCATGGGCCTGGTACCACTGAGCTGACAGCTGGAGCTAGTGGTTTTCTTCTCCTCATCACCATTTCCAGATGATTCTTACATCACATTCTTCCACTGGTATGCTGGAGCTGGCTTGAACCTACTTGTGACAGCTGACTGTGCACATCTCTTCCCAACTTTGTGTTTGGTAATATTCTCTCAGTAGCTTGCAGGCACCATGGTGCAATCTACATCATAGAAAATGACATGACAGGGCGCCTGGGTGGCTCAGTCGTTGGGCATCTGCCTTCGGCTCAGGTCATGATCCCAGGGGCCTAGAATTGGGCCCCGCATTGGGCTTCCTGCTCAACGGGAGGCCTGCTTCTCCCTCTCCCACTCCCCCTGCTTGTGTTCCCTCTCTCACTGTGTCTCTCTCTGTCAAATAAATAAATAAAATCTTAAAAAAAAAAAAAAGAAAATGACATGACATACACTAAAAACCAGGGCTCATCTATTTTGTTTTCCAGGGAGCTGGTTGTTATATGTTTATGGGCACATTACTGTCATTCTCCCTGTAAACCTTCAGCATTGGATCTCATCACCCTTTATTCCTGGCTCACTGTCATTTTCTCCAATAATACTCTGTCTTAGCACTTGGATATTTTAATATATATACAGATAGATAATATTTCTAATGCTCTGATCTCCTCTCAGCTCTAAAACCTCAACGCTCTCCTCCAAAGATATCATCCTCTGTGCTACATTTGCTACTTTCCACCTAGATCTCCATAAATCTTATTTACCATAACTGCAATACCCTTATAATCTCAAACTAATGCATCCTACTCTCTGGCACCATTTCCTAGCTCTCCGGCTTACTTTCTCTAGTATGCCCAATGCCAAGAATCATCCCACCGCACCAGGGCCTCCCATCCCTTATCTAACCACTTCATCTCTGTTCCTCGACCATTTCAAGTCTTATATTCCTTCCTTACACAGTTTATCTCTTCTTTGCATAAAAGCTTAACTTTCTGACCCTCTCTCATTGTTTGCAGAATTCAATTGGCAAAACTCTTGTTAAATCCAACCCCGGGCTTACTCTATGCTTATACCTGGCAGCTGACTGTGGCTAGAAAAACAAAACAAAACAAAACACAAACAAAAAAAATCCAGACTGACTGTTTTCCCTTTAAAGTGTGATTATGGACTTCAGGTTAGCTCTTATATTGCCAGACATATTTATACAACCCTAATCCATTCCCATATTCCCAATAATTCTTCTCCCTCTTATATCATCATTTTTTTCTCTTTATAGCAAGCTACTCTCATTGGCATAACTTCTTACTTGTATTTCTTTAACAATGAAACCAAAAAGACCTTTGTAGCTGATTTCCACCTTTCAACTACCACTCTAGTACTTTACATTTAAACCCCTTGAAAGAATTATCTGTACTTATCTCCAGCACTGTTCCTTAGTTTTAAACTAGCCCAGATGTACTTCCATCTTTACCATGCCACCAAAACTCCTTAAATAAAGACCACCTGTGACATACTTTTTGCCAGATCAATGGTCAATTCTCAATCCTTGTATCTGCCTTCAACTATTAGCACCAATTGAAACAGTTAATCACCACCTCATCCATAATAATACCATGCATTCTTGTTTTTCCTCCTACCTTATGTCTGCTTCTTCTCAGTATCCACTACTAGATGATCCATTTCTTTCTGGCCTCCTAAGATGGGAGTACTTCTGGGCTTACTCCTTGGTCTTCTTTCTTCTCTAGCTGCTCTCACTCCCTTGGTGATCTTCTCTAGACCCATCGCTTTAAACATCATCCATATGGCACTGACTCTCCACTTACTGTTTTAGCCTACAACTCTCTCTTGAACTCCAAATTCATATATCCAACCACCTACTCAACACTTGCACTGACATAATAGCTATCTCAAAGCTAACATGTCCTAAACTGAACTGTTCTTGAGTGGGGAAGTTGCTCAGGTCAAAAAAAAAATTAAACTTATCCTTGTCCTTCTATTTCAATCACACCCCCTTCAATCCATCATGAAATGCTGTAGCTTTTATCTCCAAAATATATCCATGTCTGACCACCCTCCTCACTCCCACCTGATTCACTATTATTTCTTGTCTAACTATTCCAACAGTCTCTTTCTTCCTACCTTTGTTCCCTTTGAAGTCTCTAAAATTTACAGCCAGAATTATCCTTTTAAAATATTAAGTCAGATCTTGCTACAACTCTCCAGTGGCTCCCTGTTACTTTGCCTTGCCTAAATTTTTTTTTTGTTGTTGTTGTTGTTGTTTTTTACAATCTGCCCCCATTTATCAATGTTATTTCATGTTCACTACACTACCCTTAATTAACTGGGGTCTCCTTGCTTACTAGGACATACTGAGTATGGATCCAACTTGGAGCCTTTTGCAATGCTTATTCTCTTTGCCTGGAACACTGTCCCCAAAATATAACTAAAATTTGCCTTTTTAATGAAACTTTGTGGGAATTTCATTGAAAAATTAAATATTAAAAATAATTTTCATTAGTCATTTTGGTTTACATTTTGAGTAAAGTAAAAACCAGCAGATACTTCTCACTATGCTTCTACCATATAAGTCCCATACATACATTATTTGATGACAATATCTTGGTTAAATATGAAGTTTATTTCATGTTTATGACAGAAGACATCCAATTTGGTAGACACAGAAGAACTATGCATATGTTCAACAATTGGATGTTACATTGATTTATCCATACAAAACAGGTGTGACTGATGTGGAAGATGAATGAGACTTAGACATTTACCATGTGGTTTTTAATCTAATCAATGTTTCCTTCTGTAGCCTGAATGATTTTCTTTTTCTTCCTTTTAATGCATGTCATAAGAGATGAATTCTATAGTGCTCTAGAAAATTAAATTATATCATATTGACTAGTGGATATATTAGTATTGAGCTAGATAATAATGTTAAATGCACACCCCTCCCCCTCAATTTAAACACATAGACCTTGACCCTATAGGGCTGATATGCTTTATAATTACATATAAGGTGAAACTAGAATATCCCTTACTATTAGCCCATCAAATGTGTTGGGTCCTACCTCAAGCCTTCATCACAATGTTAGACTCTGCAAATGGCAGCCTTATGCCTATTGGCTCTCAAGTTGGCTCTTGATGAGTTTGACCCAGAATATGTTTCAATCACTTTTATATCACATTTATTTGTACTATTCAGGTTTATCCTGATACTCAGATATTTCCATTATGATGTTTAGAGCCCCCGGCAAACAATAGTGTATAAATATGGGTGATTGTCATAAAATAACAAGGAAGCTGAGAGTTCACGATAATGATGAAGCCTGGCTTATCATCAAAAAAGAATTTGAAAGACCTAATGCATACCCAGAAGATTCAACTCAGAGCAATCCAGGGCAAAGAAGGGGCTATGTCTTGGTTTTTTTAGTGCTATCATGTATAAAAAGGCAATAATAACATATATGCAGCTATCGGAAGCAAATGGGACCAGAAATGTGAAAGAATTTAGAAGAAAACATCTGTTACAAAAACATAAGGAACACAAATTATAGCAATGATACAAAGAAGGTTTTTTGTTTGTCTGTTTTGGTGCCATCTCTCTATTTTTTTAACCACAGAAGATAAAAATATTAAACTACTTTGACCTCTCTAACCTGAAAGGTAGGGTAGTGTAGTGAAATTAAACAAACAATGAATTTACAGTGAGACTAGCTTGTTTAGAATCCTATCTCAACACTTCCTGTGTGACCTTGTGTAAGTGACTTAACCTCTTTATGCCTCCTTTTCCTTTTTTAATAAAAGATAATGTAGCACATAAATAAATACATATATATCAAACACTGTGGTTGTGAGGGTAAATGCCATAATGCATGTAAATGTACCCAGCATATGGTAAATACTCAGCAAGTGCTACTGACTTTGCTTTCTTGGGAAAGCAACTAAAGCACTGGCATCAGTATAGGAGCCATATTTTTGAGTCATTGATTCTGTTTACAGGGATCTGCCCATTAGGGATTACAATAGCTGGGCATCTTGGAATCTATAACCAATTTTGAATACTAGAATAATAATAAATACTCACTGAGTACTTACTCTGTGCCAGGCACTATTTGGAGTACTTTACATGTATTAAGTCCTTTAATTCTCATACCACCACCACAGATAGATCATAGTATGATCTCCATTTTACAGATGAGGAAAACGAGGCACAGAGAAGTCATAGAACCTTTCCAAGCTCATACAGCTAACAACATAGCCAGGAAGTGAATCTATACAGCTAAGCTCCAGAACCCATGTTTTTTTTTTTTTTTTGACGTTTTATTTATTTATTTTTTTTAATAACACATAATGTATTATTTGTTTCAGGGGTACAGGTCTGTGATTCATCAGTCTTACACAATTCACAGCGTTCACCAAAACCCATGTTCTTAAAACCTATAGTTCCCTATCTTTTTGCTTAACCCTTAGCAAGTACAATGGTCTAGACTAGAGCAAAAGGCAAGGAAACAGCAAGACCCAGAGTTTTATGGATGCTGGATGCTGGAAGATTTTTCTGCTCTGGTGAACAACATTTTGGCATGAGTAGAGATCTAACATGGGGAATCCACAATAGGGACAAAGAAGAAAAGCTCAGCATGGCTGGGGTGTGAGGTAAGTCAGAGGAAGGATTCCCTAGTTCTCTCTAGTATATGGTTTGCATTCCTAGCAAATGTACAGGAATAGGAACTTCTCATTTATCTTACATTCTATGTTTATCCTTTTCACAGGCTCCCTTTACTCTCTAAACCTCAAAATGTTCCCTATTTTTTCAGATGAAGACTGAAGTTGTGTTTTCAGCTTACCGAGGTATAACTGAGAAATAAAATTGTGTATCTTGAAAGTGTGGGATGCTTTGATATACATACACATTGTGAAATATTTACCATGATTCATTCATTAACACATTAATTACCTCATGTACTTGCCTTTTTGTGTACACATGGTGAGAATGCTTACAATCTATTTTCTTAGCAAATTTCAAGTATACAACACAATATTACTAACTATAATCACCATGTTGTACATTAGATCCTCAGAATTTATTCACCTTATAACTGAAAGTCTATATTTTTTGACCAACGTCTACCCATTTTCTCTACCCTCCAGCTCCTGACAATCACCATTCTAGTCTCTGTTTCTATGAACTTAGTGGGGTTTTTTTTTTTGTTTGTTTGTTTTTTCATTTTGGTTGTTTTTTCTTTGTGTTTTTGTTTTTTAGATTCTACATTTAAGTGGTACCTTACATTATTTTTTTCTCTGGGTTATTTCACTTAGTATAATGCACTCACATTCATCTATGTTGTTGCAAATGGAAGGATTTCCTCCTTTTTTTTTTTTAAACTGATATTTCATTGCATACACACACACACACACACACACACACACACACACACACACACACCACATTTTCTTCATCCATTCATCTATTGATGGATATTTAGATTGTTTCCATATAGTCACTATTGTGAATAATGCTGCAATGAATATGAAAATTCAGATATATCTTTAAGGTAGTGATTTCATTTCCTTAGGATATATCTCCAGAAATACGATTGCTGGATCATATGCTAGTTCTGTTTTTAATCTTTAAAGGAACCTCTATACTATTTTCCAAAATTACTATATGTACCAATTTACATTCCCACCAACAGTGTACCAGGGTTCCCTTTTCTCTGTGGCCTCACCAACATTTGTTATCTCTTGTCTTTTTGATAACAACTATCCTAACAGGTGTGAGGTGATATCTGATTGTGGTTTTGTGAAGCCTAAACTTTTTAGTGTGCCAGTGCAGGCTGCTCCTGGAATAATCTGTGTCATCATCCCCTTCACTACACCCCCTCTATTTCCTCCTATACATACAGTTTGGTCACCATAGGACCAGTGATGGTCCCAAAACACTAATACTTCCTATGGCTACACCTTGCTGCTGTAAAACCACTCGGTATACAAGACACCCTGGCAAACACCTACTTATCCCTCAGTGGATGTTCAAATATCATCTACTCCATGAAGGTTTTTCCAGATCCTCCTAGGAGAAGTAATTTTTTCTGTTTTTCTATGTCTGACACATCTTTATTTCAACTACTGCATGGATCATTACAATTAATTGCTTTTAATGACTGTTTCTCCCAGTAGGATATAAGCTTTTCCAGAGGAAGAACCATACCTCATTCATCTAAGTATCTTCACTATTTGATGATTTTCTTGGTACATAATCAATTCTCAATAAATGTTTACCAAATGAAGTGGGGTTAATTATATTATAAACACATCTAGGGGGAAATCATACATTCTTCATAATTTTCTGAAGATCAAGCAATAGAGATATTGAGAAAAAATCATAAAGGAAAACAGTATACTAGACAAAATATCTAAAGACAAGTATAGGTACTGGAACTTTGGCAGGATTATTTCTTAAATGTTTAGCCTTTTCATCGGGACTACTGATGATAAATATAGTGATCAGAGCAGATTAGAATGTAAGGTGGGCTTTGTGGGTCTTAGACAAACATAGGCTTGAAACTCACCTCCAGTGATTTAGTAGCTGTGAGAACTTTGGTTACATATAACGTTTCTCCACACTTCTTTTCAGCTGAAAAGTGGCATAGTGATACTTAACTCAGGATTGGAATTGGAGTAAGGAGTTATGTGACAATGGATTATTAGATGTGTAAATAGATCCTGGCCCCTACTGAGAGCTTTATTATAATTTCACATATTGCCTCCTCTCGCCCCCCCCAAAATAATAACAACAAAAGATTACTGCTGAGATATAGAACATCACTGTGTAGTATGATATAATAAAAAAAAAAAAAAAATCTGTTTGGGTGTTAGGTGGATCCACTCCTTTCCAGTGGTATAACTCTGGACATAGAGATTTGGGGAAGAGCAATTACTCATATCAGAATGTAGAAAGAGGCAGAGATGCAGCAGCCACAGCCATTCCCAGGATATTAAGTAAAGATGGCACCCAATGCCTTGATGATCTAGTGAGAATAAATAAAGACTTTTGAACTTGGCACTTGCAAGAAGTCTGACCAATGCATAAGCAGATATTTTGTGTGAAGAGCAGTAATGGTTCAATATGACAAGCCAACCTGACTTGGTGTAAGGCAAGAACAAACTTGGTATACAAAGAGAGGATCAGAGGCTCTTGGGCTTTCCCATGAATAGAAGGAGTAAGTTAGAGAAGCATTTCTGATATGGGACACCAGGGGCAAATGTCCAAGTAAGAAGGGGTGAGTGAATCTGAGACATAGATGGAACGATGGCTCAAGAGAACAGATAGATTAAAGTGCATAGTTCAAACTGGCTTCCCTCTCTTCTCTCTAGAACACTGCAGAAACCTTCTACCATGACTCCCTGCACTCTTCTCACCCCTAAGATCCCTTCTTCATAGCAGCCAAAGTCAACCACTTGATATTAGCCTCCTGTTTTCAGCCCTGCCATGGTGTCTGCTCACATTTAGAACTCAAAGTCCTCGCCATGGCCTATAGGGCAATGTTTATTATACCCATGACTTCTTATCTGACCTCATTTCTGCACTTTTTCCCAGTTACACCATCCTTCTTACTGTTCCTCACATATTCCCAAATACTCCTGCTTCATGAACATTGCACTTCCAAATATCCATATGGCCAGCTCCCTCGCTCCAGATCCCAGCTCAAGTAACCTTTTCAAAGGTCCCTCTTGATCACTTTCCCCTGTCACTTTCCACTTCTATACTTTTTTTCTTTCTGTAATATATAAAAACCCAGCATTTTATTACATTTTTAATTGCTTGTCTATTTTCTGTCTCTCCATTATAATTCTAAACATCATGAAGACAGATATTTTCTTCTGTTTTTATTCATTGCTGGTGGTATTCAATATATATTGAAAACATGTATGATAGGTCAATAAACCTGTTTCCATTCTGATAAGCTATGTGTCACATGCCATCAGAACACAGTGGGACTCCCAGAGGAGAAAATGTCTTCCTTAGAGAGGTAGTTAAGAAAGACTTCAGAGGAGAAGTGACATGTAAGTCAAGTCTTAAAAAATGATGTCATTCAAGAAGTTTGGCAGAGCAGGGAGAAAAGGAAGGGGGGAAAGCAATTTGAGTAGAGGCAACAGAATATGTAAAGGCACAAGATCAGTCACTACAGGGAAGGGTGAGATGCTCAGAGAGCATAGGAAATACAGAAGCACTAACTTACCAAAAATAAAGATAGAATAACATTGCATTCATGTAGGACGTTAGTATTTTTTCTAAGATCATCTACATCTGCCTGGAGCAATATGGTATAGTAGTTAATAACATGCATATTGGAATAAGTCAACCATAGATGGATTTGAGGTTTGGTTTCACCACTTACTAGCTGTATGACCCTGAACAAATTATAGAAAGTCTCTCAACTTCCATTTCCTCATCTATAAAATGAATAATGGTAGCACCTGCCTTAAAATTGTTCCAAGGGTTAAATAAGATGTGTCTCACATAGTCCTTACAATGCATCATCAACCACATCTTTTCTCTGTTCTCTCCAGTGCTCTCATTGAAGGGTCTGCCTGGTGTCATAGCAATAATGGATCCTAGGTCTATATGCTACTGTAACCACCACCCCCACAGCCCCACTTCTGGTCTACCCAGGCATCTCATATGGCAGTTGTTATGGTAGAAGTAAAATAATGTATAAAAACGATTTTTTCTCTCTCTTCCACTTTCTTATGGCATTTTGAGTAGCAAGGCTCAGGAACTCCACTTGAGAGCTAGATGTGCCTTCTGTCTAGAAGTCCCTTCAACCTAAGACAAGGAAAAGAAACCTAAGTCATATGATGATTCTAGGTGACTCAAGGCTTTAAGGGGAAAAAAAGAAAGTGGGTTTCTTTTGGTTTCTTTCAGTCCACATCAACAGAGAGAATTAATCAAGGATGAACAGATGAATTTGGCAGGAAGAAGCCCTTTGCTTTCCATCTCTAGAGCCTAATGACTGACAGCTGTACAAATCAAGGACAGGGTTGAGAATGCACATGACCTGTACCAGATACTTTACTTTTTCTTATATGTTTCCTGCCACATGGTTGTTTCACCCAGGTTTGATTATACCATTTATCCAACCAATAAACATGTATTGAGTAGCTATGTGTTAGTCCTAAGAATTAAAAAATCTAAAAACTCAATCTCTTCCCCCAACATAGTCTTTGTGAAAGAAACAGACATAAAATGTATTTTTATAATGGAGGTACATGGCATTATGGGAACACAGAAACAAGAAGGAGGGACAACTCCAGAGCTAGGGAACTTACTATCTTACTGAGATAGAACTCACCTGCCACGTCTAGAATTTCAGCTTCATGACTGACATAGAGAGACTGTTCCTTGTTTATACTGAGGTTCCTTGTTTATACTGACATTGTTAAAGTATGGGATAAGTGAAAGTGATGGAACCTATTGGGCCAGAAAGGTGGGAGGGAGGGATACTGAGGCATCTACCCCCCTCCTCTGACAGAAGCATCTCTGCCCAGTTGGCAGTTATCCTGTCATCTCTAATCAACCATGTAAAGGTGGAAGTTAAAGATAATTAGCATGCAATAACTTTCCTCCTTGCTCTTTTAAATCTAAATTGAATGCTCATGAGGGGGCCTGTTCTGAAGCAGCTAATAAGAGAGTCTTGGTTTTAATTCATCCTGCATTCACTAGCACATGGCATCACTGTGTGTCTCTGGGTTGACAGGGCTTATTTTTTTATTGAAGAAGCATCAAGCTGTGCCTATGGTGTGTGTGTGTGGGGGGGAGTGTATGTGTGCATATATGTATGAAGTGGGACAGAAAACACCACCAGCAATGAAGAGAATTCTTATTACTGTCACTCGTTCATGTGGATTTTTTTTTTTTTTATGGGGCCACTAACAACAGTTGCATGCCTTCTATGTGTCAGGCACATAGACACTGAATATACAGTGATTGGTAGATACTGAACATATGGAAAGAAGAAACAAAAAAGATATAATTGCTGGTCCCTAGAAAATATTAGTTAAGGGTTGGGATATCAAACTATAAACTGAGAACTTTAAGGCAAGTGCGGGCAGCTGAGAGGAAGACCTGGAAGTGAGGCAGAACCATTCTTCTTTTACAAATGAAAAAAATAAAGTCAGAAGAAAGAAGTTACTTGGCTTATGTTTCACCAGAATTTGAAACCAGTTCCACCTGACTCTAAATCTCTCTTTCCACATCTCATGCTGCCTGGATATAAAGCAACCAGTGCAACTCCAAACCATATTTTTATATCATAACACTGAAGTAAGGATATCAAGTTTTTAGATTAAATAAAGATGTAATGATTCTTTGCTTCAACACTGAAGGTCATAACTAAAAAGACATTTCATATTTTACTTCACAGAATTTTCTTAATCCTTGAAATGGCTCTGAGTGGATTCAGCCACTCTGTTTCATACAATCATAAAATCAAATATTACAACATCCCCCAAAATTAATTAATTAATTTATAGTTTTGCCTTTCTTGAGAACCTAGAGTAATTTAAAATAATAAAGACACTAGAAATTAAGGAAAGTATACTATGCCTAATCAGCCACCATAATAGTAAATATGGCAAATGAAGCCTGGCTTTGTCAAAGAGGGAAATTTACTCTGAAATGCATTTCACAGAATCAAAGTTCTGTAACATATATTCTAGGAAGTGTTGATCAAGATCATTGTTTTTTGGGTTTTTTAATAATTTTTTTACTATGTTATATTAGTCACCATACAGTACATCATTAGTTTTTGATGTAGTTTTTTGTTTTAGTTTCCTATCAATCTGAAGCCTATGAAATTTACAAAATGAAGTCCACTTAATCTTATCCTTATTATCAGCACTGCTAAACAATTATATATATATATATATATATATATAACTCATATATATACATATATATATGAGCTTATTAATAAGGAACCAATCTCTTATCTGATTCAGTAGTTCTCACTATTCTTGGATGTATTTTCTTCTTTCTATTTCTTAGACCATTGAATTTTTAGCTCATCAGATTTCTCCTCTTCTTTATCTCTTTATTGTAAATAGTCCTAAAAGTCAATCATAGCATCATGCTTTCTCAGAGAAATCGCAGTTTCTCTGGAATTCAACAATCATTCTAGAGCTGATGACTTCCTCAGAGAGGCATCCTTGTTACTTTTTTAATTACTGCTATTCTGTCATTTATTAGCTTCTATTGTAATAGCTGTATGTGTTTATCTTTTACACTAGACTATAAGCTTTCTGAGAACAAGGTCTGTTGTATTTCAGCTCTGTATGTCCTGTGTAAACATACACTGAATGGAATGGATGAATAAATTATTAAATAAATTAATGAGTAAATTAAATCTCTCAAAACTTATTTCCAGTTTGAATTTTCCCCTTAATCCCCTTATTGATCTCTCATTCATCAAGATACTCTTCACGTGTCACTCTTTGAAGCTTTCTTTCACTCCTGCAAGTCAGTTAGCCCTGTTCTATGTTCTGTGCTCTCTTAGCACTTTAAAAAAATATATATTTATTTACTTGTCAGAGAGAGAGAAAGAGAGAGCACAAGCAGGGGGAGCAGTAGGCTCCCCGCTGAGCAAGGAGCACGATGCAGGACTCAATCCCAGGACCCTCGGATCATGACCTGAGCCGAAGGCAGACACTTAAATGACTGAGCCACCCAGGCATCCCTCTCTTAGCATTTTTTTTTTAAATGGTGTTTCTACTATGTTTTAGTTGTTTAGTAACATGTCACCCACATAGATCATGAACTACCACCTACTAGGTCCCCTATAAAGCCAAGCTGAAAGCCCCTGATACTAAAGACTTCCCTGACTTTAGCATGTCTTTAGAAGAATGGAGGGATTATAGGGTATTCAGAGATCCTTCTGTTTATGTTATCTCTGCCACTTTCCACACCTCTGACGAGAAGGAAAACAAGAACCACACTGCTGTCTTGAAAGACCACAGCCACACATTCTCACTGCCCCTGCCAATGGTGCCCACCTGCAGACACCCTGGCTCCTAGGGAATCTCATCAAACGTCCAGGTGTCAAGTGTATCACCCTGTGATGATGGCTCTCACATTACAGCCCCAGCCCCAGGACCTTCTGCAAATTCCACTCATATCCACCTGTCATGTTGACATTTGCATGAAAATGCAAATCAGCATATGAAACTTCGCCAATAGTAAATGTCATCAGGGTAAAAATGGCTCCTCAATTTTTAAGTGAGAGTTGAAAGCAGACTTCAGTACTCCTGTGTCAATGTCAGATAGATAATGCACTTTCATAAAGTCAGGTTCAGGAAGAGGTAAAAGGTTGCTGTAGTTCTATGGCAAACTGGAGAGCATGTGCCTTGTTTAAATGGGGAAACCACTAGCTAACTTCAGCTCATTGTTGCCAGGTGGGAACATGGGCCAGTTGTGACATATCTTCTAATTTCCAAGAGATGCTAAAAAAAAATCTTGATTTAAAATACTGAAAATAGATGAGAGAAAGAGGGGGAGAGTTGGGAAGGAAAGAGAGAGAATGTGGGGAGAATAGAAAAAAGAAAAGATAAGAGAAAACATATCGACAGATCTGTAGGCTCTGGATAAAACTGCTCTGTGATTCCAGGCCTATAGGACAATTTAGTTCAACATAATAAACTTACATAAACACTTCTTAAAAAAAAAAAATACATGTGCTTATTTTAGAGAGAGAGTGTGCACACACCAGTGAGAGCGTGGCGGGGAGGGGGAGAAGGAGAGAGAGAATCTCAAGCAGACGCCCTACTGACACAGTGACTAATTCAGAGCTTGATCCCAGGAACCTGAGATCATGACCTGAGCCAAAATCAAGAGTCAGACAGATGCCCAACTGACTGAGCTACCCAGGTGCCCCTGCATAAACACTTCTAATTATGTGTATTTGAGAGTGGTCTGAAAGGAGAAAGGTTTAGTCATAGTAAACATAATGTTGGTTCTATTCCTGATTCAGATCCAGCTACCATTTATTGAGAGTTGATATATGACATGGAATATATTAAGCTCTTTCATTAATATATTAATATTTAACATTTTCATCAAATAGATATACATAGCTAAAAGTCAAATTGTTTTACAAGCAATGCTCTGAGCCCCTTCCTCACATCTAATGTTTCACAGAGGCAAGCATACTTTAATTTTACCTCCTTATCTCTAAGTTATGTTATCATATTGTTATTTACTGATTTTTAGATTCTGGTATTATCTATTTATGAGGATATGGTTCTCACAGTTAAATATAACATGCAGAATTCTCACCACCCTCCACTTAACATAATTTTATCCTAAGTATTGTTAGTTCAACATTAAGTATTTTTACATTTGTTTGGGCATGTGAAATTGATTCACTGCCTAGCCATATAATATACTACAATTACATTTTCTCTGTTATCAAATTCTTTGTTTTGCTTAAAGTCAGTATGATACATGTCTTTCTATTTACTTTGTTTTCTAGGCTCTTCTGTATAATTCAATTTCAAATTCTCTCCCAGTTGTCTACATCTCAATATATTCAAATACATCAAATTCTCTCAGTTTTAATGTCTTGAGGACATCTCTCCAAGGCACTTTGTACCTTCTTCACACACTCAATTGCTATCTTTAGTGGATAGTTGTCATTTGGGAATCTCTCATCACTTTCATGCTATTACCCCCAATCCTCCTCTCTTTCTCCTCCTTTTTCTTCCTTCTCCCTTCTCTCTTCCCTTCCCTTCCCTTAAATTAGATCATGCAATTCCAGAGTCCCATTTCTTCTCTATCTTGGGTTACTCTTTGTTTTGGTGGAACATCTCCTCCAGGAGCTAAACTATCTGAGTCCTACCATGTATGCATATAAAATATCCTTATTTTACCCACAAAATTGATATGTTTGGCTGTATCTAGAATTCTAGATTAGTAATAACTTTCCTTTCCTTGCTCCAGTGTTGCTATGGATAAATCCATGCAAAATCATTTGGAGTTCTGAGCTTTCATATGTTATCTGCTTTTTCCTATTGTCAGGAATATTTTGGAATTTTCTCCTTCCCAGTGTTCTGAAACATTATAGTAGTGTACTTTGACATAGATCAAATTCATCCATTATGCTGGTTCATGAACAGGGACTTTTGATCAAGGAAAGTATGTCCTTCAATACTAGGACATTATCTCTTAAATGATTTCTTCTCTTTCTGATTACATTTCTGGACATCATTTAGATTTTGGACCTTTTAGATGACTCTTACCCTTCCATCCTCCTTTGTATTTTTGTTCTATGCTCTGTGAAACTTCCTTAACCATATCTTCCAGCTCTTCCACTGAGTTTCTCATGGTTTTAATTTCTGAAGGCTCTTTTTTTATTCCTAATTGTTACTTCATTAGCACTTCACATAACTTTTTGCTATGACAGAAATGTTCTACATTATGTGCTACTGAATACAGTATCCACTAGCAACAAGATGTTGAATTTTATTTAATTTTACTTAATTTGAACTTAAATAGCCATTTGTGGCTAAGACTAAATGTTAGACAGGGCAGCCTATATTGGGTTTTATATCCGTAAGAAATACTAATGATAGATTTTTTTGAACTTTTCATTTTCCTGCATAGTCTCAGTTCCTCCAATTGGCTCATTTCTGTTTGCTTTGGTCTGTTTTTCATATGAGAACTTGTGCGTGTGTGTGTGTTTGTGTGTGTGTGTGTTTAGTGACCTAACACCAGTATCTTTAGATGGTTCTCTTGATCTAAAACATTTCACCTGGGGAGGTAGGTGGAATTCCAAGATCCAGAATGGAAGTCTAAGCTAGCTCTCTAGATTATGATAATCAAGTAGGGGGAGGAGGGTTGGATTTCAACTCTATTTTGTTATGCAAACTTTTACTTACTTTCATTATTTTCAGTATAGTATCAACATCCCCAACCAAAGACACTTTGTTTTAATTGGTCTAAAGAAATCATCTAATCTTCTGTTTTGATGGGAAGGAAAAGAAAGGAACCCTGTTGCTCAGTCATGTGGTCTAGAGGATGGAATACAAGGATCTAGCTCCTTCTTAAAGAGGCTTTCAACCAATTTTATCCTCCCCTCCTTGTTCCCACTCCCACTTTCAGAGCTCCCTCTTGCAAATTCTTGAGTGATTTAAGATCTCTGGCACAAACAAGGTTGCTTTCCAATTGTCCCACTAAATGGCTTAGAATTCAGTTTTCTCATGTCAGCTAAATTAATTTCCACTCATCTTCTCTTTTCCAGCTTCCTTTTTTTTTTTCTTCCTACTCCCCTGTTCTTTTTATCCTGGTAGATTTATGCTTCTTTGTAGTTTTAACACCTTTTAGTATTGTTTCAGGTGGCTTTCAGAAGAAAGAAAAAATGAATTTTTCCCCCAATATTCCACCTTTAACTAGGACACCCTAAACTCTTCGAATACCTCTTAAGTCATTTCTCCCAATCCATTGTAGATTGCTATTATAATCCCAATTAAGCTGATGAAGCAGAGGTTCAAAAACATGAGCAATTTGACTAAAACCACATGGATCAAACTCTCATTCACCTGTATCATGGTTTCTGCTCACTCATCTGGCAGAGAAGGTCACACAATAGAGTAACAATGCCAGACAGTCTCTGTTACCGACATTTCAATATGGCAATATGTTTTTTTTTAATATGGTGTTCAAAATGCTGCCAAAATGAGCAATGTGATCACTAGACTTTGAAGGTGATTCCACTATGATGGGCAATCTTTAGTGCATTCTCCCAGACATACATGGGCTCTTCCTCTATAATCTGCAGGCAGCGTAACACTGAGCCAAGAGGTTTCTTCATTTTTTGTTACTATTATTTGTTTGATTCTGGTAGTCAGGACTGTGGTTTTATTCTCTTACCCCATTTTGCTGACAGTCTTGTGGGAGGAAGTGAAAACACTGTGAGTGACATGTTTATTTACGTACCTAATCTGGGATGACACTGTGACAAGCAGCAGGGATGTATTTTTTCAAGCAGACTTTCTGCGTAGCTTGTCAGCTCCTTATTATGAGGTGGTTGAGTTTACTGCATTTTTAGTTATATTTGAACACCTAATAATTCTACAGCACATTAGCTATAATTTGTGAATTATATCTATCTTCTAAGAATGCATCACTTTATATCTCTTAGTAAAACAATTCATGTGAATCTATCTACATCAGAAGGCTTCTGAGATTTTATTACCAGGCAGACAATTATACTCATCATCATTTGGCTTTTTAAAGCTCCTCTGGAAATATCTTACCATATCTATTGTCTCTTTCTATCTCAACACTTTGGCCCTCTGGGATAGCCCTTGTGACTTCTTCTCAAAATCATGGCAGTCTAGCTGTCACCTCAAATTCTGCATGTCTAAAACTAAGCTCATTATCTATACCCTTCTTGACCCTCTGCACAAACCTGTTTCTTAATGGAACTCCCACCCTTCCTGTTGTCTTGAATAGAAATATTTGTGTCATCTTCAGATCCACCTCTCCAACATCTTCCCCCAAAGAATCATTGCCAAATCCTGTCAGTTCTACCTGGAGATGTATTTCATGCTTGTCTTTGACTCTGCCATGGCACACAGCCTTATCTTTTCTGTCCTGGATTACTGCTAGGTTCTTCTTTCTAGCCTCTTTGTCCCTAGCCTGACTTTCACCATGTTACTGACATAAAAAGCAGGCCATTACAGAAAAGTTGGGAAACATATAAACAAAAAAGTAAAAAGTTTTGTAAAAGTAAGTATTGCCTGAATATCTATTACCAGAGATAATCACTGCTATATTTTTGGTACATATCTTTCAGATAAAGATAAACATAAGTGTCAATATAAGTATGCCTGTAACAATTGTGATATATATATATGCATTATATAATGTTATGTTATTGCATTATATATTACTTGGACTATTATAGACTGTTTATACTTGAGTTGACTAAATGTGAACTGAATAGGTCTATAGAATTCATATATTTTGCCACTATCTTGCTTAAAAACCTTCAATGATGTCTTGCTAACAAGAATGCATTCCAGAGCTCACCAAGTAATTAGGCCCTGCAGAATTGACCTGATTTACTTCTCTGACCTCATTTTCTACTACATTTACTTAATCCCATGGGTCTATTTGTTGTTCATTTAAAACAAGTCACCCACTTTGGGACCTCAGAATCTTTGGTGGATTTGACTCCTAGTCTGACTGGCTTCCAGAGTCTCTGATCTGTCTGTCTAGTCCCTGATATTTTCACCTATCAAAATTCTGGGCTATATGTAGCCACTCTAAGCCCACTTCTTTTGAAAAAGTTTCACTGATTTCCCCTATCAGAATGGCTGAACCTCCTTTAGAGTTTTCACAGATCCTTTGAGCAGGTACATATTGTATATATATTTCCTTGTGGAATAAACCAGAAGCCTTTGCACCATAAAGCCTTGATTCTATATCCTTACTATATGTGCTATCTTTAAGTACTTAATCTCTCTAGGCCATAGAAAAGGACCTATTAGTGCCATTATATGGATAGGAAAGTGGAGGTGAGAGAAGTAAATGTTTTGCCCAGTGTCACACAACTGATTAGAGTTGGAATTAGCAATCATTATCTCTTTGATAATCAAAGCCCATACTCCTGACTGGCATGTTATGCCAATTCTTTAGTTTCCCTCTCTCTCTCTCTCTCTCTCTTTTGTATGTAGTAAAGATTAATTTTTTTTTTTTTTTTTTTTTTTTTTTTTAGTTTCTCTCTCTTGAAAGAAACTGGTACAGATGCACTATCTAGAGCTGTTCGTGGATTTCACTTCTTACTATAATACCTCATTTAGTGAGCATGAAGAGTGCTGTATTAATACATTTAGTTTCTTGGACTGCCACAACAAACTACCATGAGCCGGGTGTCTTAAAACAACAGAAATCTGTTCTTTCACATTTTGGGAAGCTAGAAGTCCAAAATGAAGATTTTGGCAAAGCCATACTTCCTCTGAAGGCTCTGGGTAAATATCTTTCTTTGTCTCTTCCTAGTTTCTAATGTTTGCCCAGTTTCTAATGGCATTCTTTGGCTTGTTTTCCAACCTATGCCTGCTGTCACAAGACCCTTTACATGAGTCATGCTTTACATGGCCTTCTTATAAGGACACCAGTTATTGGCTTTAGGATGCTTAATCCACTATGGCATCATCTTAACTTAATTATATCTTCAAAAAACTATTTTCAAATAAAATTATATTCATAGGTACTGAGGATTAGGATTTGAATCGACCTTTCTTATGATGGTAGGTACTATTTAAAGGTATTGACCTATATCCCTTCATATAAATTAATACTTTCATTATTATTTATTCATTTGACAAGATCAAGTTTCTAGGCATTGGGCATACCTCTATGAGACTTCTATTAGATAAGAGAGCAAATACTAGTATGTCATTATTGTTGTCAGCTAATAGGCATGGACAATAGATAGGGTTGTTTGTTTGTTTTCTAGTTTCTCATAGAGACACTTACTGGTTAAACCTGACATTATTCATAATAGACATGTGGCCAAAAATTACAATGATAGAAACAGAAAGTTAGGGAAGGTGGATGAAAAGGAAAAGGACAATAGATAATATTCAGTTTATCAAAGCCAACATACTGAAAATTTAATTTTAATATATTTGTAATATAATATACCAGTGATAGATGTATATATTTTTAAGGTTTTTTATAGTGTCCTCTCCCCACACATTTTGTTTTTTACAAAAAAGCAACTGTTTGTTGCCCAGTATTTTTACCTTGTATCTGATAACCTAGGTTTAAAATATTCACCATAAGTGAAAATTATAAACACATGCACTAAATTTATGTTTTCATCATGGCACACACATACCTACAGCAATTTTAATAGTTCTTTCTGATAGAGAATGTTAGTAGCTGACTGAATTTACTATCTAATTCCACCCATTTCAGATCAGCATCTTGGCCTTGCTTCCTTCTCTATTAAAGCGGTTGCCCCAGAAAACTGACTAGTCCCCACCCCCATAGTTGTATCTGTGTTCCCAGGCCTCTCTGCCTTTGCTCAATCTTTGCCACACTCCCTTTTTTGTCCAGCAAAATTTATGTACTTTTAGAGCAGAGACAATGCTATTTCTCCCATGAAGACTCACATGAGAATTTACCAGTCCATTTTTTTTTTTTTACTGGATGTTTCAATTTACACATGGATTGAATATTTATTTTACTTTGTCTTAATTACAAATAATTCATTACAGGATTTGTAAATCTTTATAGTGCCTAGGATAGAATTCAGCACATACTTACTTGCTCCCCACTTTTACCCAAGAGAGAATTCTGATTTTGTTGATTAATAAAAAGACAAATTTAGTCAGGGTTAGGGGTGAAGGTTGGGTGGTCAGATTAAAGGCCTGTCATGTTCTAGGCACAGTGCAACGTACTGGGGTTATATAAAGATGAGTAAGAAAATGTTTCTTATCTCAGGAAGATCATAGTCATGTATCAGATTGCTCAGGTAACGGACATGACAGAATCTTATAAGAGCTCAAATGCCTACACATATAGTGTCCTACACATGTAGTATCCCACAGTAATCAGATAAGAAGCACATATGGGGGACACTTACATCAGTTTAAGGTAAGCACATGACAAGAAAATCTTGAACAACAGCTGAGACAGGGAGCCCAGGACAAGGGAGGAAAAGTGGGGAAAGGGCATTTCAAGTACAGGAAAGAGAGAGAACCAAAGACAGAGAGGCATAATAGATAATAGTGTTTGAAAAATTGTAGGCACATTGCAGAAGAGACTTGGTAACTTGATTTTTTTCCAAAATATCAAAGTAGTACAGAAATTATTACATACTCAGATTCTTATTACCTAAAGGCCATGCATATGTCTATGTGTGTGTGTGTGCAGGAAAAGAGGTGATGTGCTTCCAGTGATTCTACATTTAGAGTAAAAGTACACAGGAGAGTAAGAAAGCAAAATGTCCACTATGGATTTTTTTTCACCATCAGAACAGTCTAACAGGAAGATTTTTGTCAGGCATCTGCTACTTCTAGTAACTTTTTGGAATGGTTACAAAAATGCATATCCAAGTCATAAAGATTTAACAAAATATTCTCCTGCCATTTATAGTAATGCTACCAAATGACAAGTTCAAATTACTTGTTGTGATTACTCTTCATCTGGGCAAAACACATGTCGTAAAGTATGCACAAGATGCAATTACATCGATTGCAGTGACACGGAATAACAACACCAGAAAAAAGCTAATCACACACAATACACATATTGTTTAGAATTTTCCAAAAAACACCTTTTTTTTCCTTTTCTTTTCTTCTCTCTGTTTTTTTTTTTTTGTATTGCAATCTGTTCATCATTTGTACTCATGACTAACTTTTTGCTCTGCTTTGCTTTTTCATAATGTGCAAAGTAACAGCTGAATTAGACAAGCACCAAAAAAGAAAAAAGCCAGTAAAATAAACATTAATGTACACAACATATTCTCACATTTAGATGATATTTAAAATAATGGTCTTGCCATATTCACCAGTAATATTATTGAAATACTTACAGATTTTGATTTTTGTGATGCACATAGAGGGAATATCCTAGTGCAAATGTAAAAATAGATGTTTTCAAAGATATTCTTCATGCAGAGTCTTAGCAACTCTATGCTGGGTACTTTAATAAATGGTTGTGGGATACAAAATTTTTCTGTTTCAACAGAAGACATGTCCAAGCATATTAAAATAGCCTGTATTCTCTGGTACTCTTGTTTTCTCCAGTTGGTCTCCCTCAATCTTCCTTTTCTCCTCACTTGACTATCTCTTTGGGGATAGCCCATCTACTGCTGCTTTCATTTCCAATCTCTATTTCTAAACTGCACCCCTCCTCACCATCATGCCTGCATATTTGGCCACTAAATAGACTTTTTTACCTATGTGTCCTCAAAATCACTATGTGCAATTTAGAATTCATTACCTGTCCTGATCTTCCCAATCCTCCCACCTCAAAACTAGCACATTCAACAGTGTTCTCAATCTCATTTAACTGCATTACTACCAAAACTAGAAATTTCTGAATTTCTCTCCTACCTATATCTAATAGGACACTAAGTATTGTTAATGGTATTTGATAAATGTATCTTATGTTTATTATCTTTTTTCAGTCTCCATTTTTATTATCTTAATTCAGGTCCTCATCCTATTTTATCAGGACATCGCAAAATGAAATACATGTTTAAGTGAAGTCATCATCCCACTTATGTACTTGCTTTCTTTTTTTAGTGGCATTATTATCAACAACATGCTGGAGCTAACGATTGGGTTAGATGTCTTCCCTTCTCTTTCTTTCATTTATAATCTCTAAACAAATATGGTAATTTCCTAAATATCTCTGATATTTGTTCATGTCTTTCAATCTCATTTCTACTGCTCTAGTTCACGTTCTCAATATTTATCACATTAACTATTGCAACTGAAGAGGAATTGGTTGGTCTTTCACTCACAAAGTCTCCCCTAATCTTTCTAAAATTAGAAAGGGAATTATGCAGCAATTCTGCTAGTCTTTTTTTTCCACAATGAATCTAAACAGGCAAGAACAGTGGACTTGGAAGGAAAAGATGGCAGAGGAGTAGGGGACCCTATTCCAACCGGTCCCCAGAAATGAGCTGGATATCTACCAGACCACTCTGAACACCCACGAAATCAACCTGAGATGTAAGAAGATATATCTGGACCTCTACAAACAGAATATTGCAGGCAGCTGGTTCGAGGTATGAAATGGGGAGCCATGATTTGCGGACAGATATCGGAAGATAAATGGAAGAGGGAGGGAGTCTTCAGGATCCTGCACCACCAACGCCCGAAAACATCCCACAATGGGGCTGGGGCACAGACTCACAGACCAATAGTGGTGGGGAAAGGACTTTAGGGCAGCCCCCTGGACTGAAACCTGGAGCAGTGGGGCCACATGTGCAAACTGGGGGTGGCTGGTGGTTTTAGAAGCACAAAGGACAGAGATGTGCCCCGACCTGGAGGTAAGGACTGGGAGTGCTGCTGAGGGGTGCACAACCCAGGACACTGCAGTTTTTAGCAGCACAGACAGAAATGGAGATAGCATGGCCTAGAGAGCTCACTGAAGAACAGACTGCGATCTCTGTTCTGAGGCAGAGGGTTGGAAACGGTCTCTTCTGCTCTGACTCTTGGAAGAGACGTGGAAAGCCTCCAGAAAACAAAAGCCCCAAAAAAACGGTTTTCACTGAGACCATCTCCCCCCCCCCCACAGGGGGCAGGGCAACTCTGACCAAACAGGGATGCCTGAGTAACAGCACAGCAGGCCCCTCCCCCATAAGACAGGCTGGGAGAACAAGAGGCTGACAGCCATAAGGTCCCTATAAAGCAGGTGAGTCTTGCTTGGGTTGCGGTCAATAATTTGGACTCTGTACACTCCTTCAACCACCCCTCAACAAAATGACTAGGAGGAGGAACCCCCAAAATAGGAAAGACTCAGATACTGTAACTTCAGCCACAGATTTACAAATGGGTAGAGATATAACGAAATGTCGGAAATGGACTTCAGGGTAACAGTTATGAAGATGATAGTGAGAACGGAGAAATCGATTAATGGCAACATAGAGTCTCTAAGAGCAGAAATGAAAGCTGAACTGGCAGGACTTAAAATTGCTATCAATGAGATCCAATCTAATCTAGATAATCTAACAGGTAGGGTAAACAAGGCAGAAGAATGAGTTAGTGATCTAGAAGACCAATTGATAGAAAAGAAGGAAAAAAGAGGAGGCCTGGGAAAAACAGCTTAAAATCCATGAAAACAGAATTAGAGAAATAAGTGATGCCATGAAACATTCCAATGTCAGAATTTTGGGATCCCTGAGGGGATGAAGAGAGAGAGAGGACTAGAAGATATATTTGAGCAAACCATGGCTGAGAACTTCCCTAATCTGGGGAATGAAACAAATATTCGTGTCCTAGAGGCAGAGAGGACCCCTCCCAAGATCAAGGAAAACAGACCAACATCCCAGCATGTACTAGTGAAACTTGCAAATCTTAGAACCAAGGAAACCATCTTAAGGGCAATTAGGGGGAAGAGATTCCTTACATACAGAGGGAGGAACATCATAACGTCAGACCTATCCACAGAGACCTGGCAAGCCAGAAAGGCCTGGTAAGACATATTCAGGGTACTAAACGAGAAGAACATTCAGTCAAGAAAAAAAAAAATCCCATAAAAACTTTGATCCCATTTACCAAAATATCATAAAGAAATGTTTTATAACTAGAAAAATTCTAGAATTCTATGCACCAGAGTCTTAACTGATTTTACTTAGGGAAGTTGTTTGGGGTAAAAAAGAACAAGGTGTCAGTGTGTGTGTGGAACAATGTGGTTGTATTACTATTAAATGCACCAACAAGTTTAAATTGATTAGTGAAAATGTAAGATTATTACATCAACAAAATTATTGCATGAATTTAACTGGTATGAAAGAAAACCTATGCTCTATTATAATTTTGCCTTTGCAAGGGTTTTATCTTTTGAAATATCCTTTCTTTGAAAGTTTTGTATCTTTGAGACAATTTTTGATTAAATCACATAACAGGCAAAAAAAAAAAAAAAGAATACTTTATCCGGCAAGGCTGTCATTTAGAATGGATGCAGAGATGCACAGCTTCCAAGACCAGCAGAAACTGAATGAGTATGTGACCACTAAGCCAGCCCTGCAAGAAGTATTAAGGGGGGTTCTATAAAAGGAGAAAGACCCCAAGAGGGATATAGAACAGAAATTTACAGAGACAATCTATAGAAACAAGGATTTCACAGGCAACATGATGACAATAAATTCTTATCTTTCAATAATCACTCTCAACGTGAACGGCCTAAATGCTCCCATAAAATGGCACAGGGTTGCAGACTGGATAAAAAGACAGGACCCAACCATATGCTTTCTACAAGAGACTCATTTTGAACCTAAAGATACATCCAGACTGAAAGTGAAGGGATGGAGATCCATCTTCCATGCCAATGGACCTCAAAAGAAAGCTGGGGTAGCAATTCTTATATCAGACAAATTAGATTTTAAACTAAAGACTGTAGTTAGAGACACAGAAGGACACTCTATCATTCTTAAAGGGTCTATCCAACAAGAAGATCTAACAATTGTAAATATCTATGCCCCCAACATGAGAGCAGCCAACTATATAAGCCAACTGTTAACCAAAATAAAGAGTCATATTGATAATATTACATTAATTGTAGGAGACTTCAATACTTCACTCTCAGCAATAGACAGATCATCTAAGCAGAAAATCAACAAAGAAACAAGAGCTTTGAGTGACACACTGGACCAGATGAACCTCATAGATATATACAGAACATTCCACCCTAAAACAACAGAATACTCATTCTTCTCAAGCACACATGTAACTTTCTCCACAATAGACCACATACTGGGTCATAAATCAGGTCTCAACTGATACCAAAAGACTGAGATTATTCCCTGCATATCCTTAGACCATAATGCTTTAAAACTGGAACTCAACATAAGAAAAAATTTGGAAGAAATTCCAACACTTGGAAGCTAAAGACCACTCTGCTCAAGAATGTTTGGGTCAACCAGGAAATCAAAGAAGAACTTAATTCATGGAAACCAATGAGAACAAAAACACATCAGTCCAAAACCTATGGGATACTGCAAAAGTGGTCCTAAGGGGGAAATACATAGCCATCCAAGCCTCACTCAAAAAAATAGAAAAATCCCGAATTCGCCAACTAACTTTACACCTTAAAGAACTAAAGAAAAAACAACAAATGATGCCTAAGTCATGCATTAGAAGAGAAAAAATTAAGATTAGAGCAGAGATCAATGAATTAGAAACCAGAAACACAGTAGATCAGATCAACAAAACTAGAAGCTGGTTCTTTAAAAGAATTAATAAGATCAATAATCCACTGCCCAGACTTATCCAAAATAAAAGAGAAAGGACCCAAATTCATAAAATTATGAATGAAAGGGGAGAGATCACCACTAACACCAAGGAAATAGAAACAATTATTAGAAATTATTATCAACAACTATATGCCAATAAATTAGGCAACCTGGAAGAAATGCATGCCTTCCTGGAAACCTATAAACTCCCAAGACTGAAACAGGAAGAAATTGACAACCCGAATAGGCCAATAACCAGTAACGAGATTGAAGCAGTGATCAAAAACCTCCCAAAAAACAAGAGTCCAGGGCCTGATGGATTCCCTGGGGAATTCTACCAAACATTCAAAGAAGAAATAATACCTATTCTCCTGAAGCTGTTTCAAAAAATAGAAACAGAAGGAAAGCTTCCAGATTCATTCTATGAGGCCAGCATTACCTTAATCCCCAAACCAGGCAAAGACCCCATCAAAAAGGAGAATTTCAGACCAATATCCCTGATGAATATGGATTCCAAAATCCTCAACAAAATCCTAGCTAATAGGATCCAACAATACATTAAAAGGATCACCCACCATGACCAAGTGGGATTTATCCCTGGGATGCAAGGGTGGTTCAACATTCACAAATCAATCAATGTGATAGAACACATTAATAAGAGGAGAGAGAAGAATCATATGGTCCTCTCAATGGATGCAGAGAAAGCATTTGACAAAACATAGCATCCTTTCCTGATTAAAACTCTTCAGAGCATAGGGATAGAGGGAACATTCCTCAAGTTCATAAAATCCATCTATGAAAACCCACAGCAAATATCATCCTCAATGGGGAAAAGATGAGAGCCTTTCCCTTAAGATCAGAAACACGACAAGGATGCCCACTCTCACCACTATTGTTCAACATAGTACTAGAAGTCCTAGCAACAGCAATCAGACAATGAAAAGAAATAAAAGGTATTGAAATTGGCAAAGAAGAAGTCAAACTCTCTCTCTTTGCAGATGACATAATACTTTATGTGGAAAATCCAAAAGACTCTACCCCCAAATTACTAGAACACATACAGCAATTCAGTAATATGGCAGGATACAAAATCAATGCACAGAAATCAGTTGCTTTCTTATACACTAACAATGCATCTGTAGAGAGAAATTAGAGAATCGATTCTATTTACAATAGCACCAAAAACCATAAGATACCTCGGAATAAACCTAACCAAAGAGGTAAAGGATATATCCTCTAGGAACTACAGAACACTCATGAAAGAAATTGAAGAAGACACAAAAAGATGGAAGAACATTCCATGCTTATGGATCGGAAGAATAAACATTGTAAAATGTCTATGCTGCCCAGAGTAATCTCTACCTTCAACATCACCCCGATCAAAATTCCAATGACATTTTTCAAAGTGCTGGAACAAAGGATCCTAAAATTTGTAAGGAATCAGAAAAGACCCTGAATGGCCAAGGAAATGTTGAAAAAGAAAAACAAAGCGGGGCATCACATTGCCTGATTTCAAGCTATATTACAAAGCCATGATCACCAAGACAGCATGGTACTGGCACAAAAACAGACAATATAGACCAATGGAACAGAATAGAAAGCCCAGATATAGACCCTCAACTCTACGGTCAAATAATCTTCAACAAAGCAGGAAAAAATATGCAATGAAAAAGACAATCTCTTCAATAAATGGTGCTGGGAAAATTGGACAGCTATATACAGAAGAATGAAACTCAACCATTCTCTAACACCTTACACAAAGATAAACTCAAAATGGATGAAAGACATCAATGTGAGACAGGAATCCATCAAAATCCTAGAGGAGAACATAGGCAGTAACCTCTTTGACATTGGCCACAGCAACTTCTTTCAAGATACATCTCCCAAGGCAAGTGAAACAAAAGGGAAAATGAACTTTTGGGACTTCATCAAGATAAAACCTTCTGCACAGCAAAGGAAACAATCAACAAAACAAAGAGGCAACCCACAGAATGGGAGAAGGTATTTGCAAATGACACTATAGACAAAGGTCTGGTATCCAAGATCTATAAAGAACTTCTCAAACTCAACACCCAAAAAACAAATAATCAAGTCAAAAAATGGGCAGAAGACATGAACAGACACTTCTCCAAAGAAGACATACAAATGGCTAACAGACACATGAAAAAATGTTCGTCATCATTATTTGCCATCAGGGAAATTCAAATGAAAACCACATTGATATACCACCTTACACCAGTTAGAATGGCAAAAATTGACAAGGCACGAAACAACAAATGTTGGAGAGGTTGTTGAGAAAGGGGAACCCTCTTACACTGTTGGTGGGAATGCAAGTTGGTATAGCCACTTTGGAAAACAGTGTGGAGGTTCCTCAAAAAATTAAAAATAGAGCTACCCTATGACCCAGCAATTGCACTACTGGGTATTTACCCCAAAGACAGAGATGTGCATTAGTGGTATAGTGGTTAGCATAGCTGCCTTCCAAAGACACAGATGTAGTGAAAAGAAGGGCCATATGTACACTAACGTTCATAGTAGCCAAACTGTGGAAAGAGCCGAGATGACCTTCAACAGATGAACGGATAAAGAAGATGTGGTCCATATATACAATGCAATATTGAGTAATATTCAGAAATATTCATCAGAAAGGATAAATACCCAACTTTTGCATCAACATGGATGGGACTGGAGGAGATTATGCTAAGTGAAAGAAGTCAAGCAGAGAAAGTCAATTATCATGTGGTTTCACTTATTTGTGGAACATACGGAATAGCATGGAGGACATTAGGAGAAAGAAGGGAAAAATGAAGGAGGGTGAATTGGAGGGGGAGACGAACCGTGAGAGATTATGGACTCCGAGAAACAAACTGAGAGTTTTAGAGGGGAGGGGGTGGGGGGATGGGTTAGCCCAGTGGTGGGTATTAAGGAGGGCATGTATTGCCTGGAGCACTGGGTGTTATACACAAACAATGAATCATGGAACACTACATCAAAAACTAATGATGTACTGTATGGTGACTAACATAACATAATAAAATTAAATTAAATTAAAAAAAAAGAACAGTGGACTTTCAAAAATCCAAGAAATTATAAATCTAGAAGAAATGAGCTGGGATTCTGCATCAGTATTTTTCAAAACTCCCTGAGCAATTTCTGCTTTTAGTCATGAAAGAGCAATTTATACTGGACTAGTCCCCTTACCACAGAGAACTACAATACTGACATACTATCAAGAAGCCTTTTTTTCAGGTATTAGACTCTAGAAGACTCAGGACTGTGTGTGCCCAGAGGAGGAAATAGCTAAGACAAGACACTGATCAATCCAACATTCTGCCTAGAGACATGTTCATGAGTATAATGCAGGGTGGTGGAGCCCAAGGAGAGGATGGTGGTCTTGCTAAGGTAGGAAGCAAGAACTGCAATTTGGGGCTGCTGAGGCAGCTGGAATTGGTAAGACAGAGTACCAGGACAGAGAGACACAAAGTAGCACTAAAAATAAGGATAAGAGATCCTTTATATCTTTGGCTAAATACCAAGTTACACATGTATATAGAAAGATTTTTCAAGGCCAAGAAGAGAATAGCTACTAAGAAGCTGCAAGCTAAATAGAAATCTCTCAGACTGTACCATATTGAGAGATATAGGCACTCTAAGCAGTCTGGGCAAGTAACCTTGCTGAAAATCCTCAGTATTGAATTTAGGACTCCTCAGAAAAAAACCCACATTTTAGAAATACAGTTACTCTGGTCTTATAACAAGGGCTACATTAGAACCATTTTCACAAAGTTTGAAAACAGATTTTTAATGAATCAAGCTGATTTTCCAGTAAATTATCTGTCAAAATAAAATTCGTTTCCAAAGGAAAACAACAAAATTTAAAATCTTATTAATATAATGTCCACAATGACCAAATACAATAACAAATTATTAGATATATGAAAAAACAGGAAAATTGCATATATGTAGTATTTGAAATTTAAATTATTTAAATTTTAAAAAGAGAAAACATAAATATATCCAGAGATCTTAAAATTAGCAGAAAAAGACTTTCAAGCAATGAATAGAAAAATATGAATAGAAATGGAAACTATTAAAAAGAGACAAATAAAATTATAAACCTGAAGCGTACAGTATCTGAAATGAAATATCCTCAGTAAGCATTTAACATTAGATTGGACACTTCAAAAGAAAACAGAAATAAGCTTGAAGACATGACAATAGATATTCTATAGACTGAAGCATAGAGAGTAAAAAGACTGGGAATGGGGAGAATATATCCTCAGTCATCTGTCTGAAAATACCTAACAGTCAAAATTTGTGATGGGAGTACCAGAAGAGAATGAGAGGCAGGAAAATGTTAAAGAAATAATGAAAACAGCTCTTCTGGGGCAGACAGCAAAGTAGGAGAACCCTAGACTCACTTTGTCCCACAGATACAACTACATAGCACTCACATCAATGTAAATAACCCAGAAAACCACCTGAAGATTGGGAGAATAAACTCCATAACTAAATGTAAAGAAGAGACCACATTGAAGAGAATAGGAAGGGTAGAGACACGGTTGGGAACTAAACAGACTTGTGGGACTGTCTATGGGAAGGGAAACACACCACTGGCACAGAGAGAGGAGAGAAAAAGACGCCCATACTGGGGAGGATGAATCCCCATAACATTTGGCTTTGAAAAGCATAGGGGCTGAATTTCATGAATTGTTACAACAAGCAGGACTTAAAACATGGAATTGTTTTTTAAAGACTTTATTTATTTATTTGGCAGAGATTGAGAGAGAGAGAGAGTGCACACGAGCAGGTGGAGCGGCAGGCAGAAGGAGAGGGAGAGGGAGAAGCAGGCTCCCCGCTGAAGAAGGAGCCCGACTGTGGGACTCATTCCAGGACCCTGGGATCATGACCTGAGCTGAAGGCAGCTGCTTAAATGACTGAGCCACCCAGGTGCCCCCAAACATAGAATTTTTTAAAAATAAGCAGCTCAGCTCTGGGAGAGCAGGTGGGCTAGGGAAAATGGAAGTCCCCACCCCTGGAGATACAGCATAAAAGCAGCAGTTTCAAAGGCACCTGGGGTATATGGGAGGGTTATTTGGAAGAAATCACTGGGAAACTCCTCTAGGAACAAAGGAAATATCAGGGGTCATTTATCTCTTCTGCCCACCCCACCCCCATCATAAACACATATGACTTGCTGGACTTGCTACTTAACTTGCCAGTACTGTTGCCCTGCCCCTACACTATGCTTCCACAAATCCACTGCTCTGGACAGCCTGCCTCAGTCCAGATACTGCAGGGCCCCTTCTGCAGAGGACTTGTGGTACTCAAAGCTTGCTAGCACCACCACTGCACCCCACTGCTCCCTGTGCTATGCTTCTGAGGATCCACCCTCTCTGATACTCTCTTGGCTAGAGCCCATACAGGGTGGTGCCACAGGCCTAGCAGTGCGCAAGCAGCCCCTATAGTGGTCAGCACCACACCAAGGTTACTCCTGCCCTAGAAAGAGGGAAAGATAACCACACATATCAGTCAGACAGAGGCACCAGCAGTGGGCTGGGGGCAGACAACTGGTCTAACTGCAGACCCCATGCAATAAAAGCTTCTCAGGGAAAAATATAGGGAAAGTGCCCTGTAGTTTGGTGCTATTTCACTTCTGGCAAATGCCTGGTCTGACTCAACTCAAGCCCAAGGCATCCCTAGACTGGTCCACTAACATCATAGGGACTAAACACTGCCCACAACAGGCAAAGAAAGCCATTGCAGCCACCTAGACTGAAGGAAAAAGCAGCTCAGCCACAACAGCAGGGTGCACACATCAGACATAGAACACACTCCTAAAGTGCCAAGTTCTGGTGAAGGAGACCCTAAACAGCAGGGTACTACAGGACCTCTCTTACATAAGGACATTACTTTCAAGTGCAGGAGACATAGCTGTCATTCCTAACACACAGAAACAGACATAGACAGTTTAGACAAAATCAAAAGGCAGAGGAATATGCCTGAATTGAAAAAAACAGGAAAGGACCATAGTTAGAGACCTAAGTGAAACAGATATAAATAATATGCCTGATAGAAAGTTTAAAGTAATGATCATAAAGATACTCACTGGATTTGAGAAGAGTGGAGCAGATAGGTTAAACCCTTAACAAAGAGAAAGAAGACATGAAAAAAAATCAGAGATGAAAAATATAATAAATGCAATTAAAAATATACAAGATGGACTAAATAGAGGATAGAAGAGGCAGAGGAATGAATTAGTGACCTGGAGGACAGAGTAATGGAAAGTAATCAAGCTGAGCAGGTGAGAGAAAGAGAGAGTTATGTAAAATGAGAATAGACTTAGGGAACTCAGTGACTCCATCAAGCATAATAACATTCATATTATAGGGATCCCAGAAGGAGAAAAAAACAAAAACAAAAACAAAAGGAGATAGAAAATTTATTTGAAGAAATAATTGTTGAAAATTCCTGAATCTGGGGAAAGAAACATATATCCACATCCAAGAGGCACAGAGATCCCCCAACAAAATCAACCCAAGGAGGTCCACAACCAGAAACATAGTAATTAACATGGCAAAATGCAGTGATAAAGAGAATTTTTAAAGCAGCAAAAGAAAAGAAAGCAATTAAATACAAGGGAAACCTCATAAGGCTATCAGAGGATTTTTCAACAGAAACTATGAAGGTCAGAAGAGAGTGGCATGATAAATTCAAAGTACAGAAAGGAAGAATAATCTGCAGCCAAGAATAATACTCTATCCAGCAAGGTTGTCATTCAGAATGAAAAGAGAAATAAAGCGTTTCCCAGACAAACACAAGTTAAAGGAATTCAAGACCTCTAAACCAGCCCTTCAAGAAATGTTAAAGGGAAGTCTGTGAATGGAAAGAAAAGATCATAAGCAAGAATAAGGAAAGTAGGAAGCAGAAACAGCAGTAAAAATAATTATATCTGCAAAAATAGTGAAGGGACACACAAAATAAAAGGATGCAAAGTAGAAAGTAGGAAGCAAAAACAGAAGTAAAAATAATTATATCTGCAAAATAGTGAAGGGACACACAAAATAAAAGGATGCAAAGTAGAAAGTAGGAAGCAAAAACAGAAGTAAAAATAATTATATCTGCAAAAATAGTGAAGGGACACACAAAATAAAAGGATGCAAAGTATGACACCATAAACCTAAAACGTGGGGAGGAGAGGAGTAAAGAATGGGTTAAAACTTAAATGACAACTTAATATAGGCTGCTACATGCAGAAGGTGTTATATACAAACTGAATGGTAACCACAAATCAAAAACCAGTAACAGACACACAGAATATAAAGAGAAAGGAATCTAAGTATATCACTAAAGAAAGCCAACTAATTATGAGAAGAGAACAAGAGAAGAAAACAACCATAAAACAAGTAACAAAATGGCAATAAATACATACCTATCAATAATTACTTTGAATGCAAACAGGCTAAACACTCCAATAAGAAGACATAAGGTGATGGAATGGATTAAAAAAAAGAAGACCCATTTATATGCTGCCTATAAGAGACTCATTTCAGATCTAAAGAAACCTACAGATTGAAAGGAAAAGGATGGAGAAGGATTTATCATGCAGATTGATGTCAAAAGAAAGCTGGGGTAGCAGTACTAACATTGCACAAAATAGACTTTAAAACAAAAACTGTATCTCACTGATATGAGGAATTCTTAATCTCAGGAAACAAACTGAGGGTTGCTGGAGTGGTGGGGGGTGGGAGGGATGGGGTGTCTGGGTGATGGACATTGGGGAGGGTATGTGCTATGGTGAGCACTGTGAATTGTGTAAGACTGTTGAATCACAGACCTGTACCTCTGAAACAAATAATACATTATATGTTAAAAAAAAAAAAAAAAAAGAAGATAGCAGGAAGGGAAAAATTAAAGGGGGGAATCAGAGAAGGAGACAAACCATGAGAGACTATGGACTCTGAGAAACAAACTGAGGGTTCTAGAGGGAAGGGGGGTGGGGGGATGGGTTAGCATGGTGATGGGTATTAAAGAGGGCACATACTGAATGGAGCACTGGGTGTTATACGCAAACAATGAATCATGGAACACTACATCAAAAATTAATGATGTAATGTATGGTGATTAACATAACATAACAAAAAAATAAAAAATCAATAAAACAAAAACTGTAACAAGAGACAAAGAAGGACACTATATAATCATTAAGGGGACAATGCAACAAGAAGATATAGCAATTATAAATATTTATGCACTCAACATGGGAGCACCTGAATACTTAAGTCAGTTAATACCTCACTTTCATCAATGGACAGATCATCCAAACAGAAAATCCACAAGGAAGCAGCAGCTTTGAATGACACATTGGCCCAGATATATTCAGAACATTCCATCTTAAAAAGGCAGAATACACATTCCTTTCAAGTGCACATGAACATTCTCCAGAATAGATCACACATTAGGCCACAAAACAAATCTCAAAAATTCAGAAAGACTGAAGTCTTTCCATGTATCTTTTCTGATCACAACACTATGAAATTAGAAATCAATCACAAGAAAAAATCTGGAAAGAACACAAATACACAGAGGTTAAATAACATGCTACTGAACAATGAATGAGTCAACCAAGAAACCAAAGAGGAAATCAAAAATACATGCAGACAAATGAAAATGAAAACACAATGGTCCAAAATCTTTGGGATGCAGCAAAAGCTGTTCAAGGAGGGAAGTTTATAGCAATACAGGCCTACTTCAAGAAGGAAGAAAAAAATCAATAAACAACCTAACTTTACACCTAAAAGAACTAAAAAATAAGAACAAACAGAACCTAAAAGCAGAAGAAAATAAATAATAAAGATTAGAGCAGAAATAACTTAAATAGAAACTAAAAAAACAGAAACAAAATAAGAGAACAGATCCATAAACCAAGAGCTTGTTTTTGAAAAGATCAACAAAATTGATAAAACATTACAAGATTCATCCGAAAGAGAGAGAGAAAGAGAGAGAAAGAAAGGACGCAAATAAGCAAAATGAGAAATGAGGGAGGAGAAACAAAGGCAGACAACATAGAAATACAGAAGATGATAAGAGAATATGAAAAATTATATGCCAACAAATTGAACAACGCAAAAGAGATGGACAAATTTTTGGAAACATAGAACCTTCCTAAATTGAATCAGGAAGAAATAGAAAATTTGAACAGACAAAAAAGCAGCAATGAAACTGAATTGAAAATCAAAAAACTTGCAGCAAACAAAAGTTCAGGACCAGACAGTTTCACAGGTGAATTCTACCAAACATTTGAAGAAGAGTTAATATCTATTCTTCTCAAACTACTGCAAAAAAACAGAAGAAAAAAGAAGTAAGCTATGGGACAGTATAAAGTGACAAAACTTAGATATAAATGGAATCCCAGAAGAAAAGGGGAGGGGGGGTTGGACAGAAAAAGAACTGTCAAAATTCAACATCTATTCATTATAAAACTTCTTGGCAAACTGGACAGAAAGAAAATTCCTCAACCTGATCATGGGCATATATAATAATAAAAATATATATAATAATAAATAAAGTATATTTAACAGTAACAGTATGAATGATTTCCCATAAGATCTCTTATTACCATTTCTATTAAAATCATACTGATGGGGACATCTGTGTGGCTCAGTCCCTTAAGCATCTGCCTTCGACTCAGGTCATGATCCCAGGGTCCTGGGATCAAGTTCCGTGTTGGGCTCCTTGCTCAGCCAGGAGCCTGCTTCTCCCTCTGCCTGCCACTTCCCCTGCTTGTGCTCTCTCTCTCTGACAAATAAATAAATAAAATCTTTAAACAAAAATCAAAAAATAAAATCATACTGATGTTTCAATCCAGTACAAAAGTTAAGAAAAATAAAGGCAAGAGACAAGGTCAAATATTCACAGATGATATGAGTATGTATATAGAAATTGATAAGAAATCTACTAAAAATACCCCTACCAGAAGTAATACATAAATTTAACAATATCATAGGAGAGCAGGTTAATTAACAAAAATCAACAGCATACCTATAAGTAAATGGAGAGCAAAATTGAAAATAATTATCATTATCATAGCATTATCAAACAAAAACTACTTAGAAATCAATTTACCAAAAGATGTGAAAAGTTTACATCAGAAACTACAAAGTTCTTTTGGAGACATTTTAAAAGGCCCAGATATGTCATTACTCTATCATGTCTATGGATTATATTACTAAGATTATACTATTATTATGATACCAGTTATTTGTAGTTTTATCTGTATATCTGTGTCTCTCTCCCCCATCTATGTAATATCAATCAAAACCCCAGCAGGCAGTAGAAATCAAAAATAGAATCTATAATTTGTATTTTAAAAACCTTGAATAATAAAAACAATATTTTTTTAATTGAAAAAAAAACTGGAGGACGAATAATACTAACTTCCAAACTTACAGAAATCAAGACCAACTTATAGTAATCATGAAGTATTGGCAGAAAGAGATAAATAATCAATTAATATAACTACATGGAAAGACCATGAACAGACCAACTCTTACAGGTGATTCATTTCTTACAAATGAAGCAAATCAGTGAAATAAGGATGATCTTTTCAACAAATGATGCTAGTGCTCAAACAACGGCACTTCTAAAGAAAGTAGAGGGGGATAACCTTGACATTGACCTCAAAGCACGTGCAAAAATTTTTGAGATTAATCATGTATGTAAATATAAAAGCTAAAATTCTAAAAAAATACATAGAAGAATATCTCTGCAATTTAGGGATATACAAAGTTTATTTAGATTAAAACATAAAGAGCATTAACCACCAAATGGTACATTTATATATTGGGCTTTATCAAATTAAAACTTCTGCTTAACATTAAGAATTTGTAAAGGAAATCAATAGATAATTCACACCCTGGGAAGATTTTCATAGAACATATTTTACAAAGGATTTGTATCCCCAATATATAAAGAACTCCTACAATTAAATTATAAAGACAGACAACCCAATTAAAAATAGGGAAAATATTTATACACATCAATAAGCTATAGAAATGACAAACACAGAAGCAGGAGACTTGGGAGCAAGATGGCAGAGGAGTAGGAGACCTGGATTTCGTCTGGTCCCAGGAATTCAAATAGGTAGGGACCAAACCATTCTGAACACCTATGAACTCAACAGGAGATGAAAGAAAAGAAAGCAACAACTCTCTGAACGGAAAAGCGACCACTTTCTGGAAGGTAGGATGTGCGGAGAAATGAATCTGAGGTGATATTTGGGAGGATAGACGGTGGGGGAGTGGGCCTCCATCGGCCGCTTCTGGCAAGTGATAGAGCAGCGGAGCACAAAATCAGAACTTTTAGAAGTCGGCTCTGCTGAGGGACATCACTCCAGTGGCTAAGCGGGGGGTGGAAACCTCGCAGGACAGTGTGGTCTCAGGACCCTGGAGATCACAGAAAGACCGGGGGTGCCTGAGTGCAGCAGAGCTCCCAGGTATCGGAGCAGGGAAGCCAACTGCAAAGACGGAGCCGAGGCGCGGGCTCTCAGCTCCCAGTTGCCATAAACCATGATCCGCGGCACAGTCAGGCCCCTGCTCCTCCAGCAGGGACCCAACAAGTGGCAGATCTGGGGAGACTCCAGTTCCTCCCCCAGGAGAAGTGGCATGGGAGCGCACCACAGGGATCTGCTGGGTTTGGAGACTCCACCCGGGGTCGGGTGCCAGAGATAGAAATGCTCGGTCACAGGCCAGGTGAGCATGGAGTGCGGCCGGAGACCGGGGAGACGGCAGTGACTGACTGCTTTTCTCTGGGTGCTCACTGAGGAGTGGGGCCCCGAGTTCTCGGGTCCTCCAGGGTGGAGATTGGGAGGCCACCATTTTCACTCTCATCCTCCAAAGCTGTATGGAAAGCTTGCAGAGAACAAAACCTCCTGAGAACAAATCCGAGCAGATCACTTAGCCTGGACCGACAAGGGCGGGGCAATTCTGCCTCTGGCAAAGACATTTGGGAACCACAGCAACAGGCCCCTACCCCAGAAGATCAGCAAGAACAGCCAGCCAAGACCAGGTTTACCAATCAATGAGAACGGCAGAACTCCAGTGCTAGGGGAATACTGCACATAGAATTCATGGCTTTTTTACCATGATTCTTTAGTCTTTCAAAGTTAATCTTTTTTTTAACTGTTTTTTTTAATTATTCTTTTTCCCTTTTTCAACCAACATCTTATCAATCCCTTTTTTAAAAAACATTTTTATTTTTCATTTTTAGAGTCATATTCTATCCCTTCATAGTAGTTACCCTTATTTTTGGCGTATATATATAACTTGTTCTCTATTTAAAATTTTGAGATACAGTTTCTCCTAACAGATCAATATATACCCTAAATCTCTAGTGTATGGCTTTGTTCTAGTCTCCTGCCTGATCACATACTCCCCCCCCGCTTTTTTTTTTTTTTTTAATCTTCTTTCTTTTTTCAAACAACTTCTTATCAATTCCTTTCATAAAATTTTTTATAATTTTCATCTTTACAGTCATATTGCATCCCTTCATTGTATCAACCCTTATTTTTGTATATATATAAGTTTTTCTTTCTTTAAAATTTTGGGGAGCACTTTCTTCCAACAGACCAAAATACACCCAAAATCTAGTATGTGGAACTGATCTATGCACCAGCCTGATCATATTTGATCATATTCTGTTTTTTTGTTTTGTTCTGCTTTTGTTTTTATCTTTTTCCTTTTTTTCTTTTTCTTTTTTCTTTCTTTCCCTTTCTTTTCCCCCAGTTTCAGGTCTTTTCTGATTTGTTTAGAGTATATTTTCTGGGGATGTTGTTACCCTGTTAGCAGTTTGTTCTCACATTCATCTATTCTCCTCTGGACAAAATGACAAGATGGAAAAAATCACCTCAACAAAAAGAACAAGAGGCAGTACCGACTTCCAGGGACCTATTCAATACAGATATTAGTACGATGTCGGACCTAGAGTTCAGAATGATGATTTTAAAGATACTAGCTGGGCTTGAAAAAAGCATGGAAGTTATTAGAGAAACACTTTCTGGAGAAGTAAAAGAACTAAAATATAACCAAGTCGAAATCAAAAAGGCTATTCATGAGGTGCAATAAAAAATGGGGGCGCTAACTGCTAGGATAAATGAGGCAGAAGAGAGAATCAGTGATATAGAAGACCAAATGATGGAAAATAAAGAAGATGAGAAAAAGAGAGATAAACAACTACTGGATCAAGAGGGCAGAATTTGAGAGATAAGTGATACCATAAGATGAAACAACATTAGAATAATTGGGATCCCAGAAGCAGAAGAAAGAGGAAAGGGGCAGAAGGTATATTGGAGCAAATTATAGCAGAGAACTTCCCTAATTTGAGGAAGGAAACAGACATCAAAATCCAGGAAGCACAGAGAACCCCTCTCAAAATCAATAAAAATAGGTCAACACCCTGACATCTAATAGTAAAACTTACGAGTCTCAGAGACAAAGAGAAAATCCTGAAAGTAGCTTTGGAGAAGACATATGTAACCTACAACAGTAGAAACATTAGATTGGCAACAGACCTATCTACAGACACCTGGCAGGCCAGAAAGGACTGGCATGATATATTCAGAGCACTAAATGAGAAAAATATGCAGCCAAGAATACTATAGCCAGCTAGGCTGTCATTGAAAATAGAAGGAGAGATAAAAAGCTTCCAGGACAAACAAAAACTAAAGGAATTTGCAAACACGAAACCAGCCCTACAAGAAATATTGAAAGGGGTCCTCTAAGCAAAGAGACAGCCTAAAAGCGACACAGACCAGAAAGGAACACAGACAATATACAGTAACAGTCACCTTACAGGCAATACAATGGCACTAAATTCATATCTTTCAATAGTTACCCTGAATGTAAATGGGCTAAATGCCCCAATCAAAAGACACAGGCTATCAGATTGGATTAAAAAACAAGACCCATCAATATGCTGTCCGCAAGACACTCATTTTAGACCCAAAGACACTCCCAGATTGAAAGTGAGGGCGTGGAAAACCATTTACCATGCTAATGAACACCAAAAGAATGCTGAGGTGGCAATCCTTATATCAGACAAATTAGATTTTAAACCAAAGACTGTAATAAGAGATGAGGAAGGACACTATATCCTACTTAAAGGGTCTATCCAACAAGAAGATCTAACAATTGTAAATATCTATGCCCCTAACATGGGAGCAGCCAATTATATAAGCCAATTAATAACAAAAGCAAAGAAACACATCAACAAAAATACAATAATAGTGGGGGACTTAACACCCCCCTCACTGAAATAGATCATCTAAGCCAAAGATCAACAAAGAAATAAAGACTTTAAATGACACATTGGACCAATTGGACTTCACAGACATATTCAGAACTTCCATCCCAAAGCAACAGAATACACATTGTTCTCTAGTGCCCATGGAACATTCTCCAGAATAGATCACATCCTAGGTCACAAATCAGGTCTCAACCAGTACCAAAAGATTGGGATTATTCCCTGCATATTTTCGGACGACAGTGCTTTGAAACTAGAACTCAATCACAAGAGGAAAGTCGGAAAGAACTCAGATACATGGAGGCTAAAGAGCATCCTACTAAAGAATTAATGGGTCAACCAGGAAATTAAAGAAGAATTAAAAAAAATCATGGAAACCAATGAAAATGAAAACATAACTGTTCAAAATCTTGGGATGCAGCAAAGGCAGTCCTAAGAGGAAAGTATATAACAATACAATCCTTTCTCAAGAAACAAGAAAGGTCTCAAATACACAACCTAACCCTACACTGAAAGGAACTGGAGAGAGAACAGCAAATAAAGCCTAAACCCAGTAGGAGAAGAGAAATAATAAAGATCAGAGCAGAAATTAAGGAAATAGAAACCAAAAGAACAGTAGAACAGATCAACAAAACTAGGAGCTGGTTCTTTGAAAGAATTAATAAGATTGATAAACCCCTGGCCAGACTTATCAAAAAGAAAAGAGAAATGACCCAAATCAGCAAAATCATGAATGAAAGAGGAGAGATCATAACCAACACCAAAGAAATACAAACAATTATAAGAACATATTAGGAGCAACTATATGCCAGCAAATTAGATAACCTGGAAGAAATGGATGCATTCCTAGAGATGTATCAACTACCAAAACTGAACCAGGAAGAAAGAGAAAACCTGAACACTAAGGAAATTGAAGCAGTCATCAAAAATCTCCCAAAAAACAAAGGCCAGGGCCAGATGGCTTCCCAGGGGAATTCTACCAAACATTTTAAGAAGAATTAATACCTATCCTTCTGAAACTGTTCCAAAAAATAGAAATGGAAGGAAAACTTCCAAACTCATTTTATGAGGTCACCATTACCTTGATCCCAAAACCAGACAAAGACCTCATCAAAAACGAGAATTACAGAACAATATCCTTGATGAACATGGATGCAAAAATTCTCACCAAAATACTAGCCAATAGGATCCAACAGTACATTAAAAGGATTATTCACCACGACCAAGTGGGATTTATCCCTGGGCTGCAAGGTTGGTTCAACATCCACAAATCAATCAATGTGATACAAAACATTAACAAAAGAAAGAACAAGAATCATATGATCCTCTCAAGAGATGCAGAAAAAGCATCTGACAAAGTACAGCATCCTTTCTTGATCTAAACTCTTCAGAGTATAGGGATAGAGGGTACATACCTCAATATCATAAAAGCCATCTATGAAAAACCCACAGCGAATATCATTCTCAATGGGGAAAAACTGAGAGCTTTCCCCCTAAGGTCAGGAATGTGGCAGGGATGTCCACTATCACCACTGCTATTCAACAGAGTATTAGAAGTCCTAGCCACAGCAATCAGACAACAAAAAGAAGTCAAAGGCATCCAAATCGGCAAAGAAGAAGTCAAACTCTCACTCTTTGCAGATGATATGATACTTTATGTGGAAAACCCAAAAGACTCCACCCCAAAACTGCTAGAACTCATACAGGAATTCAGTAAAGTGGCAGGATATAAAATCAATGCACAGAAGTCAGTGGCATTCCTATACAGCAACAACAATACAGAAGAAAGAGAAATTAAGGAGTCGATCCCATTTACAATTGCACCCAAAACCATAAGATACCTAGGAATAAATCTAACCAAAGAGGCAAAGAATCTGTACTCCAAAAACTATAAAATACTCATGAAAGAAACTGAGGAAGACACAAAGAAATGGAAAAACGTTCCATGCTCATGGACTGGAAGAACAAATATTGTGAAGATGTCAATGCTACCTAGAGCAATCTACACATTTAATGCAATCCCCATCAAAATACCATCTAGTTTTTTCAAAGAAGTGGAACAAATAATCCTAAAATTTGTATGGAACCAGAAAAGACCCCGAATAGCCAGAGGATGTTGAAAAAGAAAAGCAAAGCTGGCAGCATCACAATTCCGGACTTCCAGCTCTATTACAAAGCTGTCATCATCAAGACAGTATGGTACTGGCACAAAAACAGACACATAGATCAATGGAAAGTAGAGAGCCCAGAAATGGACCCTCAACTCTATGGTCAATTAATCTTCGACAAAGCAGGAAAGAATCTCCAATGGAAAAAAGACAGTTTCTTCAACAAATGGTGTTGGGAAAATTGGACAGCCACATGCAGAAGAATGAAACTGGACCATTTCCTTACACCACACACAAAAATAGACTCCAAATGGTTGAAAGACCTCAATGTGAGACAGGTGTCCATCAAAATCCTAAAGGAGAACACAGGCAGCAACCTCTTCGACCTCAGCCACAGCAACTTCTTCCTAGAAATATCGCCAAAGGCAAGGGAAGCAAGGGCAAAAATGAACTATTGCGACTTCATCAAGATAAAAAGCTTTTGCACAGCAAAAGAAACAGTCAACAAAACCAAAAGTCAACCGACAGAATGGGAGAAGATATTTGCAAATGACATATCAGATAAAGGGCTAGTATCCAAAATCTATAAAGAACTTCTCAAACTCAACACCCAAAGAACAAAGAATCCAAGCAAGAAATGGGCAGAGGACATGAACAGACATTTTTCCAAAGAAGACATCCAAATGGCCAACAGACACATGAAAAAGTGCTCAACATCGCTTGGCATCAGGGCAATCCAAATCAAAACTTCAATGAGATACCACCGCACAATGGAATATTATGCAGCCATCAAAAGGAATGAGATATTGCCATTTGCAAGAATGTGGATGGAACTGGTGGGTGTTGTGCTGAGCCAAATAAGTCAATCAGAGAAAGACATGTATTTCCTGATCATTACTTTTCTTACTATTGAAAGGCAAAATGGTGCAGTAAAAAAGGACAGGGATTTTGAGTTGGGAAAATCTGGGTTGGGCTTGGTGTTGCCATAAACTACAGTGTGTGACCTTGGAAAATACCCTTGCTAAGTCTTGGCTCCTTTTAAAAAATTTCTATGGGACTTTAATAGAGATTAATGACATAATACATGTAAAGTATTTGCACAAGGTCTGGCAAAGAATAGGTATTGGAAATGAATTAGCCAACTCATGCTACTCATGCTACTATTAACATGGAGGAGAAAATCATCTCAGAGTTCAGGTAACTGACTCATAAGTGGACTTCAAATAAATAGCATATTTATAGAGTGGGGTCTATCTGCTCACTTTTTGTGGGCAGGGTTAGAATATTTGATAGAGTAGATGGGGTCAGAAATAGATACTAGGCCAGGTAAGTATAAATATAATCAAATAACAACAACAGTAATGACAACAACCACTTTCCATATATTGAGGGTCTGATCTATGTAATAGTCTTCACTTTACAGATGAGAAAACTAAGGCTCCAAGCAGTCATAGAGTTCAGCCAATATCACACAGCAGTACATGACAAATTTATTGTTCAATCCAGTGCTCTCTGGCTTCAAACCCCTTGTGTAAAACCTAATCTAGGTTGCTGATTTTGTTTGTGGTGTGTGTGCTTTATCTGAGACTAATCTTCATCAAAATGTTCAGTAATGGAAAACTTTCTCAACTACTCTTGATATAATCATTCACATCCTCCTTCCATAAAGATAACAGAGGCAAATAAAATGAACACAGCAGTAAAGACTAGAAATACTCAGCAGGTAGCCAGTAAGGTTACCTACTCTAGAGCAACCTCCAGTGATAACTAAAAATACTGAAATGAAGGTTACTCCTTTCCTTTCAAGCTATGTGTGCATATGCGCACATGCAGATAGATGGGTTTCCTTGCGCTCACACATACATGAACGCATTCATTACTGAAATCAAAATTGCAAGAATGTCAATTTTTTCAGATCCTTATGTGGAGTTTATTGGTCACATTTTATTTCCATAAAAATGCAGCACATCATATGATTATATTTTATGAGTATATATCAGTTAAAGAGATAGCAGAAGGACCTTCCATCACAATGTACACTGAAAAGGTGCATTTTAGTGTCAAGGGGAAATTGTAACTTAAGCTCTACAGTTTGGTAGTATAGGTTCTTTCACTAAAGATTTCTTTTGCCCAGCTGTATGTGAATTGTGACTCTTCTAATCACAAAGATTATCCTCATATAGATGTAGAAGGCCTATTTTTCTTATTTTTTTTTCCTAAGGGAGAAAAAAAAATGAACTCCCATTGACCCTTTTAATCAGTCGGATCAAATCAGATCTATTGTCAAGGTGGCTTCAAGCCTTCATTATTTTTATCTTTTTTTTTTTTTCACATATAATGTATTATTTGTTCAGAGGATGCTTCATTATTTTCAAATGAATGCCAGAGAAGAAACTTTAAGCTTCCAATAATCAGACCTCATTATGGATTTTTCCTAGTAAATTTCCACCAGAAAAGGATGGTCAGAGAATTTTCTTTATAAAGTGACCAATTGAGGATCATGACAGGCTTAAATGGTGGGATTTAACTGCTTTCTTTAAATAGACCATCTGCTTTAACTGCTGGTTGTGGTAAAACTGAAACAAACTTCCTTTTTCTGTGACTTCAGGAAACACTGATTCCCTGGCCCAGTGTGCTACAGAAATTTGAGTTAAGTAGATTTCTTGAAGAGGAAAAATCCATTCATTCATCCATCCATCCAATCATCCATCCATCCATCCATCCATCCATCCATCCATCCATCCATCCATAATAAGAACCAAACACATAGTTGGTTAGCCCACGTACTGTAACCAGGAAAAAAAGAGAATTTCAGAGAGTTGAAAGGGGCCTTCTTCTGGGTCAGTGACAGATTGTGCTTTGCAGTACCTTCGTATGAAGCACGTTTATTCTCTTCTTTGCTAGAACAGAAATACTCAGCAGGTAGCCATTAAGGGAGCTACTATTATGGAACACCTCTATTGATATCTAGAAATGTGAAAATGAAGGTTGTTCCCTTCCTCTCAAGTTGTGTGCATGTGTAGGGAAGTGCACACGGGTTTCCTTGCACTCATGTCCATGAATGCATTCCCTACTCAAAATAAAGTAAACAAAGTACTTCAAATGAAGCAAATATTTGAAGAGGGAGCTAAAAAAAAAAAAATCTCTACATTAAAAGAGATAATGTCTGCAGCAGGACAGACAATAGTGACTTTTAATGAATATTTTCTCTCTTGGCATCCCTCCCTCTCTTACCTTTTTCCATCTACTTGCCCTATCCCTTTTTTATTGCCATTTCTTTCTTTGGACTTGGTTTAGGCTCTAGGTGTGGTCAAATTGAAACAAACAAACAAAACAATAGCATCAATGACAAAAACTTCCTCTCTAATACCTGGAAGGAGAGAAGTGCATAAACACCTGGCTTCTCTGTCATGTTCCTGAACTACACAGGAACTATTCCTATATGGTTTTTAGTGGACTGGGTCTGGTGAAAAAGGACAAAATACAGAGTCTTATTCATCTGAGTAGTTAATTCAACTCAGAACCAGGTCCCAGGCTAGAAACTGAAGGAACAGGGAACAATTAGACATGGCTCCATCCCTCACAGAGCTCACAGCTTAAAGACTACAGACATGAAGATGACAGCAAATGCTTCAATTGTGGTCACTGTGCGCCAGGCTTGATTCTAAGCACTTTTTATAAGTTAAAATAATTTATTCTTGGTGTCAGTCCAAAGAGACAGTGACACCACCACCATCAGCATTTATAAAGAAAATGATGAAGGAGAAAAGACAGAGGCAAGCAGAGTTGAAGGAACGGCAAAGGTCACAAAATAAGTGAGGCAGATGAAATGTAAACCTAGGGACTCTGGCCTCGAGTTTGTGCTCTTAGCCCTATTAGCCCTCAGTTGATGAGAGCCCAGATTGTACCTAACAACCACCTCTGCCACCAAAACAAAGTGACACCTCTCTACTCAACGAACTTCAGCTTTGTTTTCCTTCTTTTTCAAAGCCTCTTCCTTCTACTTTTCACTGAAGTGAAGTAAAGGGGTTTCATTATGTAACTCAATTCATCCTCTTCACTAATTGCTTCCCCTCCTCTCTTTCAGTCAGGCTGACTTATTCTTAGAGTTGGCACTACTAAGGTCCCTGGGACCTTTTCGGCAGAGATAACCTGGTCAGAAACACTGGGGCAAAGAAGCCGAGGAGACAACTGGTGTGTTCTTATGAAGCTGGGGAGGGAGAGAGACTGAGATACTCCTATCTCTACCTCTGCCTAACACTATCTATATATAAGATTTTGACCATGTAAATTGGGCAGAAGACATGTGCCACTGTGCCTGGCACTTAGCACTAGATAAGCAGTAGCAATTTTCATTATTTTTACAGCTCCTTCCAGTCAAGGAGCTGGCTTAGCTCAGATTTTTCTCTACTTTCTTACCTAAAGCCCAAACTGCCATTCACATATGAGCTTTCCAGGACGTATTTCTGGCATATGAGTGCATGAGTGCCATGTTCTAACTTCCCATGTGCATAATTTTAAAATGAACTTCATAACTTTTCTTGTTCCTTTGCTACTTTCCTTTTTTTTTTTCTTCTATAGAAGGAACTGTCATCAGCATTTAACTCCCAGGAAATGGCATGTGGGTCTACCCACTAATAGTTATGCTGAGAATGTTGCTTTTGAGGTTCCCTTTGACATTTCAAGGCACCTTCCAAGAGATTAGAGAGATTTGTGGTTTAGTGGGAAAATGTTTGTTGCCTCCAGCTTTTAGACACTTAATGATTTAGTGAAGGTGCTGGGCAGGGTTGAAATGTGAATATGACTGGAAAATTGGAATGTTCCTGCCATCCTGTGGGTAGCAATTCAGGGAATTATGAAAACACACAGTGCTGGCTCCTAACCAGGACATGGGGACAAGGACTGGGAATGGTGTGCAGACTGCAAAAGAAAATGCATACACAACCCAAGACTGAGTTCCTCAAAATGTGCATGGTGGACCACCTACAGCAAAGGCACTAGGAACGCTTGGGAAAAATGCAAATTGTTTGAGTCCACATCAAACCCTTAGGGTACAGTTACCTGGGAAGTGGGGTCTAGGAATCTACATTTTACCCAGGTTGCCAGGAGATTTTTCTACATAATCAAGTTGAGATCATTAGTAAAATGAGAAAGAAACAGGAGGAAGTAAAAGAAATTCAGTTTTTTTTTAAAATGTTTTATTTATTTATTCATGAGAGTCAGAGAGAGATAGAGAGAGGCAGCGGCAGAGGGAGAAGCAGGCTCCCTGCCCAGCAGGGAGCCCGACGCAGGACTTGATCCCAGGACCCTGGGATCGTGATCTGAGCCGAAGGCAGATGCTTAACCATCTGAGCCACCCAGCTGCCCCAAAAGAAATTCAGTTCTAATCGAAGCTAAGGTGTCAGTGTGCTAAGAACATCTTCACATTTAATCAGGACCATATCAGTATGACATAATTACATTCATCCTCACTTTTGATGAGGAGACAAAGTCACAGAGAGACTAGGAAATCTTCCAGAGGTCACAAAACTTACCAGTGGTGGAGACAGGATTTAAACCCAGAGAGTCTGACACCAGAGCTTGTTTTTCTAACCACCATAATAAACTGCCTCTTAGAGGTAGACATATATAATTCAACTTAACACACTGTTATTGAGTAAGCACCATATGTAAAAATACCAGGAGTTGGTTTTTATTTGTTTGTTTTGTTTGTTTGTTTGGGAGGGAGAGAGGTAAAAAAAATACCAGTAAAGCAAAACAAAGACATGCAATCCAGTGTAGTAATTGATATGCACAAAATGAGTACCAATACTAGGATAAATGATGTGCTTTAAAATCAAAATTAACTATCCAGTGACAGAATTTTCACCTTGTTGGTATTGTTGTTTTAGACTATTAATACTAATAAGATACACTGAAGTTCCAGGTTCATAAAATGAGAAATGAAGTGATGCAAATTCCCTTATTACTAATATCTAAGGCATGGTTCTGTGTTAAGTCCACTGGGCATTGTGTTAAGTGCTTTAAATTCAAATCTTGGCATCATTTAACTATTTTGAGTTGCACCAAGTCACTTAACATCCTTAAACCTCCAATTTCTCATTTGTAAAATGAAAAGAAAATAACCATACTCACCTGTCTAGCTATAAGACTGTTATAACTATCAGCATGTGTTAATGCAAATAAAAGTGACAATAAAGACAGCCTCCATAAACTGTAGTGTGCACTCCATCTGGATGTTGTTGCTGGATGCAAAACTCCTTGAGAATAATAACTGGGAGACTCATCCAGCATTTTATTCAGCACAGCACTTAATGCTTATAAGACACTTAGTAAATATTTGCTATGTAAATATGATCAACTAATCATCTGAGTTGCTTTAATAGATTTATGAATAATCGAACATGTAAGAAATAAATTGCATCCATGAACTTTTATTTTTATGAAGTGTTCCTTACCGACTTTCCAAAGAAAGCTGCAGAGCTATTTAAAGTGAGAAAGTCAGTGTTTACTTACTGTGAAAATCAAAACTGTTTTCCTTCAGTGTTTCTATATATTGTACATTAATTTGGAAAATGACCACAAACCTTTCTCTCGGAACCCATCTCCCCAGTCCCATAAAATATCTGAATCTTTGGCCTTACATTAAATTGATCTTCTCTGATTCTGCATAATATGCATGCCCCTCAAAAGTGAATGTTTAGGAACAGTAACAAAGAAGGGGAAAACAACTAAAAAAAAAAAAAAAGCTAAAGGGCGATAAGAAACTACAAGATTTGTATTCCATTTTAACATACACATACATATACACTTTGTCCTTTTATTATAATTTGAAGTTTATAATTTGGAAGTCTACATTTGTTTATAATTTGAAGTTTATAACTTGTTATGTATATGTATGTTATATAATTTGTTATAATTTGAAGTTTAGAATTTGTTATAATTTGAACTACAAGATTTGTATTCCATTTTAACATATACATTTTGTTCTTTTGTTAATAATTTGAAGTTTTCTCAAGATTTTCTTCCACTTTGCAAAACAAAGTCAAATGATCTGACAAAGTGATACAACCAGATGTGTCTGCCTCACAGAAATGTTTAAAAGGAAGATCTTCATTTGAGTGCAGGAGACATAAGAATTCATATACAGCTCATCTCCTCCAGCGATTAATCAAGGGAACTTTACTGGTCACTTCTTTCTGTCCTTCAATTGGCCAGTCTACAAAATCCCAGCCTTGGGTGGGAAGAAGTAAGGTGCTGAGGTCCTTTGGAGTTCTCACTTACTAGAACATCTCCAGAATATACAGATATATCTATAGACTAGATATATCTATATCAATATCACCTATATTTATGGTACATCTATATAGAATCTCTAATATATATTATATATATATATATATATATATATATATATATATATAAAAATCAGATTTTGTCAAATCATTTGGCTTTCATATACATGTACACACAACATATACATACACATACATCTCCATCCTTCCCAACTTGGCACATTTCTGTTAAGAGAAGACTGAAGATCTAAGTGTCATAGAAGAAAGAACACTGTGGGGTTTAAAGGCTCTCATGTCTGCCCACGAATTTACTTGTTCATTCAATATACACTTACGGAGGTTGCTGCTGTCTGCTGAAAACATAACAGGAGGTAAAAGTCTATGAGGGGGAAAAAGTCTGTAAGGGGAAACACATAAAAAATGTGACAATATTGGATGATGACAATGTGATGTGATGAACGTTGCAGCAGAGGGTCTTCTGCAAACAAGGAAGTGGATAACAGAACCTAATCTGAGTGGTCCAAAAAGGCTTTAAAGAAGAAACAATGATTAAACCAAAGCCTAAGGAATAAGTAAAAATAAGTAAGAAAGTTAGACTAATCAGATTTCAAATCCTGATTTCCCCATGTACTGTCCTTGGGCAATATACTCCTGTTTTCTGAGCCTAGGCTCTTTCTTTGTAAAAGAATAACAAAAACATGGGTGCCTGAGTGGCTCAGTCGTTAAGCGTCTGCCTTCGGCTCAGGTCATGATCCCAGGGTTCTGGGCTCCCTGCTCAGCAGGAAGCCTGCTTCTCCCTCTCCCACTCCCCCTGCTTGTGTTCCTGCTCTCGTTATCTCTTTCTCTGTCAAATAAATACATAAAATCTTAAAAAAAAAAAAAAAAAGAATAACAACAACATTGCTTCATGTAGTTTGAGGGAAACTAGAGAAGAAGGTGAATTTAAAGTACCCCCCGCAGTGCTTAGCATATACCAAGACCACAGTAAATGTTGATTCTCTCCTTTGAAACAGTGGGCATAAAGAAACACAAGTTGTTTCTTAAGACATTCATCATCAAAAAAAAAAAAAAAAAAGACATTCATCATCGTTGTCATTTTGAACCTAAAATAAGATAATAAGAAACAAGACAGTGTGCCTTGTCTTCTTTCCCCTTCCTTTGCTCAAATCAAACTTTCTTGAGGTTGAAGCACCATAAGGAAGGTTTTTAAAATGAGGCCAGAGACTGTTGTAAGCTTTACATATTTTGTTATTTAATCCTTATAAAACCTTTTGCCTTGTGAGATAAATGCTGTTTTTGTCCTAATTTTTCCATTTTAAGAGAATGAGACATATAGAATTTAAGAAATTCCTTAAGATGAATCAAGCCCACATAATCAAATTGGGATTCAAATTTGGGTTGCCTGGCTTCAGAGTCTGTTCCCTCAGTCTCTATACGCCATATACATCTATGACATAATGTGTATAGTATATATTATAGTAACACACAAATCATCTGTAGAGTGAAAATGGAATTTCAAGAACAGAACTCAGAGAACACCAACACTGAAGTGTCTGTGAAAGGAGAATAGGCTTAGGAGAGAGAGGAGTTACTAGAAGAGTGTGTTGCCTTGCATAAAGGAAACCATTGGTTGGCTACACAGTACCTATCATACCTTCTTGCTTCCTAGCAGGACACCAGGGATGCTAAGGTGTCCACTTTACCCTTCTTACATGATGTAGAGGAACTGAACCCAACCCCATGTTGGAGGAGGTAATAGAAAGAGCATGACTGCTGGTTGATCCACATGCTAAACCCAAGCAACCAGAGATTCCTCCTCTCCTGTCCTTAAAACTTAAGTTCCTCACCATTCTCACAGTGGGAGATGTCCCCAAAACATAGCCTTCTAGAGAGTAAGGTATTGCTGAGCCCATCTGCATGGTATATGTGACTAAACCCAATAAAGGACTCTATACAAACTTTTAAAATTTTGGTGGCTGGTTGCAGACATCCACTTGTCCCATGGCTGCACAAGAAAAGCCTTGTATGCAAGTTCCCTTGCTTATCAAAACCTGACACCTGCAAATCTGGAGTGCTCTACTTCTTTCTTTGGTCTCTCCTTGCCCTCCATGTATAAGAGCTGGTTTGTGAACTAAAATCCCAGTTTCAGAAATAAATTCTAATCATTCTAAATCATTCCAGATTAGCAGAGGTATTTCTCTATACACTCATATTAGTCTAGTAACCTAGGTTGCGCCCCATAAGCCCTATAAGAAGGACTCATATCACATGTATTGGTAACGTTCCTCTTTTTCTCCCAATGTATGTAGACCAAGAAACATGTTGCCCCAGTTGTAGTTGATAGCCATCCTGTGGTCATGATGAGCCACTGTGAAGACAAAGAAGACCCTGAGAAGAAAACAGAGAATCCAGAGAGGCAGAGCCGACAATGTACATAATTGCCACTGGTTGTATTCCTATCTCTATATTTTTTACAATTTGAGAGTTATATGGCAAATGATGTCCTCATTATTTAAGTCACATTATGTTTTCTGTTAATTGAAGTAAAAAAATCTAATTGACAAAACTTTGGAGACAATACAGAAAAAAAATTAAAATGAGCATGTTCAACAGTCTCAGATGTTTCAGAGAGAGGAATTTACAGTTTTAAAAAAATCTCACGATATAGATACAAACTGATCTCTAAATCATTTGCCCAATCAGCCCATGGTAACTCTAGAAAATGTCTAACACATTATCACTGTATGTCCACAGTATTTAAGAAAGGAATGGAAGGGAGGAATGGAAGAACCAAGTGAACTTCACCATTCAGCCTCTTGGAATTTTATTCAATTACATGGATTCATGTCTGCAAATGGTGCAGCACATTTATATGTAGTCAGTCTTACACACTGCATCCAAAAAATAGAATCTGTCTCTGAGGAACCTGCATAATAAAGCTGGAAGAATTCTGTAATTAACCCTAGAGTAATTATCTTCACACCAAGTAAACCACTCAGGAGTTGGCATGTGGCTTAGCTGCCAAGAACCATGTTATAATAAGGTTGGAGGGAGCAATTTCTAACATTTTTCCCATGGTGTATAAACCTTTAATGGAGCCAAATGCCAATCATCCACAGAGTTTTAGAGAGAAGATCAAGGTAAGTGAAAGCCTCCAAAGCTCTTTTTTAAGCACCAATTTTCATCATTAGCCTTACCTGAGTTTTTTAAGTATGTCATCCAGCTGCATCATAACATCAAAGAAGCTGAGAAAATGAAAAGATCTAAGAGGTTATGAAGACCATCCTGCTTCCCAATGCGAGGTTCCTTTCAACACACCCTTGACAGGCAACTGAATAATTTCCACTTAAATGTCTCTGGGAACCAATAGTTAGAAATCAAGAACACAAGCTTGGAATCAAACAGACCTCAAGTTAGTGTTCATCTCTGACAATTATTAATCATAACTAAAATAAAACTAATGTATATGGGCATTATTTTTCCCCTTTTGAGATAGTTACAACATGATTTTATCCCACAACACTGGGATTTTGACAGAACACTTTGTTTTGAGAAGGAAAACATGAGTTTTCTTTCTTTCCCCTTTTGTTGTCAGACACTTAGAGTTTTTATAAAATTTTACCAAATATGAATCTCACAGGTTCTGAGGAGGCCCTCTTCCTGGGACTGAAGAGAATGTGGTTGTTTTCTTGGGAAACCTCCACTACCCCAAGGGAAGATAGTACTGGAACTCTGGAGGCAAGGCCTTTGACTTAAAATCAGCCCAAGATGTGACTCCTTGTTAGGGAACTTTTTCTGAGACTGTCTTATTAGCATCACTTGATGCAGTGGAAAGGTCAGTGATCTTCGGCAAGGAAATGAAGTCTTCTGCTCTTTGGCTTCAAATGCTCCAATGAGAGAGCTAGATTAGGGTAATTTATGATTGTAGTTCATAAAAAATTTCTCTTGTCAGATAATTTCTCAACTCTCTATTCCTTCAGCATCTTTTGTGTACATTCAGAAGTCTTTAAATGTTTCATAAATATGGCTACCTTAATTAAATGTCCTATTTCTGATATGTGCTCACTCTAAGATCCTAATACGTAACAATGCATCATCTGGATGCTGTACACTTATTAGAATAGGAAGCAGTTGTATTAATCTGCTGAGTGATTCTATCAATAGCCCATTAAGTATGTTTTTTTTTAAATTTTTTTATTGTTATGTTAATCCCCATACATTACATCATTAGTTTTAGATACAGTGTTCCATGATTCATTGTTTGTGCATAACACCCAGTGCTCCATGCACAACGTGCCCTCCTCAATACCCATCACCAGGCTAACCCATCCTCCCACGCCCCTCCCCTCTAGAACCCTCAGTTTGTTTTTCAGAGTCCATTGTCTCTCATGGTTCGTCTACCCCTCCGATTTCCCCCCCTTCATTCTTCTCCTCCTGCTACATTCTTCTTCTTCTTTTTTTTTTCTTTCTTAACATATATTGCATTATTTGTTTCAGAGGTACAGATCTGAGATTCAACAGTCTTGCACAATTCACAGTGCTTACCAGAGCACATACCCTCCCCAGTGTCCATCACCCAGTCACCCCATCCCTCCCACCCCACCCCCCACTCCAGCAACCCTCAGTTTGTTTCCTGAGATTAAGAATTCCTCATATCAGTGAGGTCATATGATACATGTCTTTCTCTGACTTATTTCGCTCAGCATAATACCCTCCAGTTCCATCCACGTCGTTGCAAATGGCAAGATCTCATTCCTTTTGATGGCTGCATAATATTCCATTGTATGTTTTTATTTTACAAAAATCTCTAGATTTTTTTTTTCCCCTCACCTGAGGCCCACGTTGAAATTGCAGCTTTACTGGCTTTATGACTTCAGGTCTGCTGTTTAACTTGCAGGGCCCTCATTTCCCATCTGTGATATTGGAATAATACCTAACTAAAGAATCACTGGGAGGAGTAAGAAGGAGATACTCAAAGTGCCTTATACCCAGCATATATGAAAAGGTCAACCATTGTGACTTCCCTTCCATTTCTTACTTCCCTTTTGTATTCCTAACGACTCACATGGAGGCATAAGTGAGTGACATGGTGGCAAATACCTGGTGGCTTAAGACAGAAAGTGACTGAGCTACCATGTTATCATCTCTCGCAACAACTGCACTGCGGTGTCTAGCATCTGCTGACAGCAGTCTTCCCATGAGTATAGGATTCCAGGCAGCAACAGGTGAATACAACTCTCTGGGTCATAATTATGAAATCATGAATACGTGAGAGGCAAAATAAGCCTGCACCACATGTGCATACATAGACACACAGACAAATGCACACAAGCTCATCCCACACTCCAAATCCTGACGAGATTTGTGTCAGTGAGCATGTGAAATAGAAGCTGGTTCATTTGCTGCTCGCCTGCTTCCAAAGGGAACTGAAGTGTTCTGCTTCAAGATGGTAGTGTCCTGAGTTTATGGATTTAATCCGCAATTCTTCCTAACAAAGTTGGAAGGTTGGAAAGGTTTCTCAACAATTCTTTGCCTTCTGATCTTTGTGACTAATGAGAAAGGTCATCCATGTTAGCCATCCTTTCATTACTGGTTCCATTCTGCTAATAAAATCCATCTAAAATAGCCAGGCAGACAAAATGACTTTCCTGTGGAGAAGGTTCTTTTTCCTTTTTTCCTACTTAATTAGCTACACTTTAGGTAGGGTGATTGGGGGAAACTAGGAACATTATTCAAAGCTCTGGGGAGGACCATACTTTTGCCTATTACAACAAACCAAATCAAATCAAGTGAATCAACTTAAACTGAACAGACTATATTCTGCTAAATGTACCTTAATTGGTAGAGAATATATGGTGTGATTTTAAACGGCATTTTAATGATCCTGGGGAGCAAAAACACTTATTTGAGCTTAAAATTTGTTTATCCACTGATTTAACAACTATTTATTGAGTAGCTACTATTCTGGGCAATTTAGCTCAGCAGAATGCTATGGATATTTGAGTTAGAAAACGTAGGTGAGATATCCATTTTCACTACCCTCTGGAATGCATTCTTTTGTAATCCATTTAAAGGTAATCTCGGGAGATAATAATATTGATTTCTTAGGGTTAATTATGATAATAAAAGATAATATGGCAAATAATAGGAGCCCAAAAAATGGAGGAGGTTGTGCTGTTGTTGTTACTAAAAATGCCAAAAAAAATTCTGGGATTTTCCCAAACAAAATTTACTTAGAAGTTTGGGAGCCTGAGATAACATAAATAAACTAAATGCTACCAGGGTTTAATTGCAAATAAATTAACCTATCATGCACCTTTCCTGTGCTGTCTGTGCTTAATCCCAGATAAATGATTTACTTTTTTACTATTGTTTGAGGGCTAACTAAAATACCAAGATGTTTTTTTAAAAAATAGTATCATCTCTTTAATACTCAATTCATATAAAACTTTTTCTTCTAGTATAGCTAAAACTAGCTTCATAGAAAAACCTTGCCCACCATAGTCCCTAGAAATCACTGACATAGAAATTGAGGAGGTTGGAAAATACCATCTCACATTTTATTTTATAAACCCATTGAAATTAAACAAAGAATTAGGGCAAAGGTTAGTAAATTATGGTATTTCAACATGAGAATATATATATTATATATATATATATAATATATATAAAAAATTTTATTTATTTATTTGCAAGAGAGAGCAGGAGCGGGGTGGAAAGACAGAGGGAGAAGGAAAAGCAGACTCCCCATAGGGCAGGGAGCCTGATGCAGGGCTCAATCCCAGGACGCTGGGATAATGACCTGAGCTAAAGGCAGACGCTTAACCAACTGAGCCACCGAGGGATCCCAAGAATATATATTTTTAAGATGATGTAGGAAAGCAATTACATTCTTAAAAAAAATGTAATACACTTTGTAGTAGACACCACCTGGAATCTATTTCTACTTTGATGATTTATCTGATTTTGTTCTGCTATCTTCCTGCCTCATCTTGTAGGCAGCCAATTTCTTGATTGATTTGCTTGCTTTAGGGGTACTCATTGCCAGTGGTTGGCTTAGGACTAGGTATGTAACATCTAGCCAAAGAGCTATAATGGAAATCTGATGGGGGCTTTTATGAAAAATAGCCTTGCTCTTAAGAAAGCTGCAAGAGTTTGTGGGCTCTCTCTGCTTCCTCAGCTCACCATCTTATCTGTATGTGATGCCTGCAAACATTGCAGGGATCTTTCGACCAGAGAATGAAACCAACATTGACTATAGCAGTTTGTAGAGATGGAAAAAACCTGAAACCTGACCTCTATAACCACTTTTTTTTTCAATCTTTTTGGTAAAAGTACCTTTATATATCTATTGGCTTTTTGCCTTGAATAAACTGACATTAAAACCCACTCTGCCTCTGTACTTCCTGATATATGAGATCACAGTCCCTATAGTACAAGTCAGTTTTAGTTGTGCTTGCTGTTTCTTTCAGCTGAAAACATTCTCATTAAGACTGCAACTTTCTAACAAATACATATGGACAATGATTGGGGAAAAATACATATATAGAAAATAGTATAGTTCATTAAACATTGTTAAAAAACATATCTTTATATTGTTATATCATTTTTCAAAGAAAAAGAGAAAAAAATAGCAGAGCTACCCTACATATGGATGAAAATGTTCAGTTAATGGCTCAAGATTTCTATTTTACTTGTGAACGTGGTATATGGAACATGCATCTAGTCCATGTGTTCTCAGGCTGACTACTCAGCAGATATAAAATAAATAAATAGTTGAATTTAGCTAAAGAAAAGTCACCTGGGAAAAAAAGCTAAATATCTGGAATTCTATCTTCCTGTAATATGTATGGTAAAATCCAAAATTACTCTTAAAGCTAAGCATAGATTGTCTGGAAAAGGGGAAAACAGAAAAGGTAGGATTATAGCTTCTTGAGTCAACTCATAGGTGACCCCATCTTGTGTCCTTTCCAATTCTAATCTATACCCTATCTCTGGCTTGAACTGTGACTCTTCTCTGGAGAATTTGTTCTTCCCTCATTTTCTCTCTTTCCAGGTATTGGACAGCCTTGAGTTAAATATTACTCTGCAAGTGGCCACAATTTCTTCTTTTGCTTTGATATACCAGAACCTGGACTAGTTTACAACTGCTGCATCCTATGCGTCAGGAGTCCAGGCACAGCTTAGCTGTGTCCTCTTCTAAGGTTTTCACAAGGCTGCTATCAAAGTGGTGGCTGGGCCACGTTTCTTTCTGGATCCTGGGACCTCTTCAAAGATGAGGTAGTTGTTCACAGAATTCAGTTCCTTGTGGTTGTAGGACTGAGGCACCATTTTCTTGCTGATTGTCAGCCAGGTATCCACTCTCAGCTCGTGGAGGCTGCCAAACAGCTTTCTCACAGCATGGCATCTTATTTCTCCAAAGCCAGCAGGAGAATCTTGTGCTCCAGTCTGCTAATACAGAATCTTACATAACCTGATGCTGTCATGGGAATGAATAACCCTTTTAACTTTGCCAAACTGCCTAGGAGCAAGTTCCAGGTCTAGCAGTGTTAAGGGAGAGGGGATAATGCAGGTGTGACTCCCTGGGGGGGTTATAATAAGGTGTATCTTCCAGAGCCCCTATACTCCTGGTGCTCCTTTCCTACCCCCTACACCACTATCACTCACATCCCTTACAGGGGCAATGAATGCCAGGTGGTGTCAAGAGCATGTAAAGTCAGGTAAGCCTGGATTCAAACTCCAGTTCTCCTATCACTTGAGCTCCTCACTTGTAAAATGTAAAATATTTTAGGTTTAGTTTTTTTCAGGATGTATACAAATTAAACCAAGTAATATAGGAGAAAAAAATGTTGGTACAGTATTTGGCACTCAGTAAGAAGTCATATTGGGCAAATATTTAAAGTAAAACTATATAATATTTGCTTGCATACTTTGGACCAAAGAGTTCTTTAAAAAATAAACACATGTGAGGGGTGCCTGGGTGGCTCAGTCAGTTAAGCATCTGAGTCTTGATTTCGGCTCAGGTCATGATCTTAGGGTCATGGGATGGAGCCCTGCATCGGGTTCCTTGCTCAGCAGGGAAGTCTGCTGGAGATTCTCTTTCTCCCTCTTCCTCTGCCCCTCCCCCCACTTGTACTCTCTCTCTCATTCTCTTTCAAATAAATAAATAAATCTTTAAAAAATAAACACATTTGAACATACTACTTCCTTCTTTAGAAACCCTTGAAATCTTCCCACTGCTTTTAGTAGGAATCCTTACCATGGCCCACCAGGTTCTGTACCATAGAGTCCTTGCTGACTGTATCATTTGCCACACTCTTGCCCTGCTCTGTGCTTTCTTTTGGTCCCCCACCGGCCACTCTTCTCACATTTCCCTTTGTAGGAGCTCATTCCCCTCCCTAGCACTCTTCTTGGCCCCTTAACTTGCATGACTGCATTTATATTTTCAACAGCTCCAATATTATTATTAATCTCCATTTACAGACGTACAGAGAGACTAGGAGAAGTTGAGTTGTTTACCTATGAACATGCATAGTTAGAATAACAGGATTTGAATCCAGGGCTGTCTGATTGTAAAGCCCATCCTCTTTTCTGCTCAGATTGCTACTCTAAGCATGGGCCCCAAATACATTTGTCTTCTCTTTTAAGAGAGAAATATCTGGCTAAATATCTGGCTAAATATCTGGCTGATATTTAGGGCAGTATGAGTGAGTGTTGACATTTCGAGTCTATGGGTGTAACTTGCCTCCTCTATCTCCAGTTCGCCCACAGGTACCTGTCTCAGTGGAAATGAATTAAATCAGTCTGGACTAAATAAGGCTACCTCCTAAAATCTAATTATGACTTTTAAAATGTTCTTTAATAAAAATGTATTATGGAGATAGGATTTTTTTCCTGAAAATTTACATAATCTTTTCCTATGTAAGTGGGAGAAGAAGGGTTATGAGGATATTGATATATCTTCAAAGAAATCAGATAATGGATATAAATCACTCAGAATAGTGCCTGACACAGAGAGGTTGCTTAATAAATTGCATTAATTATCTTATCCATTCAAAGAGGTCCCTTTCTGTCCATTCTGGCGATACGATAATGATAATACTTTAAATTTGTCTCATATACTCTGGAGTTAGAGTAACTGTGTTCAAATTCGGGCTTCTTTATTCATTACCTGTGTGGCTGTAGGCAAGTTACTTAACCTCTCTGTGCCCTGGTTTCCTCGTCTCCAATGAGAAGATAATAATAGTACCTGCCTCACAGAGTTGCAACGAGGATTAAATGAGTTATTTTTGGAGAATATTTACAATAGGATTGGATGCTGTAGAAGCATTTTATAAATGAAACAAATAAAAAATTTATTGGCAACCAATGATGCAACAAGGCAATATGATAAAAAACAAGGAGACAGTTTTCAGCCAGATTGTGACCACAACCTTAAGGAGCTTAGAATCTTGTTGGGGGAAATGATGCACACAGGAAAATTATTATAGCTAAAAGTATAAGAGTCACATTTCAGACAAGTAAGAAAGTATGTTTATGTGGCTTAAAGTTCATGAAGAACATTTTACATGCTTTCTCATTTAATTCTCCTGATATTTCTGAGAGTCATATATATATATATAATCACTATAATTATTTTGTGAAGCAACTAAGTTTGGAAGATGGTAGATGCTAAAACATTAAAGACTGTAGTAGCTGAACTGATTTTGGACCTCTGATTTCAAATTACAATTCATTAATTCATTCACTTACATATCCCCTTGCTTATTCATGAAAACTTATTTGTGCTTCACACGCATTTCATACAGTACTTAAGGGGCCTGAAATAGTTAGTGTGATTCCCTAACACCAGGGATCCTGCTAAAACCAGTACCCCTAAGAGTAACTGCAGATCCCAGAGGGGAAAAAATTCTTACATGGAGTTTCTACTAGGAAGCAATGAGATTGGGCAGGGACTAGGCCCCTGTTTTTAAAAGGGGACCAAATTATTTTTCTCAACACTCCTCCCCCTTCACGCTTCTGAGCAACCTTGGCTAAAATGCAATGGAAATACTGAGACAGGAGAGCCTGTTCCAGCTCTAAGAAGGGAAGAATACCTGAATGCCATCTGAGAAAGGGGAAAGGTCTTAAAGGAACACCTGGGAGCATCCCCCCCAGGTCCTCTGGATGTGAATAAACACATCCAAATACATAGAGATGCTAGAGGTACCTAAAAGAAATGTGGCCCAGGTGTGCAACTTCTCTCTAAAACTTATCCAGAACATTCTTATTTTCTCTCAGATATTTCAATTTAATTATTATTACTATGATTGTTACCATAAAGTTAAAAGGAGGGGGGAAATACTGAGAGAAAATAACTGTTGACATTCTGTGAAATGCACTTCCCTACTTTTTCTCTATATATTTTAAACAAACAAATATGCTATCACAATACTGTGCTTAACTTGCTTTTTCCATTTATTGTATCATGAACATGTCTTCATGTCAAGCCAAAATGCACATTCAGCAATACTTTTATGGTTGTGCCATAGTCTATGGAATGGAAAACGTATACAATAAATTATCCATGGATGAACTTCTTATTGGTTCTTTGATTCTCCTGTTTGGCTTTGTCCTCCATCCCTCCCTCTCTTCCTTTCTTCCTTCCTCCCTCCTCTCTCTTCCACAGACAATGATTGATTGGCTTTCTAGTGCCAAGTTCATAGACAGATGAATGAGAAATACTTGAAGGGCAGTGGGCTAGAAAGGGCAAAGGCCCCAGAAGTGATAGATGATCGGAAGTGCAATCCTCACACTTAACACCTTGTGATACAAGGGCTACATTTCCTCTTCTTATGACTGACACACACCTTTGGACTAACTCCTTTCTTTGGCATTCCTCTCCAAAATGGGACTTCTAGTTTAACTGTCCAATCCCACTGGCAAATATCTCCCAGAAGCCCCTCCAAAACCCCCTCATCCTTTCCTCCTACTTTTTTCCCTTCGTTTTCCTATATAGTTTTTTCCTTTTTCACTTCCTTTCTCTCTTCCTGCAAAGATTGATTTGAATAACAATTCTTATTTTCGAGGAGGGAATCCCTAGATTCCATCAAAATTTCTTTTTTAAAAGAGTCTATAACTAGTTGAACTCTATATCTTGTCTTTTGAATAAAGCACTTTAAACTTTTTTTTTAATATTTTATTTGTTTATTCATGACAGACAGAGAGAGAGAGAGAGGCAGAGGCAGAGGGAGAAGCAGGCTCCCCGCTGAGCAGGGAGCCCGATACGGGACTCTATCCCAGGACCCCGGGATCTTGACCTGAGCTGAAGGCAGATGCTTAACCATCTGAGCCACCCAGGAGCCCTGAATAAAGCACTTTAAACTTTTGAATTTGCATGTTGTTTTCATCTAAAATACATGGTTTATCATAACTTTGGGGTGATAATATGCCTTTTACTTTGCAACTTCCCCTCTTCACTAGCAAGTGATCCTCATTTCATCCAACATATCATCCTGATGTAAAAAGATGCTAAACGACATAGTGATGATCAAAACTATGCTAGAATATATATCGATTCCCCGTATATCCCAAAACATTAAACTGCACTATATGGGATGCATATGCCAGGGATTTCGTTCTGTTGTACAGCAGTAAAAACCTATATAATTTTGTCAGGACTGGAACTAAAAACAAAGGAAAGATTGATAGTATCACTATCATCTCAGATTTTGCACCCACCATTTTGCTTCCTGCAACCTGCAGACTGCTTAATTCTCCTTGAGCCTCTACACCTCATCTTATTTCTCCAAATTGTCAGTACACTTGCTCCTTTCATATGTACACAGAAAAGAAAGGAGAGAGAGGAAGGAAGGAGGGAAGAAAGAAAAAAAGAGAAAGAGAAAGAGAGAAAGGAAGAAAGAAAGAAAGGAAGAAAGAAAGGAAGAAAGAAAGAAAAAGTCATAGAGTTGGCATAATTACCAAAGAGAACCAACTAATTAGATCAGGGAGCCAAAAGATTGTTCTCTAGCCCCAGGTGCATCCCTATCCCATCTGTATTTCAAAGGAATTCCCTTATACTGACTTTGGGCTTTACATCTTCCTCTATGCCCTGGCATGTATAAGTACCTTCTACAAGACGGGGAAAGGGTGTAGAATTTATAAAAAGGGTGGAAAATTGCTAATTATTTGTAATATTGATTCATATTTTTGCTAAAAGCCTGATTAAAAATCAAAAGAGAAGTCTCATTGCTGGAGAAAAATAAAAGCAATTAAGGAGAAGCCAGAAAACTGAACCAACTATTCCAATTTGTCATTTATGAACTTCCCAGAGGAAATAAATAATATAAATAAATAGTAAGATTCATGACCTTTTAACTGTAAGACATCATAATTATAGACTTGTACTATTCAGACACATCCCAGATGCTAAGAAATTCTAAGTGGTTGTTATTCTTAGACATTTCTTGTGCATTCATAGCACATCAAGTGCAGTGTAGTATATATACTACAAAGAACTCTCCCTACCCTCAAAGAGCTTACAGACATCGCTGGATACCATCATGAATTTATTCTAGGTTTTTTATATTACAAAAGGGTCTATGTTTTCCTATGCTAGAAAAATCTTTTTGTTTTTGTTTGTTTTTGCAATTGAGAGGAACATTGATCCCAAAGCTGCATGTTATAGTAGAACAAACTTTATCTTTGAAATCAAGCTTCTCTAAAACCAAATTCCAGTAGCAACTTGTTAATTTTTTACTTTAATTCATCCAATCCTCACTTGCAGGGTTATTATGTCAATTATATAAGATACTTATATATAAGTGTATGCATGTTTGTATATATGTATATATATGAGTATGCATATATATGTGTATGCATGCAATTATATGAGATATATATATAGATATAAATATAAATACAAATATACATATATATATATATGCATTTGGTCTCTAGCCCCAGTTGCATCACTATCCCATATATTTGTATTTATATTTATACACACATGAGAGTGCCTAGCAGAGTGGTAGGCACACAGGCACCCAATAAATACTAGTTTTCCTTTTCTTAAAATATAAATTGCTTCCAATGGTGGCATACCAGATATCACAACAGGCTGCTGAGAAATGTCTACTTTTAGAGACAGTGTGATTCAAAGAAAGAGCAAGGACTTTGGAGCCACGTAAGTGTGGGTTTTAATTTTGATTTCTGGTTGGTAAGTGGCAATGAGAGATTTGAATTTTTGTGTGTCTGACTCCAAAGCTATGACTCTCTCACTATCCCACACTTATGAGGCAAAATAAAATGCTGAGCTGATTCCAATGCAACCCCAAAGAATACAAGAAAGGCTTAGCGATTCATGTGCAAGGTGGAGGAGTTCTGGTCACCCTCTTGCTTAGTTGGAGTTTTAGTGGCTCAGATAATGGTTACAGAATGTTCCCAGTTGTCAGTTTGCTTATTGTTCACTTCCATCTAGTTTCTCTCCATGCCATTCAGGTATTGGTTTGCAAGTGGCTCAAAGATCTCTGGAGGATGAAAAATTGAGAATGCTCTTCCTCTGGGAGTTAGTGAATCAATTATCCTTAAAAGTGATATCTTTTTCCTCAGAAAAGCACTTCCTAGATTTAACCATTTACAACTGGAATGAGTGAGTCATCTGCCTTTTGGGAAGGCATGAGACTTAATCAGTTTTCATTGAATCCATCTGTAGGTAAAGATACTCTCAGCCCCTAATTTTTTTTTTTTTTTTTTTTTTTAGACCCAAGTGTCTCTCTGTTTTCCTTATTACACATAAGACCCTTAGGCTGATATATATTTGGAACAATATGCTATTTGTCTCATGAGCAAGAAGAGGGTACAGGGAGGCCTGTTTTCTTTTACTGTGAAAACATCATGGACCCCACAGTGCACCTGAATCCACTGAACCTCCTCACCATATAAGGGAAAGGGGACCTGAGGAGGGGACATCAACCTAACAAATCATTTGTTTCCCTCTTGGGAGGCAGGAAGGTACAGAGAGAAAAGTGCACTATTCTTCAAGTCACATGAACCAAATTTCCAATTTAGACTTTGTCTCTCCTCATTCCTCTGTCTACTTGGGCAAGGCATGTCCCTAACTGTACCTGAATTTCCCCTTCTATAAAGTCAAGATGACACATAGTAATCCTGTGTGAAGATTAAACAAAATAGCCTACGCACGTAGTGGCTAGTACAGAATAGGCACTCTCGACTTAGTTTTCTCACCTGTTCTGTCTTTATTTAAGGTTCATAGAGGACCAGCATCATGAATAACACTCACTTTTTTCCTTAAGAGAACAAACCCTACAATAATTTCTGTATAAAATTGCTTTATAATAAATTCCTTTGAAAACCTGCACTTGTTTTGAGCTAGATTTTGCCTTGCATACGGGGAATAAAGAAGAATAGTAGAATTAAAATATTATGACTATTTATGTAATTGTGTTTTTAACAAAAGGAATAACAAATTTGTTGAGCAGAACTCATGCTCTGCCTCCTGCATTTAATAATTTCTATGTTTCTGGGCCTTGGTTTCCTCATTTGTAAAATGGGTAAAATTAATACTTGCTTTGCCCATGTCTTAAGATTACTACTTGGTATAATACATGGGATGTGTAACATGCTGTTCAAATATTCAAATAGTATTGCTGCTGATATATTTATATCTGAACCACAGCATTACCTATCACATTGTTTATAACCATATTATTATTTTACTAATCTTAACAGTTTATTATTTCATATTCAAAATTCCTTTATTATTACAAGAATGCGTCATTCTAATGAGGAAAGCCTCTTCCTTTTTAGAACTTAAACATAATGAAAGGGAATATATTTGTGTTTTACTATTTTTTCCCTAAGATTTAAATACCAAAGACAAAGAACTGTGAAGTGGATGGAAGAAAGGTAATATTTTTGAAAATATTTAATAATACATTAAATTTCTTGGAGCTGTCTTTCCATTTTCTTCTAAGACCCTTTCATAGGCAGATCAAACAAAATTAAGATAGCCAGAATTTTAAGCTTTCCAAAGCAACTTCTTTTAATTTTCAAATTCATCCTACTAATGAATAGGAGCTGAATAGGGGAAGGGATTAAAAAACAAAAACAAAAACAGAAAACCTTGGTTCTTTAATCTGAAAAAATGTCAATATTGAATGTATTTTCATTGGTTTGACCATTTCCTGAGCACCAGTGTGCTGATCATGCTCACATACACCATTCCATTCATTACTCACAACACCATTCAGACCAATATTACGGTCCCAGCTTTCAGATACTGACAAGGACACATGCTCAGAGGGGCAAAATCACTAGGTAGTGACTTAACTGAGTCTAGACTTAACTGACATGCTCTCTTACTGTAATCAGAAAGGCTCACAGACTGAAGAAGTCAATCTCTGCCTTTGACCATTAAATGGGCTTGAATTTACACTGACAAAATGCAAATGAGATCCATTTTCAACTTCACAACTATACCTCTCACATCAGCTTCAATAAGGGAACCGATTTCAACAGTGAATAAGCAAATGTGGGATCTATTAGCTATTGTGACATTTCAGAGTCTAACTTTAACAAGGTTAAAAAAAAAAAAAGGTCTTTCCAGCTACTAATTAATGAAATTTATGAGTTAGAAAGAACACATTATATATTACAAATGTCTTCTTTGCAGCATTGGTCATTAATAGTGGTTCTCAAAAATCCTCCAATCACTATGATAAGAATCCCCTAGGCTCTTTTTAAAATTGCATATTTCTCAATTTCTAAAATTTCATGAAAGAAAGAGAGAAAGACAGAGAAAGAGAGACAGAGAAAAAGAGACAGAGAAAGAGAGGAAAAAGAATGGTCCAAAGAAAAATGATTTTATATGTGTAATAAGACTTATCATGTGAAGCCTAATCCCTGATGACCTTGCTGGCTAGTGCCAAAGGCTGCTTGCTTTATCTGTAGAACTCAGTATAACAACTAGCATATAGTAGGCTTTCAGTATCTATCTGCATAAATTAATGACAAGTAAATGGATATATAAAATTCTTTTGATATCATTGCACCTGAATTTTTTAGAGTAAGTTAAAAAAAAATCACACTTAACAAAGAGTATAGAACAGTATATTAATTATCTACAAGAACAGTTTGCTAGGAAGTAATGATTAAGTTAATTTTTGTGAAATACTGTGAACCACACCCAGAAAGTAGTGAGCCTTCAGTACAGGCTCCTCACATCGTGAGGAGTCCACGCCTAAACAAGCCATATTTGGAAAAGTAAGGATAAGGGTAAAGGAATAGGGAATTAAATAATTACATTTGTATAGAACCGCACAGTTTTCAAAACAATTTTATATATACTATTTCATGTAATTCCCACATCTACCCTATGAGATAAACAAAAGATGGTGATGTTCCCTGTTCAAATGAGGATTGTGAAGGTTGAACAGCTTTCAGTCCCTGTAATTATGAAAGGCGAACTCCAACCATACTTGAAAGTCCTACCATCTTTCTTTTATCGTCCGCCCTCCCCTGACCTTCAAGTCACTTGACCGCAGTGTATCTATGTCACATTCTTCCTTTTTTATCTCTGAATCTGTTCCTAAGAGACTTGCCAACTGCTTGTTAAGTGCTAGCTTCACTCAGCCACCGTCCCCTACTCCAGCACAATATAACCCCAATTAAACAACTAGGAGCACAAAAGACTAATCATTTTATCCTTTGCTCTTCTGCAGGGGTAAAGAGATTACAGAGGAAAGGAATGCAGAAAGGAAGAGGCACTCCTTAGGTAATGAGAAACAGAGAGGAGAAAGGAAATGCCGATTTATGATCCTGTAGAAATCTTTTGCAGATTTCTCCAATTTGCTAACTGTTGTTTCTATTTCTTCCTGTGAACAAATTGATCTAAATGTTCACAAAAATATTAAGTGAAAATACTGTTTTTCTTTTATCAAAATATTTTTCCTAATATTGTTTTGTTAGTGATAAAGATGATGATGATAATAAAACAACTTCATGTTTAGAATCCTTTCGATCTCATTTGATCTTTGTTAACAACATGAAAACAAACCAAGGTTCAGAATGAAGGAATGACTTCCTCAAGGTCACTCAGCTTAAAAGAGAGCACAGCTGGATTCTGAAGCCCCATATTCTTTCCATTATCATATCCTGTACTTGGTATGCAGGGACCCTGTCATTATAATAACTTTAGACCAAATTAATCTATCTTCAGATACACATGATTTATATAAATCATATATACAATTGCTGTAAGACAAGTCTTTCCATTTTAAATTCAGTTGGACAGGTGAGGCAAACATGTGATTTTTATACCATGGAACAACCAATTTCCTACCGTGAATGAAGCTGACATCAATTTCAAAGAAACAAAAGCAAGGAAGAAACAAATCAGGTTAACCTGACTGTTTACAAAGTGAGAATTGGAACCACAACCACACGTCTGCAGACAGCTTTTGTCTCAGAAGACACTGGTTTGTAGCATTTCTTCAAGCTTGCTTTCAATTATGAGCTGATAATGACTACTACTTGGAAATAATGTTTTATTTTCAAGCATATTTTGCCTCAAAGACTTACTCAGGTTTCCCAGGAGTCTTGGTAATAAGAAACATCCCCTGCCGTATCTTCAGGAAAGCAGGATGATGTCATGAAATGGGTTTGGAGTTGGGCAGAACTGGTTTGAAGTTCCAGCTCCAACATTTTATAGCTTTGCTACTTTGGACATATTGTAGAAAATAGACATAATAATGCTGGCTCTGTAGAGTTTTATGAGAAGTTCAAGTAAACACTTTAAATGCTTGCAACTACATAAAAAAACAGTAAATAATATTTCTTTCAATGCTTTACCCATTTACTATGTGACCTTACCTCATAGAAAGTGCTCAAAAAAAAAATCTGTAGTATTGCAGGAACTCAGCTGTTTGTCTTAAATTTCTATTTGATAGGAGTCAAATAAAATCTTGGTATCTGTATGAAACCCTGGTGGTGGACTGAATGATCGAGATTTGGCGGGCTGGGGGGAGGGGGTAGGGCGGGATACAGCCTGTTGCTATGGCATCTCATGGCTGACTCGCATCATTGTTGTTGAACACCATCGCTGGATTTAAAGCTTTATGATCCTGAGGGAGGTACTCAGGATTTGTTTTGCCATCTGTAAGATAGGGATAAGATAGCAGGACATGGTTTTTCTACCATATAAAATTTTGATGAGAATGAATTCAGATATTAAGTGTGGAAATATTTATGAACTCTGAAGTGCTATTCTAATACAGAGAAGCATCACTGTTAATGTCACATCTTGTCCTGATGGTTGAGGGCTTCTGTACATCATACATCAGCTATTTGGCCAGGAATGTGGATTAAACAACGATATTTTTTATAGAGCTTAGGGGAAAAAAAAAAAAAAAAACACACAGCGTAAATCAGAATGCTTGAGATCATCATGCAAAGACCATCTAAGGACTTTTGTGCTTGTTGTCATTATTTGTTGTTACTTTTTTACTCCTGGAAGTTAAGTGTCTTTGTTAACTCTCCATATTTGTACTATCCCTTTCATTCTGTTTCAGGAATGGTGTAGTGAGAAAAAATCCTATTCTCGCTATTTTTCTGACTTGTTCACACATAGGCATAGTTTGGGCCAACTTGTTCTTATGAGATTTTGGCATTCTTTCTTGGCTCAAGGAAGGGAAGAAATAGTTGGGGTCTGTTTTCATGCTTGTCATTTTATTTGTATGTTGGAATTTGCCTCTAAACTTTCTCTTTCCATTCAGTGAGATAAAACATCCTGGACAAATGTCCCCATCATTAATCATATTTCTATTAAAGTACAGCCAAGTTCAGTTTATTTCCAAAACCACGTACAGAGGATCTATTCTGCCTCACACTGTACTGGTACATAAAGGGAGGAAATGGCATGGCTCCCTGCTCTTAAGGAGTTCTGTGGCTAGTGTGGAGACAAATGCTTATTCATACTTCAGTGTGATGAATCCCTTGATATTCGTGTGCACATCAGGACAGGAGAGCTCAGAAGATGGTCACCACAACTGAGGAGGCCAAACAGCCAAAAGAGGTATCCTGAAGGAGGTTACGCTCTTATGCATCAGAAAATTTATAAACAGGGATGGCTGGGTGGCTCAGTCAGTTAAGCGTCTGCCTTCGGCTCAGGTCATGATCCTGGGTTCCTGGGATGGAGTCCCCCATCGGGCTCCTGGCTCAGTGGGGACCCTGCCTCTCCCTCTGCCCCTCCCCCTGCTTGTGCTCTCTCACTCTCTCTCTCTGACAAATAAATAAAATCTTTTTTTAAAAAAGAAAAAATGTAAAAACAAGACAAATTCTCAAAATGACTAGCCAATTGTATCCCAGAAAGCAATAAAGCAATATTCCAAAAAACCAACTCCATCTCTATATTCCTCACTATATTATACCTTGATTGATTTGACATTAATTTTCTCTCATTTGTTTCAAGGGTGAAAAATAATCATCTACCAGCTGATCTACTAGAAGACCTCAGGAGGCAAAACAGTTGGATTTTGTAAAATGGCTGACTATATATTCTTAAAAGGGGATTGGAGCCATTTCATCTTCCAAGTAAAAACAACTAGCTCATTTCACTGTATTTAAAAACAAACAAATCCTTAAGAGATCATCCTAAATGTAGTATCTTTCTCAGGGTACCACGTGCCACCTGCCAAACGAAAATATTGATGTGGTCTGCTGCACTATGCCACTGACAGTGTTTTGAAGTCATAAATTTTTCCCTTATCTTGGAAAGAAAAAAAAAAAAAAAAGCTTCAACTCCCTAATTTATAATTTAAGAAGTTTTGTTAGATCAAAAGGGAAGAAAGAATGAACAGAAGCAAAGAGCGTAAAAAGCTTTACTATTTGAGTGATCGCACCATACTTGGAGCGGCCTTCCCCACTGCTGCTTACAGCACAAGCAGAGAAAAGAAACCAGAGAATGATTTGCTCAAGGTTGTTCAATGTGAGTCAGAAAAGACTGGATATTTGAATGCAGCGAGAGCTGACATCTTTCTCCTCTAAAAGGATATTTTTGTATGTGATTGGTTTCAATCTCAAAAAGTAAACACAATCACATTTCACACATTTCAAGCAGCAAACAAGGGGAGGAGTGTTGGGAGGCTTCAGGAGGAGATATATTTACTACATATGAGCATGTGACTCAGCGGGGGTATGGGGGAGATTGGTGTGGCTTCCTTGGGACCAAGACTGAGTGCAGGAAGATAGAGCACATGGAGGTCGTGATGGGCGGAGCCTGGGAGGTACGGCCTGAGAGAGCAGGAGTTGCTTCTGCTTCCCGCACCTTCCCACCAGACTTTCCACCCACCACCTCCGCAGGCTTTCCAGCTCCTCCTCAGCGGTCCAACTCTCCCAGGTAAATCCTATCTCTGCTCTTCACTATGCAAAGCAATATGACCTCCTGATTAAGAGCTCAGTATGCACTGTTAAATAGTGCTGCATTCAAATCCAAAATCTATTTGCTATTAGCTTAGGGACTTGTGGCAAGCTAATTTACCTCTCTGAGCCCCAGGCTCTCCCAACTGAAAAAAACTGGGAATAACACTGGCTGCTGCAGAGGTGGTTGTAGAATTAAATGAAAGAGTCCATGTGCTCAAAGCACTGCCTGACAATGATTAATAAATAGTAGCGAATGTTATCATTTTTATGACATATATTGCATATATTGTTTTCATTTGCTTGTCTTCACTTAAAGAATGTTGGCTCTCTAGAACGGGTTGTAAGTAAAACATGAGGTTGCATTGAAGCCTACCCTACACACTTTGTTATTAAATTCCAATGCCTTCTCATTATTATTATTTAGTGATAATCCTGAACCATCTGTGGTTGCGGAAGTAAATGTACTGTGTCCAGAAATGGCATCCCATTCCTTTGTAACTCAATATTCTTTTGCCCCTCTTGTCTTCCGCAGGATGTCTGCTTCTTCATAGAAGATCTTATTCCTAAACTCTCATGGTTTTGTGTTTTTTGTAGAATGTTAACCCTTACCTATTGTGAAGTTCTTTGTGATGTTTTTCATATGGTTACAGTTTACCCTCTCAGGTCAGCATTTTTCAGCACTGGCAGGAAGGAACTAGATTTTAAAATGAAATTCCCTATTGGACAGCACCCTAACACTCCCTGCATAAGACCATTTAGCTTTCCTGGATAGATGTCCTTTAAAGCATTACTACTTATTTTTTTCCTCAACATTATTTGAGTTTTCCAATTCCTTCCAAAGAGAGGTAGAGCTATGCTCTTTCTTTTCTCAAAGATTTTATTTATTTATTTTATTTGAGAAAAAGAGAGAGAGAGAGAACGTATGAATATGTGAGCAGGGGGAGGGGCAAAGGGAGAGGGAGAGAATCTCAAGCAGACACCACACTGAGTGCAGAGCCCTAACATGGGGCTTGATCATAGGACTCTGAGATCAAGACCTGAACTGAACCCAAAAGCCAGTCACTTAACTGCTTAACTGACTGAGCCACCCAGGTGCCCTGAGCTATTCTCTTCTGATTCCCTATTTTCACCTATACCATCTGAGGTCTCTGGTGCAATAGGAGAATAGGGCAAGTTTTAGAAAAAGAATAAAGTAAGGCCTAATATAATAGCAAGGAAATCTGAAGATCAAACTGAATATTTTTAGAGGCTGAATATAAGGAAAAATTTTTCAGCAAATTATAAGGAAATACAGGATTGAATCAGATAGGTGTGGCGGAGAGCATATAGGGTTAGAATGTAAACCATTAATGCCAATGTGGGTAAGAAAGAACATAAAGTAAGGTAACTGTTAGCAGATAAGACAAGGGGCTGGTGGTTAGGATGCAGAGGTCCTAAGAAAATTAGAAAATTAGACCTCCAAATTCAAGATACTGTACTACAGCCACTTAGGGAAAACCCACTTTCCTTTGGTCTATCGTGTCTGCCCCAGGATTTTGCTTTTTACTAGAAAACCTTATTGTTAATCTCACACATTTCTCTGTCTACCTCCCCACCCTTTCCATTTTACTCAAACCTGTAAGAGTCGGTGCAGAGAAGGTAATTGTTCAGCAGAGCTGAAGTCAGCCAAGAATCCAAGGGAGATAATTTGGCTATGTAAGGATAATGGAATTGAGGAAAGAGGACTGTGGGGTATAAGCTGGAATTTGTAGACTTCTGAATTTTTTATATGAAGGTGGAAGAAGTGTAGTTGGAAAGGTTTCTTAGGTGGCAAAGGCACAGGAAAGTCTCCCGGGTTTGAAATGGATTAAGTGTGCACTGATGAGAACCCTTTTGGAAAACTATGTGGGAGGTCATGTCTATTTGGGAAAGCCACATATCAATAAAAAAGGAGCAAAATGAATATTTACTGGACATATGAACATGTGTCCACTGCTTTATACACATTAGCTCTCGAAATCCATTCAACATTCCTATGAGACTGGTATTATTATTTCCTTTTACAGAAGACAAAAACTGGGTTAGAGGGAGGTTAGTGATGTGCCCAAGGTGACATACTCAGTGATAGGCAGAGGCAGGTTTTAAACCTAAGACTTTGACTTCTAAGCCACACCCTCCTCACTGAGCTCCCAGCCCCGCGAGGGACATTTGTTAGCACACATTATGTATGTAAGTGGAGGATAGCAGTAGGGAACAACAGACTGAACAGGGAAAGAGAAAGGGATTCAGATTTGAGGAGAAACTGATGGGGAAGTCACACACCAAGAATTCTCTGTGTGAATTGGATGAGTAAGGGACTCATGTTGTTGGAAGGTGCAGAAGTCCGTAGATAGATTTAAGTATTTTGGATTTCCAAACAGAATTCTGCTGAAAAATTAATTTGATGCCATATGGGAATTTTCAACCTAGGAAGACCCTAGAAACTTGCTTAGGGTGTTAAATAAAGGATCCTAGACAAACTAAAATTTTATGTATACAAAATGAGTATACAGAATATCATGTATCAGTGGACTGAAACAGTTGCATCTTTTCTAAACGTGTGCATACACACACACACTCATTGTGGGAAAAAGTGCATAGTAATGCCACTCAGTAAAATCTGACTCTGTTACATTGACATGCTGTTTTTTTTTTTTTTTTCAAATCTAAGAGGTACAACCTTATTTTATGTACCACTAAAAAAAACACAAAACAAAATGCTTCTAATTATAACTAGAAGGTTCCACTAATTGTAAGACACATGCTGATTTCAGCAATGATAAAATGGGAATACATCCACGTCCCTAGAATCAACCAATTCCTGTATATTCTTCCCATCTAATGTCTATGTCTAATTTGAGGTCATATCTAATTCAGGTAATTTCTAATACTGCTTTTTCACTTGCCTCATTATTTTCTATTAGGATTACAATTTTTTTTTTTCAAAATGATAGTTTTGACAGCTATATAATACTCCATTATGTGGCTATGCCACAATTTAGTTAACAAGCCTTAATTATTGGGTAGTAGGGTTTTTCCCTAATGTTTTATTATTATAAATAGTGTCACAGTAAACATTTTTGAATATAAATAAATGTTAGTATTCCTTTTTGATGAGTCCCTTAAAAGAGATTATCCCAAATTGAATCAGATGAATAGGCAGAAATATTTTAAAGACTTTACCTATATATTTCTCAATTATTTTAAGGAAAATTTATTAGTTTACACAAGAAAAGCAATTTAAAAACAGAGACAATAAGCCTAATAAGCCAATATACTTCAAGGCTCTTCCTAGAATCCAGATTCTACCAGAGAAGCCGGCACTCACTGGAGTTATGCCTTATTCTGGTCCTGTCTAGTCCCTTTTTTATTTCCCTGTTCCAGAATTGATTTCAAAGCATGTGTTGGGTCTAGACTGTTTCTGTTCAGCAAACTAAAGAGGATGTCATGCCATCTCCCTGCAAAATGGGTAGGAAGGGTCCTGAGAACTTGTAGCCTCCTGGGTTCCCTTTCTTCCAGCAAGTGGACAAATTCCTGGGTGATAATCACAATCCAGCTATGTTTTTCTACAATCTCCCTTTTCTTGACAATTCCCAAAGAGCTGAAATAAATCGTCTATGTATTTTCTGTATGTGTACACTGCCACATTTTGCTGACCAATTTGAGCCCAACAGACCAAAACAGTAAATGCTTTACCCATGTGTATTGTTTGTGAGAGTCTGACCAAGGAGGGCAGCAGGGCAGGACCCAGCACACTGTGAAGCCAGATGGGTTAAATTTAGGTTCTCCACAAGGTTGGTGGCCATAACATGTGGGTGCTCATGGCAGCTCTCCAGAGGCTTACCTCACTCAGCCTTGTCTTTTCATTCCAATCAGTCCAGTGAAAGTGTGGTTTATCTAGGAAAGGGGAAATAGAGGAGCAGAATGAGGAGAATGTAACATTGAAAATAAAATGTGTAATATATGCATCAGATAAGTTCAATTCTTTCAGCACAAATCAAAAATCTCTCTTCATGATTCAGGAAAAGAACAAAAATGCAGTATTAAAAAATACACCAAGTGACTCAAATATCACCTCTAAAATTTAGACCCACATTGAGCCTAGCCTTCAGAAATGACCTGGCAAGATGAAACAAGAGTCATTTTAGAGTCATTTAATTTCTCTAACCTCAATTTTTTGAAAGCAAAGAGCCACGGCAGTATCCAACCTCATTAGCTCAGGGAGGGGTCTGGCAAATGAATCCTGTGTAATTACAAAATCCCTCTGAAATAGCTAGTGAAAAACATGTGTATGTTCTTCCATGATTTGACTTCTCCAAAGGTATTGTCCATATGTTAATAAGCAACTTTAATTTATGCTGATATGGAAGTGATGAGTCTAATCCTAAATCTGTAATCACATACTTGGGCATGAGCATTTTCCTCAGCATGAAAGAACACTGAAAATATTCTGATGCAATAAGATTTATATGTCTTTTAAAAACTGTAATAAAGAAGCCTTCCCTTGGACTATGTTTATTCTCTTTTCAAAGAAATGCATAATTAATCATGATTGATACACTCTGTTATTATTCCTTATGAATGGATTAAGAGTACAAGTAGTTTCAGTAGAAACCCTATGATTCTTCTAAGATTTGAGAACTCTGTATCTTCAAATCATTTTAACTATTATGACTGACTGTTTTATTTTAATATCCCAAGAATGTTAAACAATAAGATACACAGTCACATTCACAAAGGTCAAGGTGAAAAATCTTCTCATTTATATGTGTTTAAACTATCAGTGTAAACATTTTTACTCAAATACACACAAATCTAACATTGCATTTCTGTCTTCAATATCATTGTCCCTCCGTGCTTCATGTAACATTTCAATAGAAGACATTTTATGGTTTTATATGTTATGAGACACATGGAATGGCGATATTAGAAATCAATCTTCATTAAGATCATATGAGAAGATAAATTGGTACAAAATTTCCACTAGAAAAAGAAAGACTCTTAGATTTGCAGAGGACACTGTGCTACTTACAGTCCATCTAGTTTGGCATTTTACCCACACCTCCAATGTAAGAATCCTAACTAACAAGGCTGATCACTAATAAGATGTGTTTTATGGAGAGGCCTGAACTTACTAAATTTGTCATCTAATTTCCCTTTCAGGTTCCAATTAACTTTGACATGTAGTCACCAAGCAAACTTAAATATATCATTTCAAATTTATTCATCACAACCACTAATCATTCTCTCATACTCTTGTTTCTCTTAAACCAGGGCTAAAATTGATACTTTTTGAGATGTTCTCAGAATGCCCTGCACATAATTCTGTCATAACATTTTCCTATCATATGATGGTCAATAGTTTAGTATGTGTGTGAAGGAGCTGACCACATCTGAATCACTGACAAGACAAAAACTATTCACAGGTATACTCACAACTTACCCATTCTCTGTTAAAGACAAACAAACAAAACCCCAAAAAACATGTGACTTTGCTCACTTAGATTGCCCCTCATCATTTCTATACTGTTCCCCCTTCATTTGAATACAGTTCTTCTCGCTTCTACACTTCTGTGATGCAGAATTGGGATAACTGATAGAAAACACCAGAACTAGAAAGTAGGAAGGGAACAAGATAGGATTTGAAGAGACAGAGCCAAGAGAGTTGATTCTCAAGAGGAAAACAGAAGAGGAAATGCATGTCTAGGATTGTGCACAGCATGGGGGTAATGTAGCAAATTGAGGAGTCAGTCACCTCAGAAGGTCAGAAAAGGCTAAATAAGAGAGGGAGAGAGAGAAAGAGAAGAGAAAGCTAATTAATTAGGTATGTGGCTGAATTGGTTTCTGAATTGGTAAGAAATCTGAGGGATTAAGTAAGTTGAGCTAAAGAGTAGGATAGAAGACAATTTTATGAAGTTTAGGGACCATGTGCTTCAATCCTCTTCACTGGTCTTTGTGAGAGAAGAATGGTAACTTAAGTTTCTTGGGGCATTCAATGACTTCTTGAATAGCAAAACACCTTGAACTAAATCAACATCTTTATATTTAATGGTATTATAATCACTTACGTACCCTAACTATCCTGCACAGTGTCTGGTACATATTGTATTTCTCTTAAGAGTTCATTAAAAGAAATGAATACCTGAAAAAGTAAAATATTACACAGTTAATTTTTCCACTAGGGAGAGAAATTACAATATGGGAATTTAACATATATGTAAAGTATTTGATACCCCATCATGCATGCATAGTGACTTCACTCATCTTTCTTTTACCAAGGATAAAACCTGTGCTAAAAAAGATAATTAAAGGAACAAAATATAGGTGTTATACCAGAAAGAAGGCCAAAAAAAAAGAATGAAATATCAAGATTTAAGTTAGACAAAATGAAAGTTTCCTTTGTTTAATAAAAATTAAGTTGGAAGCAAATTGTCAGGTCCTAAAAATAAAAAGAGACAGTGTCTTGAGGAGGCTTGAAAGTTGGTAGGTGAAAGAGAAACCTGAAAAGCAACCACACTGTTCTTAATAGAGAGAACCCCAGGTTCTAAAGTACAGAAGGAAGGACACTCAGTCTGCTTTGGGTGCCAAGAGTCAGGATTGTCTTTATAGAGCTAACAAAGTAAAAGTGCTTTTGAATTATAAATTATCATGTAAATATTTGCCCTAAAACTATACATTTGAGTTAATAGAAATATATTTCCTTCCTTCCTTCCTCCCTCCTTCCTTCCTTCATATTGGCACAGGATGGCATAAGCATTTCTTGAGCATTTATTTCCATGAGCATTGCTGGGAAATGAGAGCATCATATTCACATCTGAGGAGTCTGGATCCCAATCCCAGAGGGAATATATCAATTAATTCTAACTCCAGGAGGTGACAGTGAATTTGGAAAGATGACTGGGCTTTTAGCACAGAGAAAATGTGCTATGAACATAGTAGATACTCAGTAAAAGCCTGGGCCCTTGAAGATTGCCTTCAGTAAGACTGCCTTTTTACCAGGTGAATGTAATCTCCAGAGTTTCTACACTCCTGCTTAAAGATTTAAAACGGCTGCTTTGGACATGCACATCCTTTGTTCTACGCGATTTGTACATAAATGATGACCCCAATCAATGAAAGATTTAATTCAAACTGATGCAAATGCAACTGCCCTAGTTTCAGACAGCTGCAATGGTTATTTCAGTACATCTGGGAAACAGCTGTCGAGCCTCGTCTTTACACTGGTTTTTGTTTAACTTCAAATGAGTGTCAAGACTAAAGGAATGTAGGTGATTTGAAGGTGGTAAACGTTTCAGAAATACACAGGAAATTCTAAGCATTTTTTTTTTCTCTGAGAGCTGGCATAATGGACCGTTCTCATAGATGACCCTTCCCTATCCAGGCTCTGAGGGCACCTAGACTGGCCAGAGGGTGTAGCTAGTTTAATGACTCCAAACGCATTCTTCTCCCATGATTACACAGAACCAGTAATGGGATCATCATTTTTGAGGCCAGGGATAAGTGATTGCTCACTAGGACACAGAGGTTATGACAGGACAGACCAAAGCTGATGGGGACAGTAAGAGACAAGATGCAGAGCTTGACCTTCTGCTGCAAGAAGTTGTGGAGACCTTGCATCTGAGCCAGACAGCTGACGAGCTGCCTTCTCCTTGGGATTCCTACCACAACAATAGGCTAATAGATTTATGCCATAAAGGCACTGACCTTTGTGGGCAGGAACATTTTCTCACGGGAAAGAAAAAGGAGAAGTATGCCCATGTGTGCTATAGTTTTGACAGTGACTGACAGCAGAGACTGGCTCCAGTATCCAGGAAGCGTATGCATAGGCTTTTGCACTGTTACCCTTTGATTAACTTCTGACATACTTTGCAACATAAAACTCTTACGGGGAAATTGCTCTGTAATGCTGGCTGTAACACCTAGAAACTTTGCCAATGAGAGTGAAAATATACTCAAGAGCAGCTTGGCCTAAAATAAGATGTAGATGTATAAGAGAGAGAGAGTGTGCATGAACACTTGCCTGTGTGTGTCTATATGCTGCATATGTGTAGAGGTGACAAATGTGGGTCCTTACATTTTCTGCCTCATAATGCTATTATTCAAGTGCACTATTTTAGAAAAAGCTTCTCATATGTTACAGGCATATTGCGCATGGAGAGACTTAAGGAAGGCCAAGATGAAAATAAATAATGCATGAAGTCGGAGGCCTGAAGCAAATGTTAACTAATTTCAAAATGGGTCAAAATCACAACAATTAAGTCTCTGACATGTGAAGTCATTTTTTTCTCCCTAAAATATTAACCAACTCGCTTCACTTCTTCTAGATTGATTTGTAGAGCATGAAAGGTCATTTTGGAGGCAGAGGGGGAATTTGGCTTCTACAAGCCATCCATAATGAGAGCCAATAAATTAGGTAAAGCTCCTGTTTACCTAAGCTGAAATATTGATGTCCAAGCCCACATTGAATGCAAATCTCTACATTAATCATTTTTCTCCAGTCGGGAAATTCAGACCACGGTAACACATGCTTTGATAGACCTATACATCATAGTTATAGCAACATTAGACAGTGCCTCAGTGACAGAATACAAATATATTGCATTGGATTTCCTTCATTTTCCCCAGCCTGACTTTTATTTGTGTCTGCAAACTCTGCTCTGGGTATGTGAAGTTTTGACATGGGTTTGGAGTATTTTTGGCTCAGGAAATAACTGAAGATTGGTAACAAGAATTTTTTGTCGCTTACCTGCCAAGCAAATCTGGAGGAGGCTCACATCAAGTTCCTCCAGCACAGATCCTGATGATCAAGTTCCCCAGCCCGTCTTCCCTTAATATACAGTGATATCCCCCATGCTTCTCAAAGTACGATCCCTGAACCTCCTGCTTCTGGGTCTTTGGATGCTTGCTGGGAAATGCAGTTTCCTAGGCCCCATACTAAACGTATTCAATAAGATTCCCTTAGTGGGTCCAGGGAATCTTCAATTTTGTGGGATCCCCAGTTGTTTATTATGCACACTATTGTTGATAATTGTCATAGACAGCTATCAGCCTTAGGCTCCTAAGGACCACTCTGATCTTGCCACTTTTCTACTCAGAGTCATTCTATACCTAAGTATGTTCTAAAGGTCTACCCAGTTTTATACTTAGCTCACCCTCTTCTACTTATCTACAGGTTCTACTTAGACAATTCTCATCCATTACTAAGACTGCCATTCTCTCCATTTGCAGAAAACTCCCATACCACTATTTCCAACAGCAGTGGTTTCTCTGAGCTCAGATGCATATATGAAATTGCCTGCTGGACTTCTCCAATTGGAGTCAATCTGACCCGAACTGAACTATGCTTCTCTCCATGCCACCACCCATCCAGAGAGAAATCCTGGTATTCTCCTTGATCCCTCCATCTCCCTGTTATTTTCATCAAGTAAATCATCAAATAAATGGCCTGTGTCCTCTCTCCATAGTCCCTGTGATGACCCCTCCTCTTCTTTTCTTCTAGCCATGCCCAACATTCAGGCCTTCATCACTTCTCACCTGCACCATGGTCTCTAACTATTCATCCTGTCTTCTCTCTTGAACTGCAAAAGCCAATCTCCCATGTGGTTGCCAAGTAGTCTTTCTAAAACTAAATCTGAGTCACATGCTTTCTTAAAACCATACCTCCTCATGTGGGATAAAACCTGGGTTGCCTGGCATGACACACCTGCCCTTTTCTGTCGTGCTTTCAACACAACAGTTTGTGGTAATCACATACAGACCAGCCTTTTTCAAAAATTTGCATCTTATCTCCTATTTTCTTTCTGCCTGGAATGTCCTTTACACCTCACTATTTCCAGTTAGAAAGTAATTACTCAATAATGATAAGGATTGTTACAAATTTTATTTTATAATAATATTTTCTAACATTGAGTACTTACTCTATACGAAGCATTGAATTAAAGATTCTTTTTTGGCAGGGGAAGGGGGGTGCCTGGGAGGCTCAGTCAGTTTTGGCTCAGGTCATCATCTCAGAGTCGGGGGATTGAGCCCCAGGTCAGGCTCTGTGCTCAAGCTCAGAGTCTGCTAAAGTCTCTTTCTCTCTCTTCCCCTGTCCCTCCCCCAAACTTGCGCTCTAAATAAATAAATAAATAAATAAATAAGAAAAATCATTTTAAAAAAATAAAAGATAAAGATTCTGTCTTGGTTCTCACAAGGATCAAAATGTGGTAGTTACCATTAGCAGTCTTTTTAACAAACCCTTGTTCAGGTTAATATTTTCTCAAGGTTTTCCTTAATCTCTAGTCCAATTTAGTGTTCCTCTTATGACCACGAACAGTCCTTCTGCTTACTTCAGCTAAAATGTTTAACCTACAATATCAACATAATGTGCTTTTATTTTCCTCTCTTAATCAGTAAATTACCTGCTCCAAAAAAACAGAGCATATGTCTTATTCAGCTCCATTTTCGGAGCATGTAGTCCCAAACCTGGCACAGCCAATGTTTCCTTAACTCAACAGACCTGATACACTGTCATGAAGAATATCACTGAGTGTCCTGAATGTCTCTTCTCAGCATATTACTGGGAGACTATCTGATCTAACATCTTGAACTTCAAGGGGAGAGTCAGGGCCATGCTCCTGTTTATATCCCCCTGCAGTGGCTAGTACTGTATCTTTTATATGATCAATGTTCAAAAGTGTTGGTAGAAATTTAACTGCTACTATCTAGATTTCAGGAATATTAAACTGATGTTTGGTTCTGCTAAATCTTAGAAATACACAGTACACAGAGTCACTGTTAAAAGCAAAATCATTAGGCGCGCTAGCCGTATTTAAGCAGCATGATGTCAGAACAGATATTCATTAGACTTAATGGATTTGTGTGTGTCAGATGGAATAAATGTAAGAAGTTATGACAGAGTGCAAAAAGGAAATAGAAACAGATTCCTGTGGTAAAAAAAGGGAAAATGTCATCTTGTGGAAAGACAGAAACCTCAAGAATTAAGGGACTCGATGGCTTGCATTCTTTTCCACTAAATGTTTAACACTTGTTCAATAATCATGCATTTTTTACTATATCTGTGTATGATTATTAGAATAATATAATAATAATGAGCCATTGTTCTACTTATTGAGTGCATACTCTGGCTAGGTGTCTCACATAGCTCAATATATGTGTTAGGTATGCATGGTCTCCCATTTTACAAATGTGAGCGCTGAGGCTCAGACGTGTTTAGTACTTTCTCAAGGTCAATGTCCTACTAGATTTGCATATAACATTCTGTGTACTCATTCATTTAGCAAACACATGCTGAATAGTAACCATGCCAGACATGGTAGTAGGAGCTAAACATATAAGGATGAATGAGAACTTTAGGGAATTCAGTCTTGTTGTGGAGTCATGGAAAATAACACTTGAGATACAGAGTGTCAGCTGCTCTGAGAGATTTAACCTGTGGGAACGATGATGGGGGTTGTGACAACCTGTGACATCGGTATCTAATTCAGCATGGAGTAAAAAGGCGTAAGTCATCATGGAACACTTCCCAGTAAGTCACAAAATGTCTGGCTTTATGAGGGAAGAATCTTATCTCAGATGGAGGGAATAACACATACCGTTGACCCAGAAATTGGCCCCAGCCCACCTTTCTTATCCCTGCTTTTACCAGAATGTGTGTGAGAAACATGGCAGACCATCTTGATTGTGCACTTTCAAAGTGGACACCTTGAGAGATGATGTTGAGTAGACCACTTGACTTAGAGTGCTGCTATCCGAGGTGCTCAATGAAGATGGAGGTGTGTACCATGGAGGGGTGCTAAAAGTTTGGCCTACATAGATGCAAATGGTACCTTTTAGTGATTGTGCAGGGTACAACCTGAGCACTATCAAGGACAGTCTATTCCAGGCATTGTGCTGTGTCTCTGACATACTTTATATGATTTATTCCTCACAATGATTCTACAGATTACTTTGCTTGCTTTCATTGTATGGATAAGGAGACTTAGACCCCAGGAGTTTAAATAACTGTCCAAAAATGATACACAGAACAAATAAAAGAGATAGGATTTAACCGAAAATATCTATGGCTTCAAAATCCTTGCTTTGTCTGCTCAGGAATCAGGAATGTAAAATATATATATCCTATTTCACTCCTTGGCAAGCTCTTCTACAGACTTACAGAAAGGTACTTTCTTCTCCCAGTCTAGTCCTCAAGGGGAACAAGACGACCTGCTGCTTCTGCATCAGCTTCTCGATGAGTAGCAGGCTGTGTGGGCCCTATTTCCTTCCATTTTTCTGCTTCTCCCTGATTTGACTCTTTGTCTTTTACCCTCACTTCCCCCACAATCCAGGTAGAAAAGGGTCATTCCTTTGACTACATATGCTAGTAAGTTTGTTCTTATTAGCTTGCTACCTTGTGTCTATTAAACTGTCCCAATGTTAATCTAGGTCACAGAAGGCCAATAGAAATCCCCTATTAATGTAATATTTCTTAAGTACCATATGTTACCAGGTTTACAGGAGCTCGAGCAGAGCCACTAATGGGAACTATAAGCTTGGAGTAATGAAATAAATACGAAAAATGACTCTAGCAAGAAGTGAGGGCTTCCTTTGAACACACTTCTGTCTCACTTTTAGGCCTGTGGGGTTGTTAAGTCTAATTTTATGACTAGTGTCATGTAAAACTTCTCTGTCTTTACTGTATCTTTAGCCATGAAGTCCCCCCTTTCACTTTAGTTTATTCCAGATTTGGGTTGAAATCCCAGAAGTGGTAGGTTTCTGCTCTGAGCATACTGTGCATTAATCTACCACACACCAGAGTCCATTAATTTTGAATAGTGCTATCAATTATACTACGTGACAGGGAGATAACTATGTTATCACCTTTGCAGAAGTATCTTTCTTAGGAAATCTATACAGCTTCATCAAGACTCTAATGCTGATGGATAACTCTCTCCTCAAAAATCACAACTTGATTGCATTTTTCTTTCATGGGATCTTAAAAATGCAAGCAAATAGAAGACTTCTGAGGCTTATAATACGTATCCACAGAGACAATGAATAAGCTTAACATTACTCTTCTAATAAAAAATAAGATTGTTTCTGCTTATTCTGGGCCCTTTAAATAAGCATAAAAGTACCCAAAAAGACAATGTTAGCACTTGTACCTAGCCTTGTGAGTTTTCCCAGGTTTACCTATTAGGTGCCACTGTGAAGTGACTCTTGTTTGTTTTGTTTGGTTTTGGTTTTTTGGTGGTATTTATTTGTTTATTTATTTATTTATTTCAGTGAGAGAGAGAGAGAAAGCAAGTGCCAGGGGGAGGGGCAGAGGAAGAGGGAGAAGGAGAGAGAAACTCAAGCAGACTCCGTGCTGAGCACAGAGCCCCATGCGGGACTTGATCTTACAACCCTGAGATCAGACCTGAGCTAAAACCAAGAGTCAGACACTTAACTGTGCCACCCAGGTGCCCCATGACTCTTGTTTTTTCCCCCCATTTGGCTCTGTCCCATTATCCTATTCTGTTTAGATCCCTCATACTGGGAAATTGACCTTCTTCCTGGCCTTTCTTTAGGATATCTTTTAGTTTGTGTTCTTCCCTCAAAAACTCCAATAGAAAAGAACAAATTCACCTTTGTGCTAAGTTTCACTCTCTTAAATGATTTCTCGTAGATCAGGCATACTAGAAATATTAGAAAGCAACTCAAAACTCTTCGTGGCTTCCCAACCAGCTCCAAATAAAATAGAATCTCTTTGCCAACTATATGGTACAAGCCACTCACTCATTCATTCATGCAATAAGCACATGTTGGGTGCCCACTCCATGCCAGCCACCCTTGTAGGTTACTATTGACAAGATGGAAGCATTTTATCTCCCCTAAACTTAATAAAGGGGAAGGAAAATAGCAATGAGCAAATACATGTATAATACGATTCAACTGCAGATAGCAAAGTAGGATACAGAAACCAAAGCGGGGTAACATGTTGAGCAATGGGAAGAAGAAAGGAAGGTCAGAGTTGCCACAGGTAAGCCAGTCAGGAAAGACCCTTGAGGAGGTGATGCTGGAACAGAGATCAAAGATTCTAATGAAAACTTTCCAGACCTTGTGACTGTCAAGTGCTCAGAAGCTGAGGCTGGACTGCATTTGGCAATTTTAGGAGAGAGAATGAAGCCAAAATGTTTAGGGCAGAGGGAGTGAGGTTAGTTGGACAGGGGCTAGATCAGGCAGGCCCAGGAGCAAAAGGAAACCAAGGACTGTTCTGAACCACTCCAATATGTCTCCTGTCTGAGGACAGACAGAACAAGAGGTTTCTTCACTCCCTAAATGAATGACAATGAGTCTCAACTTTGCAAGGGAATCATTCTACTTGCATGTCAATAAAAATGGATTTTCATGTCCTCTCAATATTTCCTTAGGCTGAAGCAAATAAAATGAATGTTTTAGAAGAATATTTAGTAGTATTAGACTATGCTCACAACATTTTCTTTCCAGACAAAAACAAAGAACACCACAGGGTACTTGGTCCCATTTCCTCTTACAAATTATATATATTTGTATGTGTGTGTAACATTTATATATAATGTTTGTTTTTAATTATATATGTATATAGTTCATAAAATATATGTATGAAAATGCCACAAAATTATACAGTATAATATTGAGACTAATTTTATGGATGATATTATTCTACTTTTTTTATTACTTTTACTTTATTTCCCAAAATTTCCACAATAAATATTCATGACTTTAATAATTAAAAAGATCGAAAACTGAAGGCCTTTTAAAAATTGACCCAATTTGCAGATACTTACGAAAATGTGGAGGGAGATATATTATTTAGAACTGTTAATCAGGGACGCCTGAGTGGCTCAGTCGGTTAAGTGTCTGCCTTCGGCTCAGGTCATGATCCCAGGGTCCTGGGATTGAGTCCCACATCGGGCTCCTTGCTCAGCAAGGAGCCTGCTTCTCCCTCTGCCTGCCTCTGTCTCTCTCTCTCTGATAAATAAATAAAATCTTAAAAATATATATATATATATCTATATATATAGAGAGAGAGAGAGAGAACTCTTAATCATTCATGTACCTACTACTAATTAAAAGTATGATGTTGGACATGTTGCTTAACTTCTCAGAGTCTCAGTCTTATCATTTGATAATGTGTAGGATTATTATGAGAAGTAAATTTTAAAAATTGGAAAGCAATAAATCTACAGAAATATCTTAATCATACTCTTTTAGGGGTCAGGAATTATACCTGCAAAATTGGTGTCCTGAGACCAATTCAAATGTGTGTGTGTGCCAGGGGATGGAGGGTTCCTACACATACAACCAAGCAATTCTAACACCAGCAGGGTGTCCCGAAAATTCAACTCAGTGCAACTGAATTCCAACACTATCTACCAGGAAATAGCCTCAGATTCTACAGGTTGAGGGTTCAGTCCTACAGGACTGCCCTTACTTCAGACACCAGCCAGAAGCCCAGGTTGTTAACTGCATTTCTGACCAACTGGCTATAAATCAGAGTCCCAGGACCTCCTCCTCAGGTTCAATTTGCTGGAACAACCTACTGAACTATGAGATTACTGGTTTATTACAAAAGGATATAACTCAGGAAGAGAAAAATAGGGCAAAGTGTGGGCAAAGGGTACAGAGCTTCCATGCCCTCCCCAGGTATGCCACTCTCCCCAATCTCCACGTGTTCACCAATGTGGAAACTCTCTGAACCCTGTCCTTTGGGGGTTTTTGGAGGCTTCATTACATAGCCATGAATGATTAAATCATGGGTCATTGATAACTGATTCAACTTCCAGCCCCATACCACTCCCTGAAGGTCAGGGGCTAGGACTAAAAATTTCCTGTAATTTGGAGTTTGGCCCATTGGCAACTAGCCCCCATTCTTAGGTGCTTTCCACAAGTCACTTTATTAACATAACAAAGGACACCTTTATAGCTCTCCACACTTAGGAAATTCCAAGGGCTTCTGGAGATGTGAGCCAGAATAGGGGACAGAGACCAAAAATATGCATTTCTCATAATAAATCACAATATCACAGCTGTATGCATATGGTATCTTGCAGAGTTTTAATGTAGTAACTTTAGAAATCCATATAGAATCCTCAGAAAACAAGGTTACAAGACCCCTCAACTTCTGGAACATGTTCATTATTTACCTATAAAATTGTGAAATCTAAACCTGAACACAAATTCCAACCAGGTTTGATTAGCACCTGCCTAACTAAATTCATTCTCAAATCAGGTAGCAATTTAGTAGTCCTATCATTAGTTGTCTTAAGTGCACTTCCAATACGGTATGCAGGAAAGGTGTTGGTCTTCAAATGCATCTGGGATAGTGAGTGGCTCATAATAAGTACTCAATAAATGATGGCTACTCTTGTAATAATTATCACTATTACTATTTTTGAACCCTTAAGATATTTTATATTTGTAACCACTAAGCCATAGCTGCCTGCTGTTATCCAAACACATTTTTATTTTCAGATCTCTAGATAGAACATTCATCTTTGTTAAACTGCACGTTGTGAGAGAGAATTAAGTAGTCTTACTGTAGCCTGTTAAAATCTCTTTGGATCATGATTCAGTTGGAAACTGTATGCAGTCTCTTTCCAGATGCCTGTCACTCGTGCATTTGATGAGCTGTCTACTAGATCTTCAGCAAAGCCACGGATAAAAATGTTGACTGCAGCAAATTCGAAGGCAGTGGCTTGTGTGCTGCACATGCCCCACTGTGAAAAATGGCAGGCTGAAATCTTTTTAATCATTTAATTTTAACCCTGGGTCAGTGCATTTATCTGAAGTCCATTTAAAGTTATAGGATGTAAGGCCATTTGAAAATTGTCATTAGTTGTCATTATTTTAAAAGATAAACTGAATCACCATTCAAATTTAGAAATTTCTTAATATATTTGAGCAGTATAATTAAGGAAAATCAGCTAATCCTTTAAAATTTACTCTGTTCTAGGCTCTAAGCCAGGTCCTAAAGAAGTTTACAGTCTAATGAAGCACGCAGATATATAAATATATCATTCCTGTATATGTTGTCAAGTGCTATAACACAGGCATTCACAAGTGTTTCTAGAGCATCACAACCAAATTTCTTGCCACAAAATTATAAAAGTGTTAGAGCTGGAAAATACTATATAGATTATCAAATCCAATCTCCTCATCATATCCATAAAAAAACTAGCTGAGAGAGGGGAAGCAATTTATCCAAGTTTACACAGCTAATTTGTGGATCAGAACTCAGATGTCTAAGTACCAATTCAGTATTGCTTCTCCTCTCCTCCCCTTGACAATATTCTCCCGAACCAATAAATGTATGCATTTATTGGCAATAATCAAATACCCTGTCTGAAGATGTCTTTTCATAATCTAGGGTAGATACAGATACAGAAGAAATAGAAAATTTGAGTTTTTACCCAAGAATATACCTAAAGAATTAACATATATGCTCATGCACAATTAAATTCCCTTAAATTCCAACATTAGCTTGTCATTATTTGTTTGTTTGGGTGTTTTTCCTCCTCAGTGGAGTGTATGAAAATACAATAACAACACCTTGTTAATTGAAGATTCAGGCTTGTTAGTTTTTAATTATTCATTCCACAAATATTTATTGGTTTTTTACCATATAAAAAGTCCTTTGCAAAATAAAATATAAAGTAGCTACGGCAGCACCCCTTAAGGAAGTCTGTTTGTCTTGGCAGTACTCTGCTCTTTGGGTTACGAAGAGCCTAATGGAATGTGTCATAAAGCATAATGAACACCCAATAGTCCAGGCTCTCACTCTTACCAAGAACACGCAGGCTACTCTCACTCTTCTAGGGTGTCTGCTCTACCATAAATTAGAAGATCCAGGAAATATTCAGTGGACCTTACTAACTGAAAAGAATTGAGATACGTGATTTAAGTGATATTTTCTCATTTGGTTTTCCCAACTACTCTGAAAGATTGATATTTTAATTCCTCCCTAGTTGATATAGCTGAAAACCTGAGGTTTATATATACTGACTAACTTGTCTCAGGTTACACATCAAGTAAGTGGAGAAACTAGAATTTGAACGCAAGTCTGCATGACTGCAAAGCCTATGCTCTTTCCACAGTACTTCTGGAATCAAAGTGTGGTGAGGGCCATGAGTGTGTCTAATCCTGGGACAAATGGATAAGGGGAGCTTGGAAAGAGTCAGTCCATTGCTAAAGTCAATAATTTGCCTTTGTTACAGGTGAAACCTGTACTTCAAAATACAGTTTTCTCGGGGTGCCTGAGTGGTTCAGCTGGCTAGGTGTCTGCCTTCGGCTCAGGTCATGATCCTGGGGTCCTGGGATCGAGCCTCACATTGGGCTACTTGCTCAGTGGGGAGTCTGCTTCTCCTTCTCCCTCTGCTGCTCCCCCTTCTTGTCCTCTCTCTCTCTCTCTGTGAGTCAAATGAATAAACTTAAAAAATCTTTTTAAAAAATGTACAGTTTTCTCTAAGCTGAAATTCACACACATATGTACACACACACACAAATATATATTCCTCAAGTATCTCTAAGTAAAAATCTGTACTTGATCTGTGAAATTCTACATTAAAAGCTATTATTTGCCATTACTGTTAATGATTATTTTTCACTTTCTGAAGCTTCCAATTCTGTATTTATAATATGGACAGTTACTTGCAAAATAATTTACTGTGATTTTCTTTTTTTTTTTCCAATGTGGATGGTTCTGGCACTGAGTTTATCTCCCCTTAAGCACATTTCTCTATGGCCATGCCAGATTGCCTTAGCTATTTGGTCTTACCAAAAGCTTACTTGCCAGAAGCTTCCCCAGGGAAATTAGGCAGCTCTAAGAAGCTCCAGATCTTTTAGCCCCAAGTTTCCTCAAAATAACGTGGACCATTTTCAAACTCTTCAGTTCCATCTCACTGGTTCCTGGATGAGTTGTGTAAGATTTTTGAATGACCTTGGTCCACCCTAATTTGAAATCACCAAAGGTAACAGAAAGAAAAGCTGAGAGGGAATTATTCCCAGACAGATCCACAGGAAAGTGACACAGGCTCAGTATAGGGTGCCTAATTTCTTTTGGATGGCTTCTGCTTTTGTTTGTTTTACTTACTAGATGGCTTCTTTCCTCATGATGACAAAGGAGTTTCTGATGAGAAGAGGCATCCCCCTGGCTTTCTATTAGAAGGCAGAAATGAAAAAGCAGGGGACAGTCTCTGAATCCTTCTTTCATTTATCTTTCTAAAAGTAAACTTGCAATATAGACAGAAGACTTAAATAGTAAGGGCTTCAGTTAATTGCACAGTGATATGCAGTGGGGATAAAACAATAAATAGGATCAACAGAGTTCTTCACTCACGAAGCCTATAGTTAGTCATGAATGAGGTCATTTTCATAAAGTGAGATACATATCAGGAACAGAAGTACCAAGAGAACTGAGATAGGGCTCCAAACCCAGATCTATAGGGCTGGGAAAAGTTCTAACTTTTTACCTATGTCTACTCATCCTCAGAGATTATATATTTTTAATCTAACAGGCGCTTAAATAACATTTGTTAAACCCATACACCATTATAAGTACTTTATAAGCATTAACTAATTTAATCTTCATATTAATCCTAGGAGATAGGTACTACCATGAACAGCCCCATTTGATGGACAAGGAAACTGAGACAAAGGTAGTTTGCATAACTTGCCAAAGGTCACACAACTAGGAAGTGACAGATATGGAATTTGAACTGAGAGGATAAGCTCTTACTGCTAAAACAAACACCTCTCTGTAAATCCCTTAAAAGGAAAAGATCCTATGAGCTGGTCTGCAGGGGAGGCTCATATTCTACAGTGCTGGGAGAGTACAGGAGTGAGGAACAATACTCATTTCATGGCCTGGTTTACAAGAAAAGGAGAACACCAAGAAACTGCTGGGGCGAGAGCTAGGCCAGGGCCAGGCAGTGGAAAGGCCTGCATGAGGTTCCTGCTAGGATACTGCAACAGCCTATCCATATTTCACTTTGCTGTCTAACCCAGGACCATTGTAGTAAGTGCCAATCTCTGAAGAAGGGAACATGTAAATAATCTTTCCCCACCTAAAAAGCAATTTTTGCAGGTAGTAGTTTCCCTCACATTTCTCCTCCACATTCAGAGAGAGATTGATGATAAAGACCCCTTTTCTGACAGGCAAGTCCAAAACTGCCCTCACACTGCCAGCCTTACAGAGGAAATGAGAGAACAGTTGGTCAAATCAGAGAGAGGATATCCTCTTTGTTGCTACCAACCATAACCCAAAAAATAACTGTACTTCCCAATAACCAGAAAACTAGAAGAACAGAGAGTGGGAAAGAGAAAAATGCATCAAATTCATGGAAGAGAAAACATCAGAAATGCAGACAGGGCTCTGCATGTTCTCAGAGCAAATGATCACTTGGATATGTCTCCTCATCTATGGGGAACCAATCAGACCTTATGGGTAGCTCTGTAGTTAATCAATGGGCTCCCTTGGTACTATGCCTGTTTCATCAGGAACACTCAAAACAGGCTTCTCCTTTTTATTAGCAAAAGCAGTTTTTGAGTAGTGACTCATCTTCCTTAGTAGCTTTGTGATCTTGCATATGTCATTTAACCTAGCTGAACCTCCACTGTCATCCATTAAAATGAGTGTAAAGAAGTGAAAGAATTTATCATTCTGACAACCAGAATTTCTATTAGGAAGAGGACTGTGTTTTACAGAAAAACACCTTGATAAGCTCTGATGTTCGCTGATTGGCACCATAGCTTCAGGGAAGAGGGACAAGATGCTCAATGTGGGAAAACTAAACTTGAAGCAAGGGAGGAGAGAAAAAAACCTAGAAGACAAGAAGGGGAAGAAAAGCAACAGAAGACCCTAATGGGGAGTTGCTAAAGTCAACTGGGGTTAAGGATGTATGAAACTCCATAGTGTGTTAACAAAAGGCATCATAAGAACAAAGTTTATTAATATTCTATTCTAAGTTGTTTACATTGTGTTATATAAACCCTTCTGTTTTGCATACATCTTAAGGACAGATAAAGACAGACATATTTATTAGGAGTACTGATTTTTTAAAAGATTCTATTTATTTATTTGAGAGAGGGAGAGCGAGAGAGCATGAGCGGGGTGGGGGGAGGTAGGGGCAAAGGGAGAAGGGGGAGAAGTAGGCTTCTCACTGAGCCAGGAGCCCAACAGGGGGCTTGATCCCAGGACCCTGAGATCATGACCTGAGTTGAAGGCAGATGCTTAACTGACTGAGCCACGCAGGTGCCCCAGGAGTGTTGATTTTAGAGAAATGGAAGAACCAGAGTTCCAAGTGTAGGTCAACAAAGATGACCCAGGATAGAACATGTACCCAGACAGGTGAGTGGCCATGAATAGAGAACTTTTAATATATTTAAGGAACTACTGTATGTCTACTGGCACAGGTAGGTGGTGAGGAGAAGTAAATCAATGTTACCTAGGTTTTGAGAGATAAGGAACTTCCCAACCAAGAGCTGGTTACCCAAGCATAATCATATTAATTTGGCAGGCAAATGACTTCACCTCTGCATCACATTGCCTGGCCTTTAGTAGGTGCTCTCCCTCCTTCATCCTCTCCCTCCATTATCTGTACCTGGTTGGTATTATATCTAGTCTTTAATAAAGATGCTCTAGTTTTACTTTGGAGTACATATTTCTACATTGTAGTCCACATCATTCCAAAGGGGAAATATTAGCTTGTCTGTTCCAAGCTAGAGATTGTTGCATTCAATCTCTAGAATGCACTTTTTCCCCCCTTTAAGCCATATCACCCCAGTGAATATTCATCTGTGTAAAAGTGATTCATTATCACCTTTCATTTTTACCATCAACTGTCTTACTGTTCATTACCATCCAGAGGCTGGTTTCTCATTTTTGTCCTTGAATCTGCAATTTTTATTTCCTCTGCAGACTACTTTTCACATCTCCTTTTACAGTTTCTGTCTTCCCCCATAACCATCCCTCTGTGTCCCATGATCAAGCTGAGTGGCAGTCACTAAATTATTGGGTATTCTCTGCAACTTCCCAGCATCGATGATTTTCGGCTATTTAATCTGCTCATTCTTTTCAGTCAGCTATATATTGGGAAGGATATATGGGTATTACCACTCACAAAGCTCAAAATGTGAGGGAGCTTACTCAGACAAGTGTCTTTGGCTGATTTAGAGATCAACTTCCTGTTTATTATCAACTATTATCTGTGTAGATTTTTTTCTTTCAATCCTCTTTGTCTTTCTGTCTCTAGTTCTGTGCGACCATGTTGCTTAGCTTCCTGTGCCATCGCAATGGTGTTCTTCCATTACTAATGCCATTCTTCACTCTCAATACCTGGATTTAAGATTCCCTGCAGCCCTCTCTCTCTCTTTTTTTTTTTTTATAAACTATTTTGGTTAGTTCCCACTAGACATGAAAACAATCTCAGGCATCCTGGATTTTTCATAGGGATTCTTCCATGAAATACTCAACTTGGCCATATAGCATCTCCCTCTGGTTCCCACTTCTCTCTCTTTCTCTCTCTCTCCCTATCTCTCTCTCTCTCTTTCCTTTCCTTCCCTTCCCTTCCTTCCTTCCTCCCCCCGCCCCCGAATTAAAGTAGTAGAGAGTTGATTAATCATACTCCTTAACTCAGGAATATTATCAATTAACATCATTGGTTCATGAAAATCCCCTCCTTTATTTTATATAGTTTTTTTTTCATTTCACAATGTCTTATTCTCATTTGTTTGCATGTATTCACACAGCCATTTCTGCTGTAATGCTTGTTTTGAAATCATGAATTTGCTCCAATGCCACTGACATAGAGAACAATTTAAGCATAACACAAATTTCTCTTTATGCATAACTCTATCGAGGAGAAACACCAGGTGAATGTAGAAAACTGAGCCCCACTGACTGGAGCCCTGCAGGAATACACAACACACACACACACACACACACACACACACACACACACACATATACACACACAGCTACCTCAATTCAGCACGTGTTATGAACCATCCACACTCGCACCTGCGTACAACTTTCTGCCTGATATCAGAGAAGCCTCATTTCTACCACCTCATGGTAGCTCACAAGCTGCGACCCTCCCTGTGCTCATTTTCACAAGAAAAATCCTGATCTTTTCAACATGAAGTTATAGTGGGTATGTACTGTAGTATATATGGATGTTTTCCAATTGCTTAACATACATGCAATTGTGCCACAGCTTTTATTAGATGCAGATCTTTTTAGTCACTGACAGTTTTTGAGTGCTATTCCCAAACCCATTTCCCTCACAAGCATTGTAGTTTTATTGTAAAATTTTGTATAGCAAGATTATTTTTAGGAAAGAATATGTTGCATTATAAAAAAATGACTATTATTGTTTTGAGCACATGTATTTTTAATTTATAAAAATTGAAAAATGAAAATGAAAATGTTATGTCACCCTGTTTTCTACTATTTTTGTTGTTGTTCTAAGCGCTATGCTTTCAGATCTTTCAATGTTGCTATGTATGGTTTCTCACTACTTATGTATTACTCCTCCACATTTTGCCACTCTCATTTTGCTACCCTGTAAAACCCCCTTCTAGATCTGCACAGCACTTTCTTTGGAATAGAGATCCAAAAGTGGAATAGCTAGGTCATAGAGTCAGCAAACCTTTACTTTTCCTAAAGAGTGTGAGCTTGCTCTCAAGAATGCATATGCTGGGGGTGCCTGGGTGGCTCAGTAGGTTAGGCATCCAACTCTGTTTTGGCTCAGGTCATGATATCGCGGTTATGGACTGAGCCCCACATTGGGCTCTGCGCTCAGTGCAGAGTCTACATTAGATTCGTTCTCCCCCTCCTTCCTGCTCACTCACTCTCTCAAGTAAATAAATAAAATCTAAAAAAAAAAAAAAAAAAAGAATGCCTATGCTGGTCTACTATCTCCAAAACAATGCATAAGCACACTTACTTGGCACTGAGATGCAGAGTGTTCTAAATTTTGCCTATCTATTGTGTATTTTCTCTGTCATTTCTTCTTAGTCTTCTGATCACTTCAGACCACTTGTGATTCTTTCAATTGTATTTCTCCTGAGACTCAATCCACAGTGGTAACCCTTCAGCTCTGGCATTCATATTCCCCTCTCCTTCATCCATATCCATTCCACGGTTACACTGATTTTGTCACCATCTTTCTCTAATTTCTCAATAAATATCCCACCAGTACCACCAAGACCCAGCTGCCTGTTTACTAGTTCAGTACAGACTCTCATATCTAAATCCTCCATTTTATTCATTCATTCCTCTATAATCAAAACTTGGACACAGTGCATGCCTAAATATCTGTTGAGGCTCCTCTCACATATCACCTCTTCTGTGAAGCCTTCTCTGACTACGCTACCTAAAGTGGAAATAATTCCTTTATTCCACAAAACCTGACATGCATTCACTACTGTTGTTTTTTTTTAACCTCTTTGCTTTGTTAATATTTGCTTATATATCTTTCTTTATGAGGGCTTCCTGAGCTACTTAAGGGTAGGGCATTTGTCCTATTCATCTTAATTTCTCCCACCTTTAGTAGGCTCTCAAAAACTCCCCTTTGAGTGAGTGAATAAAATGAGCCAAAAAAATGAATAAATCAAATGTTATTTTATATCAAGTGCCCTTAAGTAATCAAAGTTTGTAATGCCCAATATTCTAGTCATAATTTAAAACTCTTTATTAACATAGAACAAAAAATAAGATGAGATAATTTTTAATTAAAAAACTGTATCTGAAAACCAATTCACAAAGGAGACTGCTTGATTATTTGACACTTTTTTTTTCCTTAGCAAAGGATGTTTTATTAATTAGCCTCTCTGGTCTATAACACTTTTCTATAGTTATCATACTGTATATCAGTAATGCTAGGATCTGCTAAAATGAAATATAATTGATAATGAATTCAGCAGCTAATTCTCACATCATTCTCAAGTGAATTCCAGTTGACTCAATTCATCTTTTCTTCTCCCATGATCTTTTAGATGATTTTTATTAAATTTTAACATAGGAGTTAGTAAAGATTACAGTTCTGTATTATTTTTGCAGGAACATAAGCTACTCTAAGAGAGTGTCTGTATATTGGCAGGAAGGTGTAAATAGAGTGACCAACCATCCCAATTTGCCAGGACTGTTTAGGTTTTAGCATTAAAAGTCTTGAACCCCAGAAATTGCTTTCCAGGCAAATTAAGATGCTTGGTCATCTTAGCTGCAAGTCTTCTCCATTTATTTGCAGCTGCTTAACCAGGCATTTGAGACCTTCTATGATCTAACACTGACCTTCTTTTCTGACTTATTTTTAGCAATGCCTCCTGCAGTCTACTTTCCAGAAAAACTGAACTTCAGCTTGTTCTTTACACATGAATTAGTTTCCTTGCCTGCAATGTTATAAGTCTAAATTCTACCTATTTGTCAAGGACTAGTTATAATGTTATTTTTTTTTAACCATATATGCCTTTGTAGCCAAAGGTTCTTCCTAGTTGAATATGGCTTTTGAGGCTGATCCATTTCTACTTTGCATTACAGTGTCTCATATATGTCCTATCTCTTTGTCCCAAAGAAGGAATCACTGTTAAACATAGTACTACAAAATGAAGTTCAGATTATGTTCATAATATATATCATTTAGATTAGGTATGATTAATTATCAATATTTTCTTGTAATCTTTTAACACTGATCACTCAACCTATCAACCATTTTGTTTTCCAATGTCTAAAGCATGTGAAAGTCTTTCAATGATCATAATAATTAAATTTATCTTATTTAAGTTCTTCTATACAATTGAAGGGGAGCATATGGTATAACAAAATGAGTGTATTCACTGAAGCCATTCATACATGAGTTTTAATTCTAGGTCTTCCTTTTACTTCCTTGGATGAGTCATCTAAACTCATTGAGCTTCAGTTCTCCAACTTTGAAATGGAAGTAAAACATTTTCCTATAGACATGTTATATTCCTATAGACATGTTTTAAAAAAATGGCTATCAGATGTCAGCAAACCTTTCTGTAAAGAGACAAATAGTAAATAATTGACTTTGTGGGCCATGGTGCCTGTCAAAACTACCCAATAGCCATAGCAGGGTAAGATTAGCCATAGATAATAAGTAAATCAAGGAGGTAACTATGCTACAATAAAGTTTTATTTACAAAAACAGACAGTGAGACAGATTTAGCTTGTTGACCACAGTTTGCCAAATGCTGATATACATTAAGCATATCATGAATATCACCCAGTTCTATCTTAGCTAATTCGTCTTTCCTTGCTAAGCATTTTGATTTTGTGGTCCTGTTCTAAATTAAACTCAAACTAACCTAACATTTGCCAAGAATATTTTGTAGATTTAATTTTTGTTTTTCCCATAACTTCTCCCATAAAAGTAGTACAGGGAAATTATATGACCCAGTATACTGAATCTATTCCTGGTCAGGTAGGATGCTGAAGATTCAGGTGTTAAGGATTTTAATCCCCAATTCTCCTCTTTCCTGATCGACTATAGTCACTGATACCCCCAATCTTACAACTTCTATCTTATTCAGAATCTAAAATTATCACAATCTATCATAAATCACGTTAGGAACTCTGAGAAGGTCTGAATTAACTAGCCATCATAAGCTCTATACCCTGGGATGAGCCTGGTACCTGAGTCTCTCAAGGTCACCTTTCTTTCAAATATACTAATTTCTCCAAAATTCAGTGTTTTTTGCCCTGATTAGTGCTATAGCTTGCCAGAGAACCTCACTGATCCCTATAATCCAGTTGGTCTCAATTTTGGCCACAAGTTAGAATCACCTGCAAAGGTTTGAAAAAGAAAATTTTTCTTAGCCTAAGAAAGTAGTGACTGTAAAAGAGAAAAAAAGATAAATTAGAATTCAGCAAAATGTAAAACTTTTCTCATTGAACAATAATACCATGAAGAAGACGAATTATCAACATATAGGCTTAGAAAAAAGTTTCACAAAATACATATCTGACAAAGAGCTGGTATTCAGGATATGTAAACAAACAAACAAAAATTAAAACAAAAAACAAAAAACCTCTTACAACTTAAGAGTAAAAAGGTAAGAACCCCATAAAAAACGGGCAAAAACTTAAAAGCCACATCACAAAAGAGGATAAATGGTCAATATGAATATGAAAAAGTGGTTAATATCATTTGCCATCACAATGAGATATCAATATATCTATCTACCAGAATAACTATAATTAAAATGATTGATGATGCCAAGTGTTGGTGAGGTTGTGGTACAACTAGAATGGTGGGAATAAAAAATGTAATAATCTAGAAAAAAAATGTTCAGGCATTTTCTTACAAAGCTGAACTAAATATGCCCTATGGTCTAGTTATTCCACTCCTAGAAAATGTTCAAAAGGACTTGTGTAAAAATGCCTATAGAAGGATCAGTCATCATGGCTAAAAACTGGAAGCAGCCAAAGTGCCCATCAAAAGGAGATTATATGAAAAGCCTGTAGTATATTTATGTCAAACAATACTACTCAGCAATAAAAAAGAAAAAAAAAAACAACTATCATAGGCACTGCCCTGGATGAACCTCCAGAACATTATGCAAAGTGAACAATGCCTTTCACAGAAAAGTACGTATTATATTTGTATTAAATTCTCAAAAAGGCAATAATTAATCTGTAGTTGGGGAAAATGTCAAAATAATGATTGCCTCTGGGGAGTAGGGGCAAGATATTGACAGGGGAAGGGCATAGGAAACTTACTGGTGTCATGGTAATATTTTATATCTTGATTAAAGTCTGGGTTATAGTGGGGCATGCATTTGTTAAAACCCAGCAAATGGACACTTGAGAGATATGTATTACAGTGTATGTAAATTATAAATCAAATAAAGTTGTAAATAATATTATATTCTTGTTAATGATATGCAAGGTGACATATTTAGGGAAAAGTATGCCAATATCCACAATTTACTTTCAAATACACGAAAAATAGAATGGATTACTGGATGGATAGAGGGATGAATATGCAGATGGGTATTTGATAAACCAAGTACAGCAAATTTTTAAATGTAGACTCTAAGTGGAAAATACATGGATGTTCAATGTAAATTGTTTTTCAATTTTGCTGTATGTTTAATTATTTTTATAATAAAATGACTCCACCCCAGAGATTATGATTTAATTACTTTCGGAGTATGATCTAAACATTGTTTTTGTTTTGTTTTGTTCTGTTTTAGAAAAGCTTTTCAGGTTATTCTAATGTATAGTAGTCAGATTCAAAAATAACGTCACCAATATATTCCAACTCCACCCCAGGGAATATGGACCATTTCCTTCATATATAGCTGACCCTTGAACAACATGGGTTTGAACTGCATGGATCCATTTATATAAGAAATTTTTACAGTATAGTACTGTAAATATATTTCTTTTCCATATGCTTTTCTTAGTAACATTTTTTCTTTACTTGATTGTAAGAATATATTATACAATACATATAACATACAAAACATGTGTTAATTGACTATGTTATTGATACAGCTTCCAGCCAACAATAGGCTATTTGTAGTTAAGTTTCAGGGAGAGTCAAAAGATATAGGCAAATTTGACTAACCCCCACACTCTTCAAGGATCAACTATATTCATTCAGAAGTAAGAATGCTTCTCTAAATTTTACAAACCTTTTAAAAACAAAAAGCTGCTACCATGCTAACTGTGAGCCCCACCCTACATAAGGAACCACATCACCCTGCCTAACCTATGTCATCAAACCCCTTGATTACTAGCCCTGGTATGAATCAAGCCCAAAGGAACCAAGCCCATTCATTTCACCTAAGGAACCAGCACTATCTCTGAACTGCTCTCGTTTGCCTTTGATTTTTACCCCATAACAGCTTTTTTTGTCCTTCTTGTTGCACTGAGATTCCCAGTTTACCTGAGAGCAATTCCTGCTTGAGTTACCAAAGACAAAAATTAAGGTATCATATAATAAGACTGAATAAAAATGGTTTACAGGTAAAGCCTTATTTGACTGTGTCTAAATTGTTCCTCAAAGAACATGAATTTATTTTATCTGATAAAAGATTAAAATGATCACTTTTCCTTATCATCAAGACAGGTTTTTATTATATATTAATATATTTAATTATATTACACACACACATATATGTATAAAACATTATTACAGAATACATTAATCCAGGTACATGCACACGTTTCATTATGTGGCATGGAAGACAAAACAAAAGACCCTCAATTGTTTGTGGATGAAAAAGCTGAGTGATAGGAGGAGCAAGATGGCAGAGGAGTAGGAGACCTAAGTTTCATCTGGTCCCAGGAATTCAGCTAGATAGGCATCAAACCGCTCTGAACACCTACGAACTCAACAGGAGATTGAAGAAAAGAATAGCAACAACTCTCTGAACAGAAAAGCGACCACTTTCTGGAAGGTAGGACGTGTGGAGAAGTGAATCCGAGGTGATATTCGGGAGGATAGATGGTGGGGGAGGGGGCCTCCATCGGCCGCTTCTGGCAAGTGATAGAGCAGCAGAGCACAAAATCTGAACTTTTAGAAGTCTGCTCCGCTGAGGGATGTCGCTCCAGTGGCTAAGCGGGGGGGGGGGGGGGGGGGGGGTGGAACCCTCGCGGGACAGTGTGGTCTCAGGACCCTTGGGGTCACAGAAGGACCGGGGATGCCTGAGTGCGGCAGAGCTCCCAGGTATCGGAGCAGGGAAGCCGGCTGCAAAGACAGAGCTGAGGAGCGGGCTCTCAGCTCAGGGTTGCCATAAACCGTGATCCACGGCACAGTCGGGCCCCTGCTCCTCCAGCAGGGACCCAACAAGCGGCAGATCTGGGGAGACTCCCCTTCCTCCCCCCAGGAGGAGTGGCGCGGGAGCACACCGCAGGGATCTGCTGGGTTTGGAGACTCCACACGGGGTCGTGTGCCAGAGATAGAAACGCTTGGTCACAGGCCGGGTGAGCACGGAGTGCGGCCAGAGACCGGGGAGACAGAAGTGATTGATGGCTTTTCTCTGGGGGCTCACTGAGGAGAGGGGCCCCAAATTCTCAGCTCCTCTGGGGCCAGAGATTGGGAGGCTGCCATTTTCATGCTCATCCTCTAAAGCTGTATGGAAAGTTTTCAGGGAACAAAAGCTCCTGAGAGCAAAACCCGAGCAGATTACTTAGCCTGGTCCCTGGCAAGGGTGATACAATTCCACCTCGGAATTCCTTTTTCAACCAACATCTTACCAATTCCTTGTTTAAAATCTTTTTTAGTTTTCATTTTTACAATCATATTCTATCCCTTCATTGTATTTAACCTAATTTTTTGTGTATATGTGTGTATATATATATATATATATATATATATATTTATGTATATATATAAATTTTTCTTTCTTTAAAATTTTGGGATAGAGTTTCTTCTAACAGACCAAAATATACCCTAAATCTAGTATATGGCTTTGTTCTAGTCTCCTGCTCGATCACATTCTCTTTTTTTTTTTTTAATTTTTCTTCTCTCTTTTTACAACCCACTTCTTATCTGATCAATTCCTTTTTTAAATTATTTTTTAATTTTCAGTTTTACAGTCATATTCCATCCCTTCATCATATTTATCCTTATTTTTGTGTGTGTGCATATATATATATATATATACATACATATATATATATAAGTTTTTCTTTCTTTAAAATTATGGGAGGCAGTTTCTTCTAACAGACCAAAATACATCTAAAATCTAGTGTGTGGCTCTGTTCTATTCACCAGCCTGATCATATTCTTTTTTTTTTTTTTTTTCTTTTCCCCCCGGTTTCCGGTCTTTTCTGATTTGTTTAGTGTATACTTTTCTGTGGTCGTTGTTACCCTTTTGGCATTTTGTTCTCTCATTCATCTTTTCTTCTTGGGACAAAATGACATAACGGAAAAACTCACCTCAAATAAAAGAACAAGAGGCAGTACTGACTGCCAGGTACCTAATCAATATGGACATAAATAAGAAGTTGGAACTAGAGTTCAGAATGACGATTATAAAGATACTAGCTGGGCTGGAAAAACAGTCACCTTACAGGCAATACAATGGCACTAAATTCATATCTTTCAATAGTTACCCTGAATGTAAATGGGCTAAATGCCCCAATCAAAAGACACAGCGTATCAGATTGGATAAAAAAAAAAAAAAAAAAAAAAAAAAAAAAAAAAAAAAACAAGACCCATTGATATGCTGTCTGCAAGAGACTCATTTTAGAACAAAAGACACCTCCAGATTTAAAGTGGGGGGGGCGCCTGGGTGGCTCAGTCATTAAGTGTCAGCCTTCAGCTCAGGTCATGATCCCAGGGTCCTGGGATCGAGCCCCACAGCGGGCTCCCTGCTCTGCGGGAAGCCTGCTTCTCCCTCTCCCACTCCCCCTGCTTGTGTTCCCTCTCTCACTGTGTCTCTCTCTGTCAAATAAATAAATTAAATCTTAAAAATAAATAAATAAATAAAGTGAGGGGGTAGAAAACCATTTACCATGCTAATAGACATCAAAGAAAGCTGGGGTGTCAATCCTTATATCACACAAATTATATTTTAAACCAAAGACTATAATAAGAGATGAGGAAGGACACTATATCCTACTTAAAGGGTCTATCCAACAAGAAGATCTAATTTTTAAATATCTATACCCCTAACAAGGGGGCAGCCAATTATATAAGCCAGTTAATAACAAAACCAAAGAAACATTTCAACAATAATACAATAATAGTAGGGGACTTTAACACCCCACTCACTGAAATGGACAGATCATCTAAGCAAAAGATCAATAAGGAAATAAAGGCTTTAAATGACACACTGGACCAGATGGACTTCACGGATATATTCAGAACATTCCATCCCAAAGAAACAGAATACACATTCTTCTCTAGTGCCCATGAAACATTCCCCAGAATAGATCACATCCTAGGTCACAAATCAGGTCTCAATCGGTACTAAAAGATTGGGATCATTCCCTGCATAGTTTTGGACCAAAATGCTTTGAAACTAGACCTCAATCACAAGAAGTAAGTTGGAAAGAACTCAAATCCATGAAGGCTAAAGAGCATCCTACTAAAGAATGAATGGGTCAACCAGGAAATTAAAGAAGAATTAAAAAAAATCATGGAAACCAATGAAAATGAAAACACAACTGTTCAAAATCTTTGGGATGCAGCAAAGGCAGTCCTAAGAGGAAAGTATATAGCAATACAAGCCTTTCTCAAGAAACAAGAAAGGTCTCAAGTACACAACCTAACCCTACACCTAAAGGAGCTGGAGAAAGAACAGCAAATAAAGCCTAAACCCAGCAGGAGAAGAGAAATAATAAAGATCAGAGCAGAAATCAATGAAATAGAAACCAAAAGTACAGTAGAACAGATCAATGAAACTAGGAGCTGGTTCTTTGAAAGAATTAATAAGATTGATAAACCCCTGGCCAGACTTATCAAAAAGAAAAGAGAAATGACCCAAATCAACAAAATCATGAATGAAAGAGGAGAGATCACAACCAACACCAAAGAAATACAAACAATTATAAGAACATATTATGAGCAACTCTATGCCAGCAAATTAGATAACCTGGAAGAAATGGATGCATTCCTAGAGATGTATCAACTACCAAAACTGAACCAGGAAGAAAGAGAAAACCTGAACAGACACATAACCACTAAGGAAATTGAAGCAATAATCAAAAATCTCCCAACAAACAAGAAGCCAGGGCCAGATGGCTTCCCAGGGGAATTCTACCAAACATTTAAAGAATTAATACCTATTCTTCTGAAACTCTTCCAAAATACAGAAATGGAAGGAAAACTTCCAAACTCATTTTATGAGGCCAGCATTACCTGGATCCCAAAACCAGACAAAGACCCCATCAAAAAGGAGAATTACAGACCAATATCCCTGATGAACATGGATGCAAAAATTCTCACCAAAATACTAGCCAATAGGATCCAACAGTACATTAAAAGGAATATTCACCACGACCAAGTGGGATTTATCCCTGGGCTGCAAGGTTGTTTCAACATCTGCAAATCAATCAATGTGATATAATACATTAATAAAAGAAAGAACAAGAACCATATGATCCCTAAATAGATGCAGAAAAAGCATCTGACAAAGTACAGCATCCTTTTTTGATTAAAGCTCTTTACAGTGTAGGGATAGAGGGCACATACCATAGGTATATCATATATACAATATCATAAAAGCAAGCTATGAAAAACCCACAGCAAATATCATTCTCAATGGGGAAAAACTGAGAGCTTTTCCCCTAAGGTCAGAAACATGGCAGGGATGTCCACTATCACCACTGCTGTTCAACACAGTACTCGAAGTCCTAGCCACAGCAATCAGACAACAAAAAGAAATCAAAGGCATCCAAATCGGCAAAGAAGAAGTCAAACTCTCACTCTTTGCAGATGATATGATACTTTATGTGGAAAACCCAAAAGACTCCACCCCAAAACTGCTAGAACTCATACAGGAATTCAGTAAAGTGGCAGGATATAAAATCAATGCACAGAAGTCAGTGGCATTTCTATATACCACCAGCAAGACAGAAGAAAGAGAAATTAAGGAGTTGATCCCATTTACAATTGCACCCTAAACCATAAGATACCTAGGAATAAATCTAACCAAAGAGGCAAAGGATCTGTACTCAGAAAACTATAGAATACTCATGAAAGAAATTGAGGAAGACACAAAGAAATGGAAAAATGTTCCATGCTCATGGATTGGAAGAACAAATATTGTGAAAATGTTTATGCTACCTAGAGCAATCTACACATTCAATGCAATCCCTATCAATATACCATCCACTTTTTTCAAAGAAATGGAAGAAATAATCCTAAAATTTGTATGGAACCAGAAAAGACCCCGCATAGCCAGAGGAATGTTGAAAAAGAAAAGCAAAGCTGGCGGCATCACAATTCTGGACTTCAAGCTCTATTACAAAGCTGTCATCATCAAGACTGTATGGTACTGGCACAAAAACAGACACATAGATCAATGGAACAGAACAGAGAAGCCAGAAATGGACCCTCAACTCTACGGTCAACTAATCTTCGACAAAGCAGCAAAGAATGTCCAATGGGAAAAAGACAGTCTCTTCAACAAATGGTGTTGGGAAAACTGGACAGCCACATGCAGAAGAATGAAACTAAATATGAGACAGGAATCCATCAGGATCCTAGAGGAGAACACAGGCAGCAACCTCTTCGACCTCAACCACAGCAACTTCTTCCTAGAAACATCACCAAAGGCAAGGGAACTAAGGGCAAAAATGAACTATTGGGACTTCATCAAGATAAAACACTTTTGCACAGCAAAGGAAATAGTCAACAAAACCAAAAGACAGCTGGCAGAATGGGAGAAGATATTTGCAAATGACATATCAGATAAAGGGCTAGTATCCAAAATCTATAAAGAACTCATCAAACTCAACACCCAAAGAACAAATAATCCAATCAAGAAATCAAGAAATGGGGGTGCCTGGGTGGCTCAGTCGTTGAGCGTCTGCCTTTGGCTCGGGTCATGATCCCAGGGTCCTGGGATCGAGCCCCACATTGGACTCCCTGCTCCGCGGGAAGCCTGCTTCTCCCTCTCCCACTCCCCCGCTTGTGTTCCCTCTCTCACTGTTTCTCTGTCAAAAAAAAAAAAAAAAAAGAAAACTTAAAGAAAACTGAAATCTTGCCATTTGCAACAATGTGTATGGAACTAGAGGGTATTATGCTAAGTGAAATAAGTCAATCATAGAAAGACAAGTATCATATGATCTCACTGATATATGGAATTTGAGAAACAAGGCAGAGGATCATAGGGGAACGGAGGGAAAAATGAAACAAGACGAAACCAGAGAGGGAGACAAACCATAAGAGATTCTTAATCTCAGGAAACAAACTGAGGGGTGCTGGAGTGGAGGGCAATGGGAGGGATGGGGTGGGTAGTGATGGACATTGGGGAGGTTATGTGCCATGGTGAGTACTGTGAATTGTGTAAGACTGATGAATCACAGACCTGTACCCCTGAAACAAATCATACATTATATGTTAATTAAAAAAATAAATTAAAGAAAAGAAAGCTGAGTGATAATCCTCTTAAACACAAACAAAGAAACGACAAGTGCTTAGCCGAAAATATATATGCACTCCAACAGTAAATTGGTTTCTCCTTCCAAACTTGACTGTGAACTCTCCTTGTACAGAGATCATGTTGATCATGTTCTACTCACTTTTGACTTTCCACTGTCAACACAGCCCTCCACGTGAAGGTTTTTAGTCAGTAACTGAGGCTCATGCAAAACCCATCCAACTAAAAATCCCTGTGTTCTTACAACATGTAGCTCACATGCATCTATGTGCCTGTAAATATTCTATAATTTCAAGGTTAATTCATATAGTCACTCTGTATAATAGTTATTAATATTGCTCTTTACAATTAAGAAAACTGAGGCTTATAGTGGTGAAGACATCTCACCAAATTTGCCATATCCAGAAACTGGCAATGACAATACTCTAGCCCAGGTTTAACTCCCAAAATTGTGTTCTTTTTATCCCATCAATCTACTTCATACAGAGCTCAACAGAAACAAGAAACGGTGAACCTATTTCTCACATGTCACAGTATCCATGAGGATCCTTCAGTTCTCTCAAAACCTTGAACTGAGTTCATTACCACCACTGTAGACCACATAATGTTTCCAATAAAATGTTTCCCCTTTATTATTTGTCTGACAAGCAAAGACCAGACACTCCCCTTTACCCTCTTGTTTAAGTCATCAGACGATTCTGATGTTGGAGTGGAAGGAACCTGTCACAGTTGTTGCTCATCATTTTCCTTCAAAAGAAGGATGTATGCAAGATGCACTACTGAGTAGTATAAATCACACACTCACCACTGCTGCCATGGTTAGTCTGATGAGGGAGAGAGAAATAAACTGTTGGCGAACAATCAGAACTGATAGCCTTTTTTCTGTGACATGTCAGCCTGCTTGCACTGCCAATTGTCTTGGCATCATTTATCTTTGTTAACAGCACCCTGAGTTAAGCAAGAATCAGGTACAGAAGAGGGACTTTGCCAAGTGAATTACTTCAGAATGCTGTAAACACCTTCTTGGGATCATTTGCGTCTTTTACCATGATGCTTTCAAGTTATCCTATCCCATCCTGTTTTGACAGGAGTGGAGATTCCACAAAGCTTACAGCCTTCCTAGAACTCAGTATATATCAACAATCAAATACATGTAGTAACTAGTAGCCTAGTTGGTTTTCTTTATATATGATAGGTTAAATCATATCTGAGGGGATAAGAATGGGGGGATGCATAAAGTGAGCTTGCTCATCCTCTTTCTCTCTCTGTCTCCCTGTTTCCTAACAAGAGGAGGACATTCTGATGGAAAGGACTAAAACTTACAGAGCATAAGCTTGGAATCTGTAACCTTCATCTGATATAACTGATAAAGTCTTAGATTGGGTTCCTCTAGAAGCCAACCCTGAAACCAGAAGTTTGTTTGAGAAGTGATCCCAAGCAAGAGAAATAAAAAAGGGAAAGGAAGGAAACCTATAATTATGGTAGGTAACTGGGGCTCAATCACATTGAGGACTTCTAGGAGAAAGTAAAGCATGCTTCAGAGTGGTTACACCTGGAGGGCAGGGAAGTTGGCTATTTTCTCATGAACCCGTTAATCTTGATTGAGACCTGCCTCAAGGAACCAGCAAGTAGAGCACATGCCCATGGCTAGAGAATGCCCTTGAGGAAAGGGATGTGCTGTTTGCAGTAGTAAAATTTTATCAGTTACTCCTAGCCCTGAGGAGAGAAGGAGCAAAGGTGAGTGCTAAGGATACAGGCACAGCAACAGCAGTGTCTGCCACAGATAAATACCACGCCAAAGGAGACAAAAATGGTGGCAAAGGAAAAGAGAGACTATTTTATTTTAAGAAAGCAAAATAGTACATACTTAATTCTTTTGTTTGAATGAAATTGTAAATTTTAATAACCTCTCTAAAACCACTGAAAATTATTTTAAGGCAGAGAAGAAATAAGAAAATACTGTTTTATTCATAGTTTGCTTCTTATTTATAAGGAAAAGGTGATCATGAGCACCAGCATGTTTTTATCAAACAAAATTCAGTGAAATTACCATGAATTGGGTTTTGCTACTAACAGTCTTACATTTTTAGATAAGTAGAATTTTATCACCATAATATTTGATTTCTACCATAAAATATTTCTCATGTCTGTATAGAAAAGTAGAACTTATCAGTTGGGATTGTTAGTTTGTAAAATAATCATAGCCCTGTATTTTTATTAAAACTTTAATATTTCTCATAGCTAGCTCACTAAAGACTTTTCAGTCATCAATAGCTTTTATCTTTTTTTTTTTAAATCAATAATTTCTTTGGATTAAGACATTGAAGAGTTATTAAGTATGTGTTTATACAAAGCTATTGAATTATTGGATATAACAATCAGGATTTAAAAATGTCTCTATAATCAGAAAATGGAACTAAAATACACAGGATTTAATTTATCAGGGATCATTGCAACACCTTACATTTAGGCTGTAAAATATTAGTAACACTGGTAGAAAGTGGAAGGAAACATTGTCTCTGTAGCTATTTTCACCTAAGAGAACACAGAAGCATCACTGAGCTCATGTTTCTCCTCTTTACATGGAAACAACATTATGTACTTTGGTTAGTTGTAAATTTTAGATATAATATATATGCCTGGCATATAGTAGGGAGTTGAAAATGATGGATTAGTTCATTCCTTTCCCATAAATTTATCAAGTATTTCCTATATTAGAGGCACTGGGATGGGCACTGAGAAGGATAAAGTTTGTCTTCTCAAATCCTAGAGTTGAGTGAGGCATTTGAAAGAGATGTATGCTACAGTTGGGATGGTAAAAAGATATCAAAGAAAATCAGAGGAAAATATCCAACCAGAAGATGGGAAATGGGCTGTCCTCAAGAAGACTGCTCAATGAATGTAACATCTAAACAGAGACCTAAAGGATGTATACAAATCAACCAAGTTAATAAGTGGTACAAAACGGCACTGTTTGGGAGAGAGAAGGATTGTTCCTGGCAGAAGAGTGAGCCTATAATAAGAGACAGAGCTAAGGGGAGCCTTAACACATATAGGCTGGATGATGGAGTGCACACTAGGGTTGGGGAATGGTTGAGGCAGCATGAAGGACTGAGGAGAGATGAAGCTATATAGGAAATATGGGTCAGGTCTTTTAGGAGCTTCTAGATCATGTTAAGTCATGTAGATATCTTAAAAGACCAATGAGGAACCACTTAAACAACTGAATTGGAATATTACATGATCAGATTCAAAGGACAGCAGAGAAGAACCAGGAATATTAACCATGAGTCTGCTATACTATTCCAGTTGAGAGATAATAGTGACTTTGAAGAGTGGTGTAGGGCTAGAAAATGTTGAAAGATTCCAGAGGTTTTTAGAAGACATATATAACTCACTGTTCCCCCACAATGCTTACAACAGTATTTTATACTTTATAAGCATTTAATGCAGAGGTGATAAGTAGATTTCACTTTATTAATTATTTTATTTCTTCTCAAATATAAGTGGTTGGAAATTTTGATGAGCACATACTCTGTTTCTCTTTAAAGGCCTAACTATTCCTTGTAGTTGACAAACAGTAGAACAACACAGCTCCAGGTCAGCAGCTTCTTTAATGCACGCAAAGTGTTTAAGTACTTTGAGTAAAGATTGGCCTAAATGAACCCTAAAGTCTCTGACACTATGATCTGTGGTAAGTCCTTATGTGAAGGTGCCCTTGTCAATAAACTAGAATTATTTCTTTTCCCTACAGTACTAAACCAAATAATGATCTGTAAACAATCCAATATGTATCACCATTTAGAGAAAAAAGTTATTAGTAAAGCAAAAGCTTTTATGGTATGAAATAGAAATAGTTTTATATGATAATTATTATTATAAAATTGATTTGTTTCTCTAAGGTTAGATTTTAATACATTGTTTTTTCTTAAAAATCACATACTGGTAATGAAAATCCAGAAAATGAGGGACCAAAACATTTGAGTCTGTGTAATAACGTTGAATTAGACAGAATTTAAAATCTTGGTCTCTTTGAATTATCCTTGTTTAAAGAGTTATGATCCTTACATGGAGTAGGCTTAGTAGGCAGTCTTCAGTAGCAGTTAAGAACATATTTTGGTGTTTCTGGAATCAGACTTCCTGGTTCAATCTATTCTTCCCAGAAAATCTATTTCCTAGCTATGTGCATCTGACCCAGTTTATGCACTTGTCAGGAATCTATCAAGCCCAAACGTCCAGTGAGCCCCACTTGCTTAAAGGAGAGCAACTGCTATGATTCCATGATGCCTCCTTTTGTAACATTGGTTATCTCTGCATCCCAGAAAGGAAATGCAGTCTTTGGCAGGGTGCCATGTAAGAGCCCAGCAGCTCCAGTATCCAGGTGAGAGCTGACAAGCTCTCCTATGTGAAGCACCATGTGAAGCACCATGTGAAGGAAATGGGGGCCTGTGTGAAGCACCATGCCAGGAAATGAAGGATCTGGCTTCCCCAGAGTCTGCCAGTTAACACACCCAGACAACAAGGAAGTTACATCCCCGTGGGCTAACTGGAATCAACCAGAGAAAGGAAGACAAGAAGAAGCCATCAGATAAATTTCCTTCCTTTCTTCCCCTCAGAGACACGATGGATCCATGAGTTCTGTCTGAAAGCTGTCCAGCATGACTGAGTAGTTGGCTGTGTTGTCTTCTAAAAGCCTCGTAATGTACCACCTTATGTTTTCTTTTCTTATCCTTTGAACCATTGTGTTGCTCTGAGATTGCATGTAGTACATACCTTAGTTTGTAAGCATTCCCTTGGTGGTTTTTGTTGCTGTTTTTGTTTTGCTTTTTTAGTTTGTTTGGATTTTTTTTTTTTTTTTTTTTTTTTAGCATTCCCTTGGTTTTTAGAGAACCCAAACTAAGATACTGTATAATCTTGGGCAAAACACTTAATCTTTCTGGGTCTCTGTTTTTTGGTCTATAAAATGGAGATAATAGTACAACCTATATCATAGAGTTTTGGGGATAATGTAATGCACTAGAAGCCTTTGTAGGTCATAACAAATACTTATTAATATTGGCTATTTTTATTGCTTATGTGGTATGAATATGGCAAATGACTTAACTAAAACCATGGTATGATACTAACTGATCCCATTGGGTTTGCTCAAGATTGATCTCATAGTCCTCCTATGACTATGGTTTTCAAATTGGTTCAGTTCCTCATGGTCTTCACAATAATATACAAACTCTTTGTTGTGACACTAACTTCAGTCTGGTGACAATTTAATTCTCCAGTTTCATATCACTGACCTCCTTCATAGACAATGAGTTATCCTCCATTCCCAGATGCACCATGATAATAATAGTAATAATAATAATTACAACTAATATTCATTGAGTACTTCTTATAAGACAAGCAAAACACTTTCTAAACGCTGAATGTGTGATCTTTTTTTCTGTCCAAAACCCTGGAAGGGCATTTAGACAGAGTAAATGCCAAAGTCCTCACAAAGTCCCTACAGTGCTAGGTGAACCAAACACACTCTGACCCCTCTCTACCAATTTCCTTTTGCTTATTCTATCTCAGGCACTCTGGCCCATTGGGACTCCTAAGACACGACCTCAGGCAGCATCTGGGCTCTAGCTGACCTCTATGTTGGTTGTTCTCTCTGATGAGATAGCCACACAGCCAACCTTTCACCTCCTCCAAGTCTTCACTGCAACCTTACCTTCTCAATGAGGTTCTCCCAAACCACTCTTTCTCCACTCGTTCATGCTGTTGATTCCCATTCTTGGTTCTCCTTTCCTTTTTTCAGAAGTAGTCATTTTCTTCTAGCATTTCATACAATTGACTAATTTACAGTCCTACTGTTTACTGCCTGTCTTCCTCTGGCAGACTGTAAGCTTCACAAAATAAGGAGTGTTGTTTTGTTTAATGAGGTATCTCAAGTGCCTCAATCAATACTGGCACCTAGTAGGTGCTCAAAAGGATACACTGAATGAAGTAATGCATTAATCCTCACACCTCTATACAGTAATTGACTACTATCTCCACTTTATGGATATAGAAACTGTGTGATAGAAAGATTCTATAACTAGCGCTTGGTGGCACAGCTCACCTGTAGGGGAGCCAGGTGTCCAACCCTGGCAGTCTGCCTTTGGGAGTTGTGTTCTTAACTTTAACACTAGATTGCATCTTATTTACTGTTGTATGTATATATAATACCACTTCACATACCTTAGTGCATATATATGGCATGTCTTTTTTCATGTTTTGCCACATTTACATGTCTGATTCTTTCACTAGATTTTAATTCCTCAAAAGCAAGTCACCATGTCATTTTTGTACCACTACAGAACCTAGGGCAGTGACCTGCTAGGTACTGGAGGGCAACATTCAATGCTTATTGAATTGAAGAGCACAGCTCAGGAAATATGATAAAGTAGAAGGAAAATGGGCTTTGCAACCAAATAGGCACGAGTCAAAATCATATTATGGATGTTTACTAGTTATATACTACTCAAAATATCACTTAACTTTTCTGAGACTTGCCTTCCTCCTCTATATCATGGGATTGAGAATAATTCCTATGAAGATCTAGACACATAAGATATGGTTAGTTCATCGTGTTTATTTTCATGTCACGTAATTAGAATGCATTTTGCTCCATTTGTCCCTAGGTTCTAAAGCAGGGGCTGGGAAACTTTTTTGTAAATGTCCAGACAGCAAATATTTTAGGCTTTGGGGACCATATGTTGTAACTATTTAACTCTGCTATTGTAGTGTGAAGTAGCCATGGACAATAGGTAAATGAATGGGTATGGCTGTATTCCGATAATACTTTTACAAAAATGGTGCAAGCTGGATTTGGCCCATGGGCCATCATTTGCTAACTCCTGTTCTAAAGCATGACACTAGAGGTCTTTAGCTGAAAGACAAATATTTTATTTTATTTTTTTGCTTTATCATTTATTCCTGATTGAGTTATTACAAATGCTAATAATAAAAAGGGAGCAATCATAATCATATTTACAAACATTTTGTATGTTCAAAATGTGCATCCATTTCAGCCTTTATGTGTCACATGCTGAGCAGTTTTTTAAAATGCTGACCATTATAAAATAGAGGTTCAGACCTAGTCCTGTAAGGCAGTCTCAAGTGAGCAAGATACTGGCTTCTGGAAGAACCCAACCACCCTGCCCTCCTGCTCTTGTTCCTACATGCTACTACCTCCCTACCTATCTTGACCATGCCCTGGATTTGGAGCCTGTTTCTAATACCTATTCTATCTTCACCTGCTCAGAGCCATTCGTCCCAACATACTGTACTGACCTTGGCTCCATTCTTTTTCTAGTCCTTGGGTCCAGTACATTCCAAGGTCTTTTTTATAAATATCTGCCCCCTGGATGGTATATTGTGTCACTTAGCAAACTGGACATCACCACTCCAGGGGCTGAGAATACCCTCTTTGATCCCCATTCCTTTAAGAGTAATTAAACTTCTTAGCCCTGCATATAAGGCCCTATGGTATTTGAGTGTATCCATATTCTCAAAATTTAGCATAGTATATTATTTCAAAATTCCAAAATAAATAGCCATGCCCCTTCACATATCTTGTTATTTCATATTTCTCTGCCTTTACACATGTAGTTCCCAACTCTTGGGATGTCCTTTCCTTCTTCTGATATTTGGCAAAATTCTACTAATCCTTAAAACCTGGTATAGGGTTCATCCTTCCCTGACTTTCCGCATAAACATCCCTCTCTCTCTCAATAATACCACCTCTACACCTTGCACACATATCTATTACTGCATTTTGTAACTTTTACTATAATATACCTATGTACAATTCAGTTTCCCTTGCTAGATTCAGTTCACTGAAGGCAAGGAGACTATTTATCCAGGTGTGCATCCTGAAAGACTTAATATACAATTGGAAAATAGCCAGACCTCAGACTCACAACCTCTACAGCAACTAGCTGAGGAAGCCAAACCACAGCCTCAACAGCAATGGGACCAAAACAGTTAGGATTTGGTCAATGACTCCCAACTTCCCTTATCTTTACTTCTGCCTCAGGCCAACCAAAAAAGCCAAATATGCTCCCCCAATTAATCATATAGGATACCCTGCTTCTAGTTAGCCTACCTCTAGCTTTCTCATGTCAACAACCTTCAATCAGAGCAGACCTGAAGCATACTTTTTTTTTTCACTATAAAGTTTTCCCACTCCTTTGCCTGCCTTTCAGTTTCTGCCAAACACAAGTGATGGTGGCTGGCTCCCTTGCTATAGCAAGATCTGAATACATAAGTGACTAAGCAAGTGCTGCTTGTTCTAACTTGAGGGGTCTTCATTTATTTCCATAATCCCTAGCACCAAGGATTATTAAAGCTGAAAGACTATGTTCGATTTGCCTACCCTGATGGGAAGTATCAAAAGGATAGTTTGGCTGAGTCTGGAAGAGCTCTGTGGGGAAGCCCTTACCTAAAACTTTCAAGGTACCTAATTAAGGGAACTAATCAGATCATAAGTCCAGTGGGATGTCTCATGAGCTAAATATAAGAAGTGGGCCCATGGAAATGGACATGAAGAAAAGAAAGGCACAAGCAGTGTAAGGAAGAGAGCTGGGAGGATGGCAGAGTAGAAAGATCCTGAACTCAAATCTTCTGACAGACACACTGAATGTACAGCTATATATGGAAAAATTTCTCTGGGGGCCGGGGAGTAAAAACTGGTGGAGCAACACCTTCACCTTGGACAAATAAGAGGTAAACTGCATCAAAGTAGGTAGGAAAGATTGAAACACAATGTTGCTATAAACCACCCTTGGTGTGACCACCCACAATCAGGAGGGAACTCAAAATCCTGAGATTCTCTCTGAGGAGCAAAGTGTTCATTTCCCACTTTAAGCACCCTGACTTTTAAGACTGACACCTGAGACACAAGTCCCCAAAACATCTGGCTTTGAAGACCAACAGGACTTCTGCCCATGAGACCTGCAGTGCTGTGGCAAATTGAGTAGAGCCTTTGTGCAGGCTCATCCACTCCAAACCCCAAAGCAGAAGTAGCCCTTTGAAAAGCACCCAGACTTTATGCGAAAGAGACTTATTTCCCAATTTAAAATTTTAGTCTGAGGGACAGAGGCCTATTTAGGATAGTCTCTGGGGTCAGAGGCCAGTGGGTACAATCCAACTATTCTCCTTTTGCCTTGCTAAAAGCCAGCAGGTACCATCTTTTTTTTTTCTTTCCCATGGGGTGCCATCTTGCAAACTCTCCCTCTGCCTTGCTGGTGGGCACCATCTCCCATCCTCACTTCTTTCCTTTTTCTTATTTCCTTTTCCTTCTTTTTTTTCCTTTCTTTTTCCTTTTTCTTTCTCTCTTTTCTTTCCTTTTTTCAGCAAGTGCTATCTTTGCACTCCCCATTTGTCTCGTTATAACCAGTGAGTGCCATTTTGCTCTCTCTCCCTCTGTCATGTTCCACAGCACCAGTATTTCCTAGAGGGAAGCTTCTACATATGTCTGGTGCTCCAGTTTTTATGTCTGGTGACCTGGGTTTTGTTGCTGCCACCCAGGAGATGCCCTTTGCTCACCTGTCTCTGGAGGTAAAGGAGACTTTCATTCTTTGTTCCCACATGACTGTAAGAAGTGGCAAGACAGTTCTTGGGAGAATAACACTCCCAGAGCATTGCATGGATAGCAAACTGAAACAAAATCCCAATTCTTTCTGGAAACAAAAGCCTATTTGCTTGTCCAGGAATTTCGGCCTGAAGTGCAGACTTTTTGGCACATTTAAAGGGATCTATGGAGATAATCTCAGGGAATGGAGGCCACTGAAAAGACACAATCTTTCTGCTCTCCCGAGGCCTTACTGCAGATCACCAGTAGCTTCCAGAAAGCAGCTTATACCCTTGGCTGGTACTGATTTTTGTGGCTAATGCTAGAGGACACCTCTATATCACCTGGCTCTGGTGACCAGAGCTTATACTCTGGGGTCCCACAGGACTGTAAGCAACTCAGGAAATGATCTTAAATTGCTACCACTCCCAGGCACAGAAAGAAGCAAAGGACCCAGGAGTTCAATCTTTCTGTACAAGAGGACTATTAGCTTATCATCATAGCTACAGCCTGAAGGGTAAATTGCTAATTAGACACACATTAAGGGCTGGCTATAAAACCTTTCTTGAGACCTTGGAGAGAAGGTACTATCTATGTGCCCTCCCTTTGCCACGCTCCAGAGCATTAGCAACTATCACACAAGAGCACTTATAAATGTGAGGTAACACAGTTTTTATGTCTGGTGCCCTGGTTTTTACAGCTACTGCCCAGGGCATGCCCTTTGATCACCTGGCTCTGGTGGCCAGGAGGACTTGCATCCCCAGGTCCCACCGGATTGTAACAATCAGAGAAACAGTTATTGGGAGAATACCATCCTCAGGGCACCGCACAGAGAGCAGACTGAAATACACTCCCAGCCTTTCTGTGAAAGAGGCCTACTTGTTAGTCTTGGAGGCTCAGCTTTGGAGCAGGTTGCAGGTTTGGCACACACCTAGAGACTATGGAGGTGCTCTCAGGAAATGTAGGCCAGGGAACACCATCTTTGTATTCTCCTTCTGCCTCACTACAGTTCACTAGAATTCCCCAGAAAGAAGCTTATATACTCATCTGGAGCCCCATTTTTGGCAAGTGCTGCCCAGAGAACATTTCCAGATTGCCTGACTCTGGGGTCCAGCAGTGCTTACACTTAAAGTTCCCATAGGATTATATATATTGTATTTTTAAAAGCTGTTACCTGAAGTTCTGGTTTCCCATAAGTTTGAAGCTAAGTGCTGAGATCCTCACCTTTGGGACACAGACTGGTCTTGGTACACCCTCAACTAATGGGAGCTGTTAAAAATAAAATAAGTGCCTGGACAATAACAAAGGTTTGAGAGACAACTAAGAACTAGGGCAGAATGGATATATATATCTCTTACACAAGGCCAAAGCTTCAAAACTGGGAGAGGTGGTTGTTTCATCTAATGCACAGAAACAAACACAAAAAGTCAAGCAAAATGAAAAAACTTAGAAACAGGTTTCAAATTAAAAAATGACAAATTCTCAAGGTAGGGGGAAACCTTAATGAATTAGAGATAAGTAAAGGTTCAAAATAATGGTCATAAAGGTACTCACATAAACTCAGAAGAATGAACTCAGTGAGAACTTCAACAAAGAGATAAAAAACAATATAAGAAATTTCTAAACAGAAGTCACAGAACTCAAGAATACAATAATTCAAATGAAAAGTACACTACAGGGTTCAATAACAGACTTGATGACACACAAAAAATATCAGGGAAGAGGAACTCACCCAATCAGTGTAGCAAAAAAGAAAAAAAAGTGAGGATAGCTTAAGATACTTAAGAAACTATACAAAGTGAACTAATATTCACATCATAGGGATCCCAGAGAGAAAAGAGAGAGAAAGGGGCACAACTTATTTGAAGAAGTAATGGCTGAAAACTTCCCTAGCCTGGGGAAGAAAAAGCATCCAGATCCAAAAAGCCCAGAGAGTTCAAAATAAGATAAACCCAAAGAGACCCATAACAGAACACATTATAATTAAAATGTCAAAAGTTAAAGACAAGGAGACATCCCGATGGCAAACAAGCACATGAAAAAATGTTCAGCATCACTCATCATTAGGGAAATACAAACCAAAACTACAATGAAATATCACCTCACATTTGTCAGAATGCCTAACATCAAAAACACAAGGAACAACAAATTGGCAAGGATGTAGAGAAAAAGGAACCTTCTTGCACTGTTGGTGGGAATGAAAACTGGCACAGCCACTGTGGAAAAGAGTATGGAGATTCCTCAAAAAGTTAAAAATAGAAATACCCTAAGATCCAATAATTGCACTACTGGGTATTTGTCCCATAAATGCAAAAACACTAATTCAAAGGGATGCATGCACGCTTATATTTATAGCAGCCAAAAGGAAATTATGGAAGCAGTCCAAGTGTGCATCAATAGATGAATGGATAAAGAAGTGGTGTATGTGTGTGTATATATATATATCACTATTATACCATATATTGTATATATAATGGATGTATATATATATATATATAATGGAATATTAATGAGCCATAAAAAGAATGAAATCTTGCCATTAACAACATGGATGGAGCTAGACAGTATTATGTTAAGTGAATAAGTCAGAGAAAGACAAATACCATATGATTTCACTCATATGTGGAATTTAAGAAACAAAACAAATGAGCAAGTTTGGGGGTTGGGGGAAAGAGAGAGAAAGAGAGAGAAAAACCAGGAAATAGACTCTTAACTACTGAGAAAAACTGATGGTTACCAAAGGGAGGGTGGGTGGGAGGTTGGGTTAAACAGGTGATGGGATTAAGGAATACATTTGTCATGATGAGCACTGGGTGATGTATGAAATTGTTAAATCACTATACTATATACCTGAAATTAATATTACACTGTATGTTAACTATACTGGAAATAATAAAATAAAATAAAAAGACTAAGAGAGAATCTTAAAAGCAGCAAGCAAAAACAATTTGTTACATACAAGGGAACCTCCACAAGACTATCAGAAGGTTTTCAGCAGAAATTTGGCAGATAAGAAGATAGTGGTATAATATACTCAAAGTGCTGAAAGAAAAAAATAATCCAACCAAGAATACTTTACCTGGCAAAGTTATCATTCAGAATCAAAAGTGAGACAGAGAGTTTTCCAAACAAGTAAAAGCTAAAGGAGTTTATTACCACTAAGTTGGTCTTACAAGAAATGTTAAAGGGACTTCTTTAAGCTGAAAAGAAAGGAAACTAATTGGTAGCAAGAAAACATATGAAAGTAAAAATCTCAAAAGTAAAGGTAACTATATAGTAAAGGCAAAGGATTTATCACTTGTAAAGCTAGTATGACGGTTAGATGACATAATACTCCAATAAATTGGACAACCTAAAAGAAATGCATAAATTCCTAAAACTATACAACCTCCAACACTGAATCATAAAGAAACAGAAAATATAAACAGACCAATTACTAGTAAGGAAATTAAATTAACAATTTAAAAAACTCCTTACAAACAAAAGTCTAGCAGCGGATGGTTTCATTGGTAAATTCTACCAAACATTCAAAGAAGAATTAATACCAATCTTTCCCTAACTCCTCCATGAAGTAGAAAAGGGGGAAAAGCTTCCAAATTTATTTTACAAGGCCAGAATTACCATGACACCAAAACCAGAGAACACCACTAAAAAGAATAATGACAGCCCAATATCCCTGATGAACACAGATGCAAAAACACTCAAAAGAATATTATCAAACTGATTCAATAATATATTAAAAGGGTCATACATAATGATCAAGTGGGATTTATTCCAGGGAAGGCTGTATGGCTAAACATCTGTAAATCAGTCACTATGATATACCACATGAACATAATGAAGGATAAAAAGTATATGATCATCTCAATAGATGCATTTATGGGGCAACATCAATTTATGGTAAAAATTCTCAACATATATAAAAACAATGTATCTCAACATAATTAAAACCATATATGACAAGCTCACAGCTAGCATTATACCCAATAGTGAAAAGCTGAAAGCTTTTCCTCTAAGATCAGGAAGAAGAAAAGGATCCCTATTCTTATCACTTTTATTCAACATAGTACTGGAAGTCCTAGGCAATGCAATTAAGCAAGAAATAGAAATAGAAATAAAAGGCATCCAAATTGGAAAGGAAGTAGTAAAGCTGTTACTGTTTGCAGATGTCATGATACTACATACAGAAACCCCCAAGCATTCCATCAAAAAACTGTTAGAATAAATGAAGTCAGTAAATTTGCAGATACCAAATCAATATACAGAAATTTGTTGTTTCTATATACTAATAAGAACTAGCAGAAAGAGAAATTAAGAAACAATCTCATTTACAATTGAAACAAAAAGAATAAAATATTTAGGAATACATTTAACAAAGGAGCAGAAAAACCTGTACAATGAAAATTGTAAGACATGGATGAAATAAGTTGAAGATGACATAAATAAATGGGAAGATATCCCATGTTCATGAATTGGAAGAATTAATATTATTAAAATGTCCATACTACCTAAAGCAATCTACAGATTCACTGCAATCCCTATTAAAATCCAATGCCATTTTTCACAGAACAAGAATAAACAATTTTAAAATTTGTGTAAAACCACAAAAGACACCAAATATCAATAGTAATCTTGAGAAAGAACAACAAAATTGAAGACACCACACTCCAATTTCAAACTACCTTACAAATGTATAGCAGTCAAAACAGCATGATAATGGCATAAAAACAGACACATAGACCAGTGAAACATAATAGAGAGCCCAGAAATAAACCTACACACATATGGTTAATTAATTTACAACAACAAAGCCAAGAATATACAACGGTGAAAGGACAGTCTCTTCAATCAATAGTGTTGGGAAAACTGGACAGCTACAAGCAAAAGAATGAAACTAGACCACTAATTTATACCATACACAAAAATTATTCAAAACAGATTAAAGACTTTAATGTAAGACATGAAAACACAACTCTTAGAAGAAAGCATAAGTAGTAAGTTCTATAACAATGATCTTGCCAGTGATTTTTTTGGATTTGACACCAAAAGTAAAGGAACAAAAGCACAAATAAATAAGTGGGGCTATACTGAACTAAAAAGCTATGCACAGCAAAGAGAACTATCAACCAAATGTAAGAGCAACATATTGAATGGGAGAAAATATTTTCAAATTATATATCTGATAAGGGGCTCATATCCAAAATGTAAAAAGAACACAAAATAGCCAAAAAAAAAAAAAAAAAAATCCAATCATAAAATTGGGCAAAGTAGCTGAATAGACTTTTTTCCAAAGAAGACATACGGGTGACCAACAGGTACATGAAACATTGTTCGACATTACTAATCATCAGGGAAATGCAAATCAAAAGTACAATAAGATATATCTCACATCTGTTAAAATGGCTTTTATCAAAAAGAAAAGAAATAATAAGTTTTGGTGAGGGTGTGGAGAAAACAGAACCCTCATGCACTGTAGGTGGAAAGGTAAACTGGTTCAGCCACTATGAAAAATAGTATGGAGATTCCTCAAAGAATTAAAAATACAACTACCATATGATCCAGCACTTCAACTTCTGGGTATTTATCTATAAAAAACAAATACATAAACTCAAAAGGATATGCACCCCCATGTTCTTTGTGGCATTACTTACAATAACCAAGATATGGAAACAACCTATGTCCATCAACACATATATAAAGAAATATATAAAGAAACTGTGGTATATATACACAATGGGATATTATTTAGCCATAAAAAAGAATGCAGTCTTACTAACTGCAACAATATAGATATAACATTGGGTCATTATGCTATGTGAAATAAATCAACAAGAGACAAATAGTGTATGATCTCAATTATATGTGGAATCTAAAAACAAACAAATGAGGCAACAACAAAAAATGAACTCATAAATACTAAGAACAGATTGGTGGTTCCCAGAGATAGCAGTAAGGGGTGGATAAAATGGGTGAAAGGAGTCAAAAGGTACAAACTTCCAGTTATAGAATAGATAAATCATGATGATATAATGTACATCATGCTGATTATAGTTAATAATATTGTATTGCATATCTGAAAGTTACTAAGAGTAAATCTTATCAGTTCTCATCACAAGAAAAAAAATTCTGTAATTATGAGTGGTGATAGATATTAACTTGACTTATTGTGATGATACCTTCACAATATATACAAACATGGAATCATTATTTTGTATGTTTGAAACTAGTAGAGTGTTTTATGTCAATTATACCCAGTTAAAAGAAGAATAACTAGTACCAGTAGTACTAGTACTAGTAGTAGCAGCAGAATCAGAAGGAAGAGGAGTAAGAGGAGGAGGAGGAGGAGGAGAAGGACAACGACCATAAAGAGGAGGAGGAAGAAGAAGAAGAGGAAGAAGAAGAAATAATAATCAGAGAAGTTGTTGGATAAATCCTAAAGTAAAGATGCCTGTGTTTATGTTACTATTACCTGCCCTTCTGATCAACAAGAATGAATCAACTTATATCAAAGGCCTAGGCACACTCAATGTTTTTTTTTTTTTTTCTTTTCTTTTTTTAATGAACAAATAGTAGATAAACCCTCAAACATGGAAAGGATATGCAAATCTGTGTTCAGACTTATCTAGCTCCCTTTCCCTTTCCCTTGTAAAACAAAGCAATTCCGCTTTAAGTCCTCTGTAATATATTTTATTTTATAAGACAATACCAAGAAAGCTTAATCTATTTTACACATGGAAGGGCAACAGAGAAGACTTATCATGGCATGAGGGATGAGGTGTGCTTCCAGGAGCATTAGACCCAGCCATTAGTGCACACCAGCACACTTCTGATACCTGAAATTAATCCCATGGCAGTGGGAAAGCTTAGTCATGCAGACTGCACTTCCTGCTGAAAGCAAAACCAACAAAGTCAATACACGTGCAGGAGATTGCCTTTGAAGCTTAAGGACTATTTTCTCTGTCTGCCAAGACAATGCCATAGTATCATCTCTCTCATTTATTGCCTTAAAGAACCTTAATATTTTCCCTTATTTCTAGGATTTCATTAGATATCAATTATATCTATTTTGGCAATATATCATATTACTTTAGGGACTGAGTTGTGAAGCCAGAAACCTGAGTTCAAATCATAGTTCTTACATAAAGGGCAAGTTACCTAACCTATGAAGTCTTCAGATTCCTCATATTTATGATGGCATATTAACATCAATCTCTTGAGAATTTTTTTTTAAAGATTTTATTTATTTATTTGACAGACAGAGACATAGCGAGAGAGGGAACACAAGCAGGGGGAGTGAGAGAAGGAGAAGCAGGCTTCCTGCCGAGCAGGGAGCCCGATGCGGGGCTCGATCCCAGGACCCTGGGATCATGACCTGAGCTGAAGGCAGACGCTTAACGACTGAGCCACCCAGGCGCCCCTCTTGAGAATTTTTTGAGGATGCAGTTAGATAATGTGTGAAAAATATTTAGTGTGAGGAGGAGAGCGAGGAGGATAGTGAAATAGTAGGATCCTGAGCTCACCTTGTCCTATGGTCACAACAAATCAGCTACTACATGTAATTCAACTCACTTTGAAAATGACCTAAGCCTGGTAGAACAGATCTTCTATAGCTAAAAGCTTAAAGAAGAACTCACACTGACAACAGAAGGAGGGGAAGAGACACAGTGAGGAACCAAACCCCTCAACACGGCAACAACCCACAAGCAGGAGAGATATCCTAGGCAAAGAGATCCTTCATGAAAAGCAAGGGGATAAATCCTCAAATGAGGCATCCACAGCCCAGGAGACCTGCACGGGGAAGACAAGCCCTCATAATGTCTAGCTTTGAAAATTAGCAGGGCTTAACTCCAGGAAAGCCCAAGGGTCATAGGAAATGGAGTCTCCACTCTTCCAGGGCTAACATACCGTGTCACTTGGCCCAAAACCCAGCACAGAAGCAGTAATTAGGAAAGCACCTAGGGCACACTTAAAGGAGATTTATTTACTAAATCTGGAACGTGTGCCAGAGGCACAAGTATCTACAAAGCTTCCTCTGGGACTGGAGGTGCTGGCAGGCACCATTTCCTTGTCCTCCTTCAGTCTAGCTAGCCTGAAGCTCGAGTGCACCAGCTCCTACACTCTCCATCTGCTTGCTAGCACTGCTGGCCTCGCCTGAGCATTCCCCTGGGGTCCTGCCCCCACTCAACCTGCCTACCCCAGCAGGCACCCCTCCAAAGTAGCTCCTGCCCCACCAAGCCAAGTGGGCAACTCTAGTTGGGGCTGGATCCCCCAGAATGACTACCTGTCCCTGTCATAGTCAGCAGGCAGCCAAGCAAGACCAGTGCCCCTCCCAAATGACTCTTGCCCTATGGGGGGGGAGGGCAGGGGGGATGTAGCTCCACCCACCAGCACCTAGACAACAGCTAGAGCCTGGCCTCTTACTCAGTTATACAGGGAGCAAGCTCCACCCACAAATACACCCACAATGGCAGCACCAGGACCTCTCAGCCAGCTAGGCCAGGGGCAATCCATGCCTACCAAGGTGCCTGCAGTAGTTGCAGCAAATCATTGTTGAGAGCCAGGCTGAGGGACAGCCCTGTCCACCAGACTGCTTGCAGCAGTAGCAACCCAGCCACAACAGAACAGATCCCATAGCCCACACAGAAGATACCCTGGGAGCACTAGGTTCTGGTCACCAGGTAGGATTGTGCTACTGGGCACCACAGGCTACCTTTTACATGAGGCCATTACTTTCAATATCAGGAGCAACTGATGATCTAACATATGGTTTAAAATATAAAAAAGACACAGGGAGTGAGGCAAAATGAGGAGACAAAGGAATACAATCCAAACAAAAGAATACGACAAAACCCCAGAAAAAGAGCTAAATGTAATGGAGAAAAACCATCTACCTGCTAAAGAGTTTAAAATAATGATCATAAAGATAATAACAAGCTTGAGAGAAGAGTGAATAAACTCAGTAAAAATTTCAACAAAGAGATAGAAAAAAAAAAAAAAAAAAAGAGTCTGAGCTAAAAAAAGAAAAAATACAATAACTAAAATGAAAAATGCAAAAAAGGGAATCAATAGAGGATTAGAGGATGCAGAACACATCAGCAAGCTTGGAAGGTAGTGCAATGGAAGTCACCAAAACTCTACAGCAAAAATTAAAAATAATATTAATAATAAGGTAGGTTAAGGGGCATTTGTGACAATATCAAATGTAATAACACTTAACATTATAGGGGGTCCCAAAAGGAGAAGAGAGAGAGAAAGGGGCAGAAAACTAATTTGAAGAAATAATAGCTGAAAACTATCCCAATCTGGGGAACAAAACAGACATCTAGGTCCAGGAAGAACAGAGAACCCCAAACAAGATGAACCTACGGAGGTCCAACCTAAGACACATAATAATTAAGATGTAAAAATTAAAGACAAAGAGATAATCTTAAATTGGCAAGAAAAAATCATTTACATACAGAGGAAACCCACTAAGTCTATAACAAATTAAAAAAAAAAAAAATCAGCAGAAACTTTGCAGACCAAAGGGAGTGGCATGATATATTTAAAGATGTTGAAAGGAAAACAAAACAAAATGAAACAAAACAAGCAAACAGCAACAACAACAACAAAAATGCTACCAGGTATACCTGACCGGGCAAGGCTTTCATTCAGAATTAAAGAATAAAAGAATTTTCCAGACGAAGAAAAGTTAAAGGAGTTTACCACCACTGAACCAGCCTTACAAGAAATGTTACATGGGTTTTCTTAAGCAGAAAGGAAAAGACCATAATTAGAAAGGAATTATGAAATAAAAATTTCACTCATAAAAGCAAACATATAGTAAAGGTAGTAGATCGATGCCACATAAAGCTATATGAAAGTTAAAAGACAAAAGAAGTAAAATTAAATATAAAAAATTAGTAAAGGGGATTCACAAAATAAAAAGATGTAAAATATAATAAGATATATATATATAAAATGTAGATGGTAGGAGTAAAAATGTATTGTTTTTAGAATGTGTTAAAATTTAAGTGACCATCAACTTAATATAGATTGTAACATACATAGGATGTTATATATGAACCGCATAGTAATCACAGATCTAAAACCTATAACAGAAAACATAAAAAATTAAAGAGAAATAAATATAACAATAACACTAAAGAAAGTCATCAAATCTCATGGAAAGAGGAGAGAAGAGGGGAATAGATAAGAACTACAAAAACAACCAGAAAACAATTAACAAAATGACAATAGGTACATACTTATAAATAATTAAATGTAAATGGACTAAATGCTCCAATCAAAAGACATAGGGTGACTGAATGGATTAAAAAAAAAAAAAAAAAAGACCCAACTATATGCTGCCTAAAAGAAACTCACTGCAGATTAAAAGATAAACACAGATTGAAAGTGAAGGTATGGAGCAAGATATTCCATGTAAGTGGAAGCTCAGGGGAAAGCTAGTGTACCTATACTTATATCAGACAAAATAGACTTTAAAATAAAGCCTGTAATAGAGACAAAAAAGGGCAGTGAATAAAAATAAAGGGATCAACCCAACAAGAGGATATAATAATTGTAAATATCTATGTACCCAACATAGGAGCACCTGACTATATAAAGCAAACATTAATAGACATAAAGGGAGAATTTGATAGTAACACAATAATAGTAGGGGACTTTAACACCCCACTTATATCAATGAATAAATTATCCAGACAGAAAATCAATAAGGAATGCAGCTTTTAATGACATTAGATCACATGGACTTAACAAATAAAAACAGAATATTCCATCCAAAAATAGAATATACATTATTTTCAAGTGCACATATAACATTGGATAGATCACATGTTAGGCCACAAAACAAGTCTCAGTAAATGTAAGACTGAAATCATATCAAGGATCTTTTCTAACCACAAGAATATGAAACTATATATTATAAAAAACATACATACAAAAAACACATAGAGAGTAAACAACATGCTACTAAACAACCAATTAGTCAATGAAAAAATCAAAGAAAAAAACAAGGAGAGAAATAAAAATGGAAACATAACCGTTCAAAATCACTGGGGCACAAAAGTAGTTCTAAGAGAGAAGTTTACAGCAATTCAGGCCTACTTCAAAAAACAAGAAAAATCTCAAAGAGTCCAACTTTACATCTAAAAGAACTAGGAAAAGAACAACAAATCCCAAAGTTAGTAGAATGAAGAAAATAATAATAAAGATCAGAGTGAAAACAAATGGAATAGAGACTAAAATCAAAACAAAACAAAAACAAAAACAAACAAAAAACAGTAGAAAATATAAATGAAATGAAGAGCTGGTTCTTTGAAAAGATAAAATTGATAAACATTCAGCCAGACTCTGGGGCGCCTGGGTGGCTCAGCTATTAAGCGTCTGCCTTCGGTTCAGGTCATGATCCCAGGGCCCTGGGATGGAGCCCCACCTCAGGCTCCCTGCCCTGCAGGAAGCCTACTTCTCCCTCTCCTACTCCCCCTGCTTGTGTTCCTTCTCTGTCAAATAAAGAAATAAAATCTTAAAAAAAAACAAAAACATTCAGCCAGACTCACACGCACATAAATCACAAATGAAAGAAAAGTTAAAAATGGCACCACAAAAATACAAAGGATTTTAAAAGACTACTACTGAATACCAACAAATTTGACAACCTAAAAGAAATGGATAAATTCCTAGAAACAATCTTCCAAGATTGAATCAGGAAGAAATAGAATATCTGAACAGACCAATTACTAGGAATAAAATTGAGTCAGTAATCAAACACAAACAAAAACAAAAAACTCCAATAAATAAAAGTTCAGGATGAAATGACTTCACAGGCGAATTTTAACAAATATTTAAAGAAGAGTTCATACCTATCCTTCAAAACCTATTCCAAAAAGTAAAAGAAAGGAACATATATAAAAATATTTATTCTATGAGGCCAGCATTACCCTGATACCAAAACCAGACAAGGACACTACAAAAAAAAGAAAATTATAGATCAATATCCCTGATGAACATACATACAAAGATCTTCAACAAAATATTAGCAAACCACATTCAAAAATATATTAAAAGGACCATTCACCACAATCAAGTAGGACTTATTCCGGGGAGAGGCAAGGATTGTTTAATATATGTTGTAATACACATTAACAAAATGAAGGATAAAATCATATGCTGATGATTAAAATCATCACATGATGATGTTGATAAAATCATATGATAATATCTCATTAGATGCAGAAAAAGCATTTAATAAAATTCAACATCTATGCATGATAAAAATTCTCAAAGTGGGTATAAAGGAAAACATATCTCAACATAATAAAGGTCATATATGGAAAAAAAGAGACACATCTAACATATTATATGCTAAAAGCTAAAAGCTTTTCCTCTAAAGTCAAAATAAGATAAAGATGCCCACTCACTACTTTTCTTGAACATAGTATTGGAAGTCTTTTTTTTTTTCTTTTTTAAGATTTTATTTATTTATTTGACAGAGAGAGAGATCACAAGTAGGCAGACAGGCAGGCAGGCAGGCAGAGGGAGAGGGAAAAGCAGGCTCTCTGCTGAGCACAGAGCCCAATGTGGGACTTGATCCCAGGACGCTGGGATCATGACCTGAGCCGAAGGCAGACGCTCAGCTGACTGAGCCACCCAGGTGCCCTAGTATAGTACTGGAAGTCTTAACAAAAGCAATCAGAGAAGAAAAAGAAACAAAAGGTATCAAAATACATAAGGAAGAAGTAAAACTATCACTATTTACAGATGACATCATACTGTATATAGAAAACCTTAAACTCTCCCCCAAAAACTATTATAATAAATGAATTCAGTAAAGTTGCAAAATACAAAATCAATATACAGAAATCTGTTCCATTTTTACACACTAATAACAAACTAGCTGAAAGAGAAATTAAGAGAACTATCCTATTTACAAATGCATCAAAAAGAATAAAATATCCAGGAATAAATTTAACCAAGGAGGTAAAAGAACTGTACTCTAAAAACCATAAGGCATTGATGACACAAAATAAAGAAATTAAAGATGTCACAAATAAACGGAAGTATATCCCATGTTCATGAATTGGAAGAATTAATATTGTTAAAATGTCCATGCTACCCAAAGCAATCTACAGATTTGATGTAATCTCTATCAAGATGCCAATAGCATTTTTCACAGAACGAAAATAAATAATTCTAAAATTTCTATGGAACCACAAAAGGCCCCAAATAGCTGAAGCAATCTTGAGAAAGAACAAAATTGGAAGTATTACAATCCCCAATTTCAAAAATATATTAAAAGGACCATTACTACAAAGCTGTAGTAATAAAAATAGTATGGTACTGGTGCAAAAATAGATACATAGATCAAAAGGACAGGATAGAGAACCCCTAAATAAATCCACACTTATACAATCAATTAAATATGACAAAAGAGTCAAGAATATATTATGAGGAAATGACAATCTGTTCAATAGATGGTGCTGGGAAAACTGGACTGATACATGCAAAAGAATGAAACTGGACTATTTCCTTATACCATATGCAAAAATAAACTCAAAATAGATGAAATACCTGAAACCATAAAACTCCTAAAAAAGATACACAGGTGGTAAACTCTTGGACATCAACCTTAGCAATATTTTTCTGGATATGTCTTCCTAGTCAAGGAAAACAAAAGCAAAAAACTAAAAAAAATTTGGACATCAAACTAAAAAGTTCTTGTACAGTGAAAAAGAAACCATCAACAAAGCAAAAAGGTAATCTACTGAATTGGAGAAGATACTTGCAAATGATATATCTGATAAGGATATATATATACCAAAATATATAAAGAAGTCATATAACTTAACACCAAAAATCACAAATAATCCAATAAAAAATGGGCAAAGGATCTGAATAGACATTTTTCCAAAGAAGACATAGAAATGGCCAATAAACACACGAGAAGATGCTCAACATCACTAATCATGAGGGAAATACAAATGAAAACCACAATGAGATATCACCACACACCAGTTAGAATGGCTAGAATCAAAAAGACAAGAACTAACAAGTTTTGATGAGAATGTAGAGAAAAGGGAACCATCATGCACTGTTGGTGGAGATATAAACTGGTGCAGCTACTGTTGAAAACAGTATGGAGGTTCCTCAAAAAAAAAAAAATGAAAAATAGAAATGTCAGATGACTCAGTAATTCCACTTCTGGGTATTTACTGAAAGAGAATAAAAATACTAATTTGAAAAGATATATGCATCCTTATTTTTATTGCAGTGTTATTTTCAATAGCCAAGATATGGAATCAAACTAAGTGTCCATCAATAGATGAATGGATAAAGATATGGTATATATACACAATGGGATCTCATTCATCCATAAAAAGGAATGCCATCTTGCCATTCATGATAACATGAATGTACCTAGAAGATATTATGCAAAGTGAAACAAGTCAGACTGAGAAAGACAAGTATCACATGATTTCACTTATATGTGTAATTTAAAAACATGAGTAAACAAAAACAGAAACAGAGTCATAAATACAGTTGTATTTATTTGCCAGAGGGAAAATGGGAGGGAAAATAGATGAAATAGATGAAGGGAATTAAGAGGTATAAACTTCCAGGTATAAAATAAATAAGTCACAAGGATGAAAAGTACAGCATAGGGAGTAGTCCATAATACTGTTATAACTTTGGTAACAGATGGTAAGTACACTTTGTAAGCATGTATATAATGTATGTAATTGCCAAATCACTCCGTTTTACACCTGAAAGTAATACAATATTGAATGTCAGCTATACTTCAATTAAAAATTATACATACATACATACATACATACATACAAATTGGGCAGAGGAGAGATAACATGCCCAGAAGAAAACCAGGTGAATAGGGTGTTATAAAAGCCAGGGCAATGAGCGCCTGGGTGGCTAGTTGGTTAAGTGACTGCCTTCGGCTCAGGTCACAATCCTGGAGTCCTGGGATCGAGTCCCACATCGGGGTCCCGGCTCAGCGGGGAGCCTGCTTCTCCCTCTGACCCTCTCCCCTCTCATGCTGTTTCTCCCTCTCTCTCTCTCTCAAATAAATAAAATCTTAAAAAAAAAAAAAAAGCCAGGGCAAGTTTTTTTCAGAAAGAATAAAGTGATCATCTGCATAAAGCATTTCTGAGAGGCAGTGAGATGAGATCAAGATCACTGGTGACCTTAGATCTTTTTAAAGAGGAATGAAGAAGAGAAAGACAAATACTCCATGATTTCATTTATATGAGCTATCTAGAGTATTAAAATCATAGACAGAAAGTGCAATGGTTCCAGGGACTGGAGGAGGGAAGTGGGAGAGTAGAGAGTTTTCATTTCATTGTTAAAGAGTTTCAGTTGGGGAAAACGGAAAGAGCTTTGGAGATGGATGATGGTGATGGTTGCACCAATAGTATCAATGTTCTTAATACCACTGAATTGTACACTTAAAATTGGTAAACATGGTAAATATTATGCTATGTGTATTTTACTACACTAAAAAAAGTTAAATTGAATGTGGTATTTGATAAATAATAACCATTCTTATTTTATTACTATATATTCAATGTATATATGACTGTAAGTATATAAATACACGTATTATAGGAATACATAATATACACTCTAATGCTCTTCAAATTTAGGAGGGTTACGTCTCAAGCTAATGAATGTGAATGAATCCTGAAGAGTACCTATAAAGCATTTATAATCTATGTAATGTAGTACCTTGAACTATTACTGGGTATATGGCAATACGTTTTAAAACTGTGGAGCTATTAAGTGTTGTTGGGTGGGCTGCTGGGTTCACTTATCAGCAAAGTAACAGCTCTGCATACTCGCCTTACAGAACAAACAATTCACATTTCTGCCTTAGGAAAATTAAATCTATTGCTCTTCTCTATTTCTATCCCTAAAGTTTGCTATCAAATACTCAAACCTGTTAATACTGGATCCACGGACATTAATGATCCACTTTCTATTTTATACAGCACACATCCTTGCCTTCTCCCTTTCCCTGAGGTTCTAACAGCATTATGAAAGTGTCTTTGACTCCTCTCAAACTACTTTTCCGCTACTACTTCACCTCTAACATGGAGACTTTTCTTTCTTTACTCTTTACTCTGTGTTGTCATAGACCTTCTTTATCCAAGTGCAGTAGGATGAATCATGGACTATTACATTTTGTTTATTATTCCCTCTTACCTAATAGACTGTGAGTACCATGGGGACAAGGGATCATGTTTTACACATCTTCATAGCAATAGAGCCTGTTCTATTAACTTACTTAGCAAGCTTATTTGGCACAAGCTCATAAAATATCTGCGATGTACCAGGTGCCATACTAGGTACTTGGGTTTCACCAGTGGATAAGGAAGACAACCTCCCTGCTTAGGCTAGAAGACAAACACTGAACAGGTAAGTGAAGGCATAATGAGTGGTAGTAAAGGGAAGTCTGAAGTCTAAAGGAAGGGCAGGCTGTCACTGCTAGATGATGTCAAAGAGGCTTGTCCCAGGCTAGAGGAATAGCCCTGGGAAAAGCCTGAGGCAGAATCTATACAAACTGAGACAATGACTGAGCTTCCCTAGGGCTGGAGTTTGGAAAACCAGGGGGTCAGTGTTACAGAACAGACAGACCAGGAAAGAGGAAGGTGTCCAGGTTCTTCAGGGCCTTGTGGATTATTTTGTGTAGTTTTCAGTTATGAGAAGGCAATGAATGGTTTTCAACAAAGATGTGACAGGATCAGATTTGCAGTTTGAAAGGACACCTGGGTGCTATATGGACTGGACCTGAGGAAAAAGCGTTTTTGGGGGGACCAGTCAGGAAACCCATTACAAAATCCAGATGAGATGTAATGGTGGCTCAGATCAGGAGTGTGTTGGGAGAGATGGAGAGGAGTGGACAAGTTTGAGAGATAATTAAAGGGCAAAATGAGCAAACTTTTTTATTCATTTGACATGGAAAGAGTATGAGAGGTAGAAAAGAGTTGAGGATGAAACTTGGCTGTTAATTTGAGAAATCCCACACTGATGCCAGTTATTCCTTAAGCCCGGGGCAGATCTTAGCATTCCTATGATTACAACTCTCCAGTGGCTCCACTTTGCTTTGAGGATAAAGTGCACCTTTTTAGCACAGAGGGTAGATCACGATCTGGACCCAACCTCAACTCTGTATTTTGGCTTTTTTTTTATTTCACTGATGCCTAATTCCATGTAGTTCTCTAAACAAGCCACACTGTTGTATCTTTTATATCTTCCCCTCCTTTCCTAAACTTATATTTTTTTCCACACATAATTCCTGAAAATTCCAAAAATCTTTCAAATCAGCTATTCATGATTGTAAAGCCTAGCTTCTGCTAGCTTATTTCTTTCTCTCTACTCCTTTTTTTACTTTAAATAAGTTTATTTTTATACTTATCACATGCCATTGGAATATTGTGTTTGTTGCTGCTGCTGTTTATATATTTTTAACAAAAATACTTCAATATTTTAACCTCAGCAGATCTATCAATTTATTTATTCCCTACAGGCTGAGATAAATTGGATGTTAGCATATAAAACACTGAAACTAGAAAATTGTATGATGTTTTCCCTTCTTGTTTAGAGAACCAAACTAAGAATAAACTGCAAAAACAGAGAGATTTTCTTACAAAATTCTGAAGTAATCAACTTTAGAAAGAGAATGAAGAAAAAGAAAATAAAGCAAAAATGTATGAAGTGCTGGTCACTACTATGCTGGATCGCATTACTTAAATTATCTCTTTTTATCTTTAGAATGATCCTATGAGGCTAGTTTCATTAATTCTGTGCAGTATTCAATCTCTACCTTTTGGAAACTCTAGGGATAAATTTAGGAACCTTCACAGTGCTGCTCACAGGAAACTAAAAGGCATTGCTCATTGTTTTCCCCAGGGCAGGCCCCAGATGACTTCTTCCTTGCTTTAACTCTACATTATAGGGAATGACATCATTAAACTGGCACTCCATTTATGCGGCATGAAGGGGGAACCTTGTCAGAGATAAATTTGATTGCTGTTCTGTCATAATAAAGGTCTCATCTTTCCTTGTAAAGACTCTAAATTCTTACCAAAGCATCAGGGAAATGCACACAATAATAATGTAAAAAAGGACAAGAAGAAGAATTCTTGGGATTCTTTCCATACAAAAGACATGTACTTCTTTGGAACCGGTTCTCAATGACCCTTGCTTGCATGGCAATGAATTCCAAACCTCCCTGGAGAATTATTTACCCATAATGCCTTGCATTTTTGTTTGCTTCTTGGACTTGGGGAAGTAGAACACTATAACCAAAAGTACATGGAAGTTAAATTTGCTTTCTTTTATTTGCCACTTCTGGAAAATGACCTAACTTCAAGCACCCATTTTTTTAAATCTACACTAGTGATAATAATACCAATTGGACAGTATGTTGAGAAACTTAAATGAGTTTGGGAATATAAAACTCTAGCATTATGCACGGCACATAATAAATTAATAAATTATTTTTTATTTATTTTATGCTGGATTATTTGGAGTCTGGACTTTAAAAAGACAGCCTCTTGGGATGCCTCGGTGGTTCAGTCAGTTAAGTGTCTGCCTTTGGCTCAGGTCATGATCTAGGGGTCCTGGGATTGAGTCCCCCATCAGGCTCCTTGCTCAGCCTCTTGAGAAGCACACATATGATAATTAAAAAATAATGAATTTTGATACATTAGCTGTGGATACATTGGCTGCTAACCTGTAGCATTAACCTTTCACAGGGATTGCTAGATTTGTAGGGAAAATCATTAGCAACAGAGGCCACATCAACAGTAAATGAATTCTCATGCTGTGGACAACATAGCTCAGTTTAACTCAAATTCTATTAAAACATATTTTTCTTTCATTTCTCTTTTTACCTCTAAGTAAGCTTTTATGGAAAATTAGTTGCTGGAGAATATGACCAACAAAGTCAGTTTATGTGGAAATGCTCCATATGCTATACACTTTATTTGAAGAAATTAACACTGCCAAGGCTAATTTTGACATTTACACACTTTTCCCATCAAAATGCATGAAAATTCTATATGGAAACATTAAAAGAACATAGTAATTCCACCTCTAAAGAACAAAAGAAAAACCTGAACAAAAGGACAGCGGCCTTCAGGCTTAGTGATAAGAACAGTTAACAGTGACCTGTCAGCCTAGTTTGTTCTTTGAAGTTTTTTCTTTTTTTCTTTGTAGTTGGTTACAAGCTGAATTATCTCTATGCCAATGACTTTCAAATTTATAATTTCAATCAAACAACCTTCCTTGAGGCGCCTGTCATCTTCAAAACTCCATTTGAGCGCACAAAGCATTGCTGAAAATACAACTCGGCACCAAACTTTCCACCAGCGCATTTTTCATCTCTTTTTCATTCAGTTACTACCAAGCCTGTCATTGCCACTTTATTTCCTTCACCCCAACCATCTAAATCCCATTGATTCTTCTCTCTGAATATTCTCATGTGGGTCGAACTTCCCTTCAACATGACTGCTGCTATAGAGGTCTGACCCCCTCCGTCCCACTCCACTAATGAAGTAGTCTAACCTGCTCTGACTTCTCAACTCACTCCACTCCATTCTTCACCTTTGAGTCCATGATCTTTCCCAAGAGTAAGTGTAAATCTGTTCATATCATCTCCCTCTCTAGATCCCTTGCAGATATTTAAAAGAGACATTTTTTTCTTTTTTCATTTTTTTAACTTTTCAAAGAGGATACATAATCTTGCTTCTGATGGCCTTTTTGACCTCAAACCTCTGCCCTACCACCATAGCCGTTTCCTTGAACTGCCATGTTAACTTTCATATTCCAGCCTTTTCACATACTGTTTCTTTGCCCTGAAGTACTCTTTGCAACCCCAAAATCACTATCACCTACCAATATTCCCATTTCAACATAGAGATTACTTTCTGAGGGAAGCCACCTTACCTTGGTTTCCCCAGATGGATTAAAGGTCCTTCTTGTGTAGTTTCAAAGAACATGCATTTCTCATAACATGGAATTCATAATAATTGTTTTAGGCTCAGTTGTTTATCTGCACTAGAGTACAAATTCCCTGAAAGCAAGGGAATGTATATTATGTTTACCTCAAGGCCTAGTTTGGTATCTGGAGCACAAAATATGCTCAGTGTGTTAAATATACAAATGTGTATTCAGTCTGATGTCTACTCTCCTACCTCAGTGAGAAAATCAAAGTGTTCAGAAGAGAATTTCCACCTGCTCCAATACCATTTTTAAAACCTACACAAATCTGTGTCCTTCTACTCAGCCTTTCCTTGGTTGAGCACTAGGGCATTCACTCAAGGACATCAGCCATGTTTTCTTCCCTCTTTCACCTTTACCATTTATTTTCCTTGTCTAATAGATCATTCCAAGGCAAGTAAATATGTTATCCTTTCTCTCATTCCAAAACAAGAAAACAATTTACACTTACTACTCTACTTTCTGACACATTTTTCACTTCTATTTAAACAAAATTCTTTGAAGGCGTTGTCTCTACTTGCTATCTCTAATTGCCCTCCCTCTATTTTCTATTAAACCGTTTCTAGTCAGATTTTTATCTCATGCTAATATCATAGATGGCCTCCATGTTGCTCAAGTCAGTGGTTAATTCTTAGTCATTTTGGTCTTCTTGGTCCAGGATTTGGCACATTTCATAACTCCCTTCTCCTTGAGAAGTTTTTATTTCTAGTTTTTCCTCCTACTTTTTCTGGGTACTCTTTCTTAGTTCCTTTTGTTAATTCTTCTGCATCAACCTGAACTCTAAATATCTATACATCTCATGCTCACCCTTCAGACTTGTCCACAAAGTTTAAAAGTGTTCTTTGTCAATAATTCCCCCCATTCTTATTTTCAGCCCCAACTTCTTTTCTGAAATCCAGACTTGCATAGCTGACTCAATATTCCCAAAGGAATACCTAAAATTCATCCCATTTTGAACATATCCAAACCAGAAGTTCTGCTCTCTGTAAAACTTTGTTCCACACACAGTTATGCCCCTCTTAAGTAATGGAAACTGCATGCCCTCCGGGTGCTTAGGCAAAAACTTTGGGATCATCTTTAACAGACCAGAATTGCTTTTGACTCTATCTTCAAAATAGATCTAGAATCTTACCACTTCTCACTGCTTCCAGGGCTAGCATTCTTACTCAAGCCATCATCATCTCTTACATGGATTATCACACCAGATTTCTAGAGGTCTCCCTGCTTCTGCCTTTGTTCTCCTACAAAATATTCTCCATACAACCACCAGAATGATAATTTAAAATGTTAAGTTAGGTCACATCACTCCTCCAACAAAAGTTGGAGTTCTTACTAGAAACTTCAAGGCCCTAGCACCCAGTCCTTGACTGCTTCTGACTTTGTCACCTATTACTTTCTCCCTGCCTCACTCTGCCTTAGAAACACTGGACTCCCTGTTCTTGCTTGTTCATGCCAGACACACTCTTGCCTTTGCACAGGCTGTTCCATCTGCTTGGAGCACTCTTCCTTCAGGTATCTACAGGTTTCCTACTTTCACTTCATTAGTCTTTGCTCAAATTCCATTTCAATTAAGGTTACACTGACTAGCCACATTATAATTTCACTCTTTTCCCACACTTTCCATTCCCCTTACCCAGATCTAGTTTTTTTTATAATTTCAAAGTACTTACAATCTTGTCATATACTGTGTACCAAATGTTCTTATGTCTCTTCCTCCCATTAGAATATAAGTTCCTTGAAGGAAGTTTGTTTCTGTCTGTATGGTTCACTACTGGATTCTCTGTTTCTCCTAGAATAATTCCTGATACATAATATGTTCTCAATAAACATTTATGAAGTCAATAACCATGCCTGTAACAACAAAAATCTTTATTCTCTTTAGTTTATTAAATTAACAGCAAGGTGTTTGAAAGATAGTGATCCTATCTACTCTTTGAGAATTTAGAACATAGCATGTGCTTTTCATATATATGAAATAAACACATTGATGTTCAAACCTAAAACAATACTCAGCTCAGGTTGAATCAAGGCCCATTCATTTGCCATATGGTGAAAGTGAGCCTGCTCCTCAAACAAATGTACAGTCATAACTCATTATAAAACTAATTATTTCTCCTTGGGGTGCCTGGGTAGCTCAGTCAGTTAAGCATCCAACTCTGATTTCTGTTCAGGTCATGATCTCAGGGTCATGAGATCGAGCCCTGAGTTGGGTTCCATGCTGGGTGTGGAGCCTGCTTAAGATTCTCTCTTTCTCCCTCTCCCTCTGCCCCTCCCTCCATCCCACTCTTTTACTTTCTCTCTCTCTCTGTCTCTCTCCACCCTCTAAAAACAAAACAAAACAAAAATTAAAAAAATTATTTTTCTTTATAGAAATTTTGAAAAGATTTTATTTATTTATTTGAGGGAGAGTAAGAGAGTACAAGAGAGGGGAGGGTCAGAGGGAGAAGCACACTCCCCACTGAGCAGGGAGCCAGATAATGTGGGACTTGATCCTGGGACTCTGGGATCATGACCTAAGCCAAAGGTGAGCTTAACAGACTGAGCTACCCTGTCACCTCTTTATAGAATTTTTTGAAAATCTGAAGTATAAAAAGAAAAATATACTCATAATTACATAACACAGAAATTAACACTGATAATATGAATGTATTTACCTCCAGTTTTTCCCCACATACATGTGCATATATGTTCAAATGCCTAAAAATCTAATCATATAGTATGCATATATTTTTTTATGATTCATCCTTTCAAATTTATTTTAATCACACGAATAACATATGGATTACATTTTCATACAAAATACAGTAAAAGCAAAATCGCTCTTGACCAATAGCGTGATCACTTTGCTATGTTCAAGTCTGTTTATATTTCAGAATGCATCCTGTTGGTAAATCTGTTTATACAAGGTATGGAAATAAATCTTCTCCATTTTAATAATTCGAAGTTATGCTCAAATTCTGCCTCATTTGTAAATGTAGGGCAACCAGTCAACTAGTGATACATCATCCATTTTGTTGGAGTTACGAGTGAGATGCCCCAGGTTATTTGTCAGGTTTGAAGTTTGTTATTACCTAGAAAGCAGGCAACCCTGGTCACTTGCCACTCTACTGTCCTTATTTAGAGCAACTCTACACACTGGAGAAAAGTAATTGATTGGGACAATTATTTAGCCAGCCTTCACACCTGTGCCTTCATAGCAGTCAACCAACCTGCTAAACAACAAATAAATAAGAACAAACACACTTTTCTGCTGAAAATAAAAACCATTGTTTCTTAAGTATCTTAATAATGGTAACAGAACCAATTCTACCTGAATGAGATGGATAATTTCACACAGAGAAAGGTATAAAGAATTGCTTTTTCCTCAAGTATCTGGTTACTTAAAACAAAGCATTTATTTTTGGTTTGTCTGTGTGTTCTTTTCTTCTTTTTTGATGTTCATGAAATGAGGCAAAATAGCCTTATTTTTCCACTTAACTTTCATTATCTTTCCCATCAGGAATAGAATAACTCACTCTTTTTCTTGAGTCAGTGTGAAAACTGTCCTCCTTTAACCCATCACATAAACTACACCAAGATCCAGGGGGGCGGAGCAAGATGGTGGAGGAGTAAGAGACCTGGATTTTGTCTGGTCTCAGGAATTCAGCTGGATAGGCATCAAACCATTCTGAACACCTACAAACTCAACAGGAGATCGAAGAAAAGAATAGCAACAACTCTCTGAACAGAAAAGCGACCACTTTCTGGAAGGTAGGACGTGCGGAGAAGTGAATCCGAGGTGATATTCAGGAGGATAAACGGCGGGGGAGGGGCCTCTGTCAGCCGCTTCTGGCAAGTGATAGAACCACGGAGCACAAAATCTGAACTTATAGAAGTCGGCTCCACTGAAGGATGTCACTCCGGTGGCTAAGTGGGGGGGGGGGTGGAACCCTCGCGGGACAGTGTGGTCTCAGGACACTCGGGGTCACAGAAAGACCGGGGGTACCTGAGTGCGGCAGAGCTCCCAGGTATCGGAGCGGGGAAGCCGGCTGCAGAGATGGAGCCCAGGAGCGGGCTCTCAGCTCAGGGTTGCCATAAACCATGATCCGGGGCACAGTTAGGCCACTGCTCCTCCAGCAGGGACCCAACAAGCGGCAGATCCAGGGAGACTCACCTTTTTCCCCTGGGAGGAGCGGCACGGGAGCGCACCACCGGGATCTGCTGGGTTTGGAGTCTCCACACGGGGTCGGGTGCCAGAGATAGAAACCCACGGTCACAGGCCGGGAGAGCATGGAGTGCGACCGGAGACCGGGGAGACAGGAGTGACTGACGGCTTTTCTCTGGGGTCACACTGAGGAGTGGGGCCCCGAGTTCTCAGCTCCTACGGGGCGGAGATTGGGAGGCCGCCATTTTCACTCTCCGCCTCCAAAGCTGTACGGAAAGCTTGCAGGGAACAAAAGCTCCGGAGAACAAACCCGAGCAGATTACTTAGCCCGGACCGACAAGGGCGGGGCAATTCTGCCTCTGGCAAAGACATTTGGGAACCATGGCAACAGGCCCCTTCCCCAGAAGATCAGCAAGAACAGCCAGTCAAAACCAAGTTTACCGATCAATGAGAACGGCAGAACTCCAGCACTAGGGGAATACTGCAAATAGAATCCATGGCTTTTTTACCATGATTCTCTAGTCTTTCAAAGTTAATTTTTTTTAACTGTCTTTTTTTTTTTTTTTTTGAATTTTTCTTTTTCCCTTTTTCAACCAACATCTTATCAATCCCTTTTTTAAAAAACATTTTTATTTTTCATTGTTAGAGTCATATTCTATCCCTTCACAGTAGTTACCCGTATTTTTGGCATATATATATAAGTTGTTCTCTCTTTAAAATTTTGAGATAGTTTCTTCTAACAGATCAAAATATACCCTAAATCTCTAGTGTATGGTTTTTTTCTACTCCCCTGCCTGATCACATTCTCTCCCTTTTTTTTTCTTCTTTTTTTTTTTAAATCCTCCTTTCTTTTTTCAAACAACTTCTTATCAATTCCTTTTATAAAATTTTTTATAATTTCCAACTTTACATTCATATTCCATCCCTTCATTATATCAACCCTTATTTTTGTACATATATAAGTTTTTCTTTCTTTAAAATTTTGAGAGGCACTTTCTTCTAACAGACCAAAAATACACCCAAAATCCAGTGTGTGGCACTGATCTATATACCAGCCTGATCCTATTTGATCATATTCTGTTTTTTTTTGTTTTGTTTAGTGCTGTTTTTGTTTGTTTTTATCTTTTTCTTTTTCTTTTTCTTTTTTCTCTCTTTCCCTTTTTTTCCCACTGCTTCAGGTCTTTTCTGACTTGTTTAGAGTATATTTTCTGGGAACATTGTTACTCTGTTAGCATTTTGTTCTCTCATTCATCTACTCTCCTCTGGACAAAATGACAAGATGGAAAAAATCACCTCAACAAGAACAAGAGGTAGTACCGACTGCCAGGGACCTACTCAATACGGACATTAGTACGATGTCAGATCTAGAGTTCAGAATCATCACTTTAAAGATATTAGCTGGGCTTGAAAAAAGCATGGAAGTTATTAGAGAAACACTTTCTGGAGAAATAAAAGAACTAAAATCTAACCAAGTCGAAATCAAAAAGGCTATTAATGAGGTACAATCAAATATGGGGGCGCTAACTGCTAGGATAAATGAGGCAGAAGAGAGAATCAGTAATATAGAAGACCAAATGATGGAAAATAAAGAAGCTGAGAAAAAGAGAGATAAACAACTACTGGATCACGAGGGCAGAATTCGAGAGATAAGCGATACCATAAGACGAAACAACATTAGAATAATTGGGATCCCAGAAGAAGAAAGAGAGAGAGGGGCAGAAGGTATAACGGAGCAAATTATAGCAGAGAACTTCCCTAATTTGGAGAAGGGGACAGGCATCAAAATCCAGGAAGCACAGAGAACCCATCTCAAAATCAATAAAAATAGGTCAACACCCCAACATCTAATAGTAAAACTTATGAGTCTCAGAGACAAAGAGAAAATCCTGAAAGCAGCTCGGGAGAAGAGATATGTAACCTACAATGGTAGAAACATTAGACTGGCAACAGACCTATCCACAGAGACCTGGCAGGCCAGAAAGGACTGGCAGGATATATTCAGAGCACTAAATGAGAAAAATATGCAGCCAAGAATACTATAGCCAGCTAGGCTGTCATTGAAAATAGAAGGAGAGATAAAAAGCTTCCAGGACAAACAAAAACTAAAGGAATTTGCAAACAGGAAACCAGCCCTACAAGAAATCTTTAAAGGGGTCCTCTAATAAGCAAAGAGAGAGCCTAAAAGCAACATAGACCAGAAAGGAACACAGACAATATACAGTAACAGTCACCTTACAGGCAATACAATGGCACTAAATTCCTATCTTTCAATAGTTACCCTCAATGTAAATGGGCTAAATGCCCGAATCAAAAGACACAGGCTATCAGATTGGATTAAAAAACAAGACCCATCGATATGCTGTCTGCAAGAGACTCATTTTAGACCCAAAGACACCCCCAATTTGAAAGTGAGGGGGCGGAAAACCATTTACCATGCTAATGGACACCAAAACAAAGCTGCAGTGGCAATCCTTATATCAGACAAATTAGATTTTAAACCAAAGACTGTAATAAGAGATGAGGAAGGACACTATATCCTACTTAAAGGGTCTATCCAACAAGAAGATCTAACAATTGTAAATATCTATGCCCTTAACATGGGAGCAGCCAATTCTATAAGGCAATTAATAACAAAAGCAAAGAAAGACATCGACAACAATACAATAATAGTGGGGGACTTTAACACCCCCCTCACTGAAATGGACAGATCGTCTAAGCAAAAGATCAGCAAGGAAATAAAGACTTTAAATGACACACTGCACCAAATGGACTTCATGGATATATTCAGAACATTCCACCCCAAAGCAACAGAATACACATTCTTCTCAAGTGCCCATGGAACATTCTCCAGAATAGATCACATCCTAGGTCATAAATCAGGTCTCAACTGGTACCAAAAGATTGGGATCATTCCCTGCCTATTTTCAGACCACAATGCTTTGACACTAGAACTCAATCACAAGAGGAAAGTCAGAAAGAACTCAAATACATGGAGGCTAAAGAGCATCCTACTGAAGAATGAATGGGTCAACCAGGAAATTAAAGAAGAATTAAAAAAATTCATGGAAACCAATGAAAATGAAAACACAACTGTTCAAAATCTTTGGGATGCAGCAAAGGCAGTCCTAAGAGGAAAGTATATAGCAATACAAGCCTTTCTCAAGAAACAAGAAAGGTCTCAAGTACACAACCTAACCCTACACCTAAAGGAGCTGGAGAAAGAACAGCAAATAAAGCCTAAACCCAGCAGGAGAAGAGAAATAATAAAGATCAGAGCAGAAATCAATGAAATAGAAACTAAAAGAACAGTAGAACAGATCAACGAAACTAGGAGCTGGTTCTTTGAAAGAATTACCAAGATTGATAAACCCCTGGCCAGACTTATCAAAAAGAAAAGAGAAAGGACCCAAATCAACAAAATCATGAATGAAAGAGGAGAGATCACAACCAACACCAAAGAAATACAAACAATTATAAGAACATATTATGAGCAACTCTATGCCAGCAAATTAGATAACCTGGAAGTAATGGATGCATTCCTAGAGATGTATCAACTACCAAAACTGAACCAGGAAGAAATAGAAAACCTGAACAGACCTATAACCACTAAGGAAATAGAAGCAGTCATCAAAAATCTCCCAAAACACAAAAGCCCAGGGCCAGATGGCTTCCCAGGGGAATTCTACCAAACATTTCAAGAAGAATTAATACTTATTTTTCTGAAACTGTTCCAAAAAATAGAAATGGAAGGAAAACTTCCAAACTCATTTTATGAGGCCACCATTACCTTGATCCCTAAACCAGACAAAGACCCCATCAAAAAGGAGAATTACAGACTAATATCCCTGATGAACATGGATGCAAAAATTCTCACCAAAATACTAGCCAATAAGATCCAACAGTCCATTAAAAGGATTATTCACCACAACCAAGTGGTATTTATCCCTGGGCTGCAAAGTTGGTTCAACATCTGCAAATCAATCAATGTGATACAACACATTAACAAAAGAAAGAACAAGAATCATATGATCCTCTCAATAGATGCAGAAAAAGCATTTGACAAAGTACAGCATCCTTTCTTTTTTTTTTTTAATTTTTTTATTGTTATGTTAATCCCCATACATTACATCATTAGTTTTAGATATAGTGTTCCATGATTCATTGTTTGACAGCATCCTTTCTTGATCAAACTATTTATAGTGTAGGAATAGAGGGTACATACCTCAATATCATAAAAGCCATCTATGAAAAACCTACAGCAAATATCATTCTCAATGGGGAAGAACTGTGAGCTTTCCCCCTAAGGTCAGGAACGTGGCAGGGATGTCCACTATCACCACTGCTATTCAACAGAGTATTAGAAGTCCTAGCCACAGCAATCAGACAACAAAAAGAAGTCAAAGGCATCCAAATCGGCAAAGAAGAAGTCAAACTCTCACTCTTTGCAGATGATATGATACTTTATGTGGAAAACCCAAAAAACTCCACCCCAAAACTACTAGAACTCATACAGGAATTCAGTAAAGTGGCAGGATATAAAAGCAATGCACAGAAATCAGTGGCATTCTTATACACCAACAACAAGACAGAAGAAAGAGAAATTCAGGAGTCGATCCCATTTACAATTGCACCCAAAACCATAAGATACCTAGGAATAAATCTAACCAAAGAGGCAAAGGATCTGTACTCAGAAAACTATAAAATACTCATGAAAGAAATTGAGGAAGACACAAAGAAATGGAGAAACGTTCCATGCTCATGGATTGGAAGAACAAATATTGTGAAGATGTCAATGCTACCTAGAGCAAACTACACATTCAATGCAATCCCCATCAAAATACCATCCACTGTTTTCAAAGAAATGGAACAAATAATCCTAAAATTTGTATGGAACCAGAAAAGAGCCCGCATAGCCAGAGGAATGTTGAAAAAGAAAAGCAAAGCTGGCGGCATCACAATTCTGGACTTCAAGCTCTATTACAAAGCTGTCATCATCAAGACAGTCTGGTACTGGCACAAAAATAGACACATAGATCAATGGAACAGAATAGAGAGCCCAGAAATGGACCCTCAACTCTATGGTCAACTAATCTTCGACAAAGCAGGAAAGAATCTCCAATGGGAAAAAGACAGTCTCTTCAACAAATGGTGTTGGGAAAATTGGACAGCCACATGCAGAAGAATGAAACTGGACCATTTCCTTCCACCACACACAAAAATAGACTCACAGTGCTTGAAAGACCTCAATGTGAGACAGGTGTCCATCAAAATCCTAAAGGACACAGGCAGCAACCTCTTCGACCTCAGCCGCAGCAACTTCTTCCAAGAAACATCGCCAAAGGCAAGGGAAGCAAGGGCAAAAATGAACTATTGGGACTTCATCAAGATAAAAAGATTTTGCAAAGCAAAGGAAACAGTCAACAAAACCAAAAGACAACCGACAGAATGGGAGAAGATATTTGCAAATGACATATCAGATAAAGGGCTAATATCCAAAATCTATAAAGAACTTATCAAACTCAACACCCAAAGAACAAAGAATCCAATCAAGAAATGGGCAGAAGACATGAACAGACATTTTTCCAAAGAAGACATCCAAATGACCAATAGACACATGAAAAAGTGCTCAACATCGCTCGGCATCAGGGAAATCCAAATCAAAACCTCAATGAGATACCACCTCACACCAGTCAGAATGGCTAAAATTAACAAGTCAGGAAATGACAGATGTTGGCGGGGATGCAGAGAAAGGGGAACCCTCCTACACTGTTGGTGGGAATGCAAGCTGGTGCAGCCACTCTGGAAAACAGTATGGAGGTTCCTCAAAAAGTTGAAAATAGAGCTACCATATGATCCAGCAATTGCCCTACTGGGTATTTACCTCAAAGATACAAAAGTAGTGATCCAAAAGGGTACGTGCACCCCGATGTTTATAGCAGCAATGTCCACAATAGCCAAACTGTGGAAAGAGCCAAGATGTCCATCAACAGATGAATGGATAAAGAAGAGGTGGTATATATATACAATGGAATATTATGCAGCCTTCAAAAGGAATGAGATCTTGCCATTTGCAACGACGTGGATGGAACTGGAGGGTATTATGCTGAGTGAAATAAGTCAAACAGAGAAAGACATGTATCATATGACCTCACTGATATGAGGAATTCTTAATCTCAGGAAACAAAGTGAGGGTTGCTGGAGTGGGGTGTGGGGTGGGAGGGATGGGGTGACTGGGTGATAGACATTGGGGAGGGTATGTGCTCTGATAAGCACTGTGAATTGTGCAAGACTGTTGAATCTCAGATCTGTACCTCTGAAACAAATAATGCAATATATGTTAAGAAAAAAAAAAAGAAGAAGATAGCAGGAGGGGAAGAATGAAGGGGGGGAAATCGGAGGGGTAGATGAACCATGAGAGACAATGGACTCTGAAAAACAAACTGAGGGATCCAGAGGGGAGGGGGGTGGGAGGATGGGTTAGCCTGGTGATGGGTATTGAGGAGGGCACGTTCTGCATGGAGCACTGGGTGTTATGTACAAACAATGAATCATGGAACACTACATCTAAAACTAATGATGTAATGTATGGGGATTAACATAACAATAAAAAAATTAAAAAAAAAAAACTACACCAAGATCCAAAGGCCAAGATCCATGAGGTTTCTCTTTGATCCACAAATTATTATTATTTTTTTAAACCGCACCTCCCCAAGTTATGTTGTTGTTGTTGTTGTTGTTGTTGTTAAGAAATGCTTTGGAGGAAAATTTCAGGATTTTTTTTTCCCTCAGAACCATGCAGTCCTTGCTAAGTTTTATTTTAGAGGTAGAAGTATAACACTAATTAAAAATTTAGTATTCAAATCAAATTAAAAGGAATGCTTGTGTGTAAAGTTTTATATAGCACCTCCCTGAATAATACAAAGGAATCATATTCTCATCAGGTTTCTTTCTTACATCAGTGTGGAGGGCAATGTTACCCCATACCCCATCCTAAAGTGAGGCTGACCCATTCCAGTGTTGACATCAAAACAGAACCATCAGAAAATAGGAAATCTGGGGAAACTCAGAATTAGTATTTATTAGTCTGCATTTATTTGTCTGAATAGCAACTTGATGGCATTGTGCTCCAATGGCTCCTTGACATACAAGGGAGAGAGGGAAGAATGGTTTCTGGCCACAGACCCAGAAAAATGATTTTATTTCTTATTCATTGTGTCTCCTGTGTTACTCATTTATTTAAAGTTATTGAACACATATCCATGTACTAGCTATTGTTTTAAACACTGGAGATACAGAGGCAAACAGGGCCAAGTTTCCAACTTGATGGAACTTGTGCATCTGAAGCTTAAGGAAAAGAATGGAAGTGCTCATCACAGTGTTGGCACATGCTTAAAGATACAAAAGTTTTTACAAATTCACCAATGAAAATACAAAAGCCCAACAAGATCAAGATTAATGATCTAACTAACCAAATAACTAATAAAAAAAAGTCATGTTTCTAGAGTTCTACTACCTGGATTCAAATCCTTGACCCTCTTTATACTGGTTTTGTGTCTTCAGACAATTTATTAAAACATTTAGTGTCTTCAAAAATTTAAAAATAGAGTCACCCTATGACCCAGCAATTGCACTCCTGGGTATTTACCCCAAAGACACAGATGTAGTGAAAAGAAGGGCCATATGCACCCCAATGTTCATAGCAGCAATGTCCACAATAGCCAAACTGTGGGAAGAGCCGAGATGCCCTTCAACAGATGAATGGATAAAGATGTGGTCCATATATACAATAGAATATTACTCAGTCATCAGAAAGGATGAATACCCAACTTTTACATCAACATGGATGGGCCTGGAGGAGATTATGCTAAGTGAAATAAGTCAAGCAGAGAAAGTCAATTATCATATGGTTTCACTTATTTGTGGAACATAAGGAACAGCATGGAGGACATTAGTAGAAGGAAGGGAAAAATGCGGGGGGGAATTGGAGGGAGAGATGAACCATGAGAGACTATGGACTCTGAGAAACAAACAGGGTTTTAGAGGGGAGGGGGGAGGGGGGATTGGTTAGCCCGGTGATGGTATTAAGGAGGGCACATACTGCATGGAGCACTGGGTGTTATACGAAAACAAGGGATCATGGATCACCACATCAAAAACCAATGATATACTATATGGTGGCTAACATAACATAATAAAATTAAAAAAAAAAAAACAAAAAACATTTAGTGTCTTAATTTGCTGACTGGTACAATGACAAAAATGACAATACCTAGAACTGTGGTGGCGAATAAATGAAGTAATCTATGAAAAACAATATGGTATCTGGCATGTGGTAAGGGCTCAATACATGTGAACTATTTTTTTATATCTCATGTTATCTCCTTCAATAATAATCCATACTATTTTTAATAACAGTGTTTTTAATGGAGGGAAGCAAGTATACAAACATAATAACTAAAGTAATAAATAACATCATAAAAATAACATAATAAAAAATTAAACAGAATTTTTAGATCATTTTCAGAAAATATATGAAACATTAGTAATACTACATTGCTTTGATGAGTTGATTTTGTCCTATGGAGAATTAGGGGATGGTTCTACATACATAAGATGTTAATTTTTTATATGGTAAAATATACATAAAATTTACCATTTTTACCATTTTTAGGTGTATGGTTTGGTGGCAGTAATAACGTTCACATTGTTGTGCAAATATCACCATTATTCATCTCCAGAATTTTTCATCTTCTCAAACTGAAACTTGCAAATATTAAACAGTAACTTCCCCTTTTTGTTCTTTCTCCAGCTCTTGACAACCAGCATTTTATTTTCTGTCTCTATGAATTTGATTACTCTAGGTAAATGTAAGTGTATAAATACATTATACCTACCTATAATGTATGTAATATATGTTATATATAGTCACATTTATACACACATAATACATATATATACATATTCATGCATCAATGGATATTTGTTTTTATTCTACTTCTGGCTTTTGTGAATAATGTTGCTATGAACTTTATTTAGTGTACAATATCTGTTTGAATCACTGCTTTCAATTCTTTTGGCTATACAGCCAATAGTTGAGTTGCTGTATCATATGCTAATTCTATTTTTAATTTTTTAGAGAAACCATCATATTATTTTCCACAGTGGCTGCATCATTTTCTGTTCCTGCCAGCAATGCACAAAGGTCCCAGTTTCTCTATAATTTTACCAATGTATTATTTAATGCTTACTGAATGTGAAGAGGTATCTCACTGTGGTTTTGATTTGCATTTCTTTAATGATTAGTGATGTTGAACATCTTTTTATGTGTTTATTGACCATCTATCTATATATCTTCTTTGGAGAAATGTTTAAGTCATTCACTCATTTTAAAATTAGGTTATTTGCGTTTTTATTGATGAATCATAAAATTCTATACACTTAAAGAATGATCAACAGATTTCACTTCTTAGTTAAGGCTGTGGAATAATGTTTTCCTAAATGAATGAATGAGTGAGTGAATGAATTTGTTTCTTTTATATCTTAGCTTGAATGGAAGAAAGGAAAATAAATAACTTGTTTTGCTTTAAAGCAGATGAAAAGAAGCTGGATGGATTTGGTGGGAGTCTGAATATAATCACATATGAAAAGTTTTCACTTCATTTTCTAGTGAGTTTTGCTGATTATCTCCATTATATTTCAACTCCCAAATTTTGTCCATATATCCCATTGATCACACCCATTACCTATTGTCCTGTGTGTCTGTAATACTTGATTAAAGATAGCAAATGTATGCTTGTGATATTTCCCGCTTAAGAAATTGATTGTTTAGGACACTGCCAATTCCCTCTCCTGGGGTAATGTAGCTTGAATATTATTTCATCAGATCTTCATCTTGTGACTGCACAAAAGACATTTAACAAATCCCATCTTTTCCTAAAGCAATTTAAATGTATTTATTATTTTCTTCCATCAAAACAACCACATACACTACTCTGACATCACCGTATCTCATTCATAATCAAATATACATAGGAGCCTCCTATAAAATTCAGATCTGATTACATCAACAGAGCACTCTTCCTCATTAGTACAACAGACAACAAGCAGGTATTGATATAGACAGTTTGCACTGGATAGCTACATAATATTAAAGAGGCAGGCATCTCTCATCTCAACTCCTGTCTCTTCCACTCACTGCATGCATCCCAGTCAAGTGATTTAACCTTAGTAAGCCTCGATTTCCTTTTCTACAAAATGTAGATTTTGATATTTACTTCATAATATTGTTACAAGGAGTTAGTGATAGATTTGAACATGCCCAACAGTAGGGTCTGGCACATAGAGTGTACCAGGTAAGTTAGCTACTATCTCTGAAACACTGTAAGAGTTAGCAGATGTCTCCTGGTGCCAGAGAAAACAATGAAGACCAACTCATGCTATGAGAGTGACAACAATATAGAACTTGACAGGAAATATTCTGTGCTCTTTGTGATTAGTAATGAGTGACCCAAAGCAAGAAGTGAGAGGCCCAGTGCAGATAAAACATCAAAGGCTGGAATCTTTGTGATGCACATGAGGAGGTCATGGATATAATTCCTACAGCCTCACTGCTTAGAGGTTACCATTAGGATGACAACACTTTCTTTTTTTTTTTTTTTTTTTTTAAGATTTTGTTTATTTATTTATTTGACAGAGAGAGAAACAGCATGAGAGGGGATAGGGTCAGAGGGAGAAGCAGGCTCCCTGCTGAGCCGGGAGCCCGATGTGGGACTCGATCCCAGGACTCCGGGATCATGACCTGAGCCGAAGGCAGTCGCTTAACCAACTGAGCCACCCAGGCGCCCAGGATGACAACACTTTCTAATTCGCCCAGAAAACCCCAGTTTACACCTACTCTCTGAGAGAAATTATTCATGGCAACACTTTCCATTCTCATAAATGTCCCAGGTATCTCAAGAAAATAGAAAAAGAAGACCAAAATAAAGCCAAAATAAGCAAAAGCATGGAAATAGTAACAATAAGAGCAGTACCAGTGAAATTGAAAATAGGAAAACACTGGAGAAAAATTAATAAAACCAAAAGATTTTTCTTTGAAAAAGAATAAATAAGTTGATAAACCTTTAGCAAGACTGAAAGAGAGAAGACACAAACTACTAATATCAGGAAAGAAATAGGGGATACACTAGAGATCCTGCAGCCACTATGAACAAATTTATGCTCATAAATTCAACAACTTAATTGACCAATTTTTCAAAACAAACTATCGAAAACTCAACCAAATTAAATTGAAATAGATAACCTTTCCACAATGGCTCTATGACAATAAAGTAATTGAATTAATAATCTTTTTATTATGTTAATCACCATACATTACATCATTAGCCTTTTTTTTAAAGATTTTATTTATTTATTTTGACAGAGAGAGAGAGAGAGAGAGAGACAGCGAGAGAGGGAACACAAGCAGGGGGAGTGGGAGAGGGAGAAGCAGGTTTCCCGCGGAGCAGGGAGCCCTATGCGGGGCTCAATCCCAGGACCCTGGGATCATGACCTGAGCCAAAGGCAGACGCTTAGCGACTGAGCCACCCAGGAGCCCCTACATCATTAGTTTTTGATGTAGTGTTCCATGATTCATTGTTTGCGTATAATACCCAGTGCTCCATTCAATACGTAAGCATCCCTCACAAAAAAAAAAAAAAAAAAAAAAAAAAAGCCCAAATAGAATCACTGAAAAATTTTACCAAGCATTTAAAAAAGAATTAATACCAATTTTATTCAATCTCTTCAAGAAAATGGAAAAGGAGAAACACTTCTGAACTCATTTTATAAAGCCACTGTTACCTTGGCCAAAACCAGAAAAAGACAGTACAAAAAAAGAAAGCTATGGAATAATCTTTTATAAACTGAGATATAAAATCCCTCAACAAAATATTAGCCAATTAACTCCAATAAAGTATAAAAGTAATTATATACTTTATACACAGCCAAAAGGGATTTATTCCACATATGTAAGGCTTATATAAAATTTAAAAATCAATATAACCTACCTAGCAACAGGTTAAAGAAGGAAAATCATGTAATTATATCAATTGATATAGAAAATACATTTGATAAAACCCAATAACTATTTATTGTAAAAATTCTTAGAAAACTTGCAGTAGAGAACTTCTTGAATTTGATAAAAAATATCTACAAAAAGCCTACAGCTAATACCATATTTAATGATGAAAGACTAAATGCTTTTCCTCTAAGATTGGGAATAAGGCAAGGATATTCACTGTCACCACTCCTTCTACATAGTATTGGGAATTCTAACCAGTATAGTAAGGCAAGAAAAATAAAAGACAGGCAGATTAGAGAGAGAGTAATAAAATGATCCCAGTTTACAAATGGCATGATTGTCTATGTAAAAAAAACACAGGAGATCTACAAAAACACTCCAATAAAAAGTGGTTTCAGCAAGGTTTCAGGATACAAGATAACACACACACAAAAAATCAATTGCATTTCTATATACTAAGAACGAACATGCCAAAACTAAAATTTAAAACACAGTACCACTTATGATCACTCAAAAGAAAATTAAGTACTTAGGTATAATCTAACTAAATATATGTAGGAGCTATATACTGAAAATTCTAAAATACTGCTGATAGAAAACAGGGAGAAAACATACTGTGTTCACGAATTGAAGACTCAACATAGTAAAGATTCTAATTCTCCCTAAATTATCTACAGGCTTAATGCAATCCTGATCAATAATGTCATTATGTTTTGATTTGGATTTTTTTGTGTTTCCTTGTACACATAGGTGGCTTATTCTAAAAGTCATATAAAAAGAAATAAGTTCTAAATTACCTAACATAATCTTGAAAAAGAAGAATACCCAGTAGTGTAATTGCACTACTGGGTATTTACCCCAAAGATACAGATGCAGTGAAAAGGAGGACCACATGCACCCCAATGTTCATAGCAACAATGTCCACAATAGCCCAACTGTGGAAAAAGCCGAGATGCCCTTCAACAGACAAATGGATAAAGAAGATAATTGTCATATAGTTTCACTTATTTGTGGAATATAAGGAATAGCACGGAGGACATTAGGAGAAGGAAGAGAAAAATGAAGTGGGGGAAATCAGAGGAGGAGATGAACCATGAGAGACTATGGACTCTGGGAATCAAACTGAGGGTTTCAGAGGGGAGGGGGTGGGGGGATGGGTGAGCCCGGTGATGGGTATTATGGAGGGCACGTATTGCATGGAGCACTGGGTGTTATATGCAAACAACGAATCATCGAACACTACATCAAAAACTAATGATGTACTGTATGGTAACTAGCATAACATTAAAAAAATGATAAAAAAGAAAAAGAAGAATAAAGTAGGAATCATTCTCCCAAATATTAAGGCTTAACATATCATTATAATTATGTAAACCATGTAGTTCTGGAGGAGGGACAGACACATACATCAGTATAACAGGATAGAGAATGAAGAAAGAAGACTTACAAAAAATATTCCCTACTGTTTTTTGATGAAGATGCAAAATCAATTCAATAGAGGAAAATAAATCTTTTTAGCAAATGGTGCTGGAGGAATTATCCACTGGGGGTAAAACGAAGCTCAACTGTAACATATCTTATGCAAAATTTAACCCAAAATGGGCCATGGACTCAAATGTAAAACATAAAACTTCTAGAAAAAAAATAGAAAAGTTTTAGTATCTAGGTCTAGGCAAAGAGATTTTAGACTTGACAACAAGAAAAACTGACAAATCAGACATAATCAAAAGTAAAAACTTTTGCTCTAAGGAAAACCTTGTTAAAGGGATGAAAAGACAAGCTACAGACTGGAAAAAAAAATTGCAAGTCATATATGTGACAAAGGACTCAGGTAGAACATTAAAACTCAACAATAAACAAGCAATACAATTAGAAAATGTGCTAGGGAAGTGATCAACCATTTCACTGAAGATAATATACAGAATATACAGATAACAAATAAGCACATGAAAAGATGTTCCACTTCATTAGCCATTAGGGAAATGCCAATTAAAACCACTACATATCGCGAGTGCCTAGGTGGCTCAGTTGGTTAAGCGTCTGATACCATGGTCCTGGGATCAAGCCCCGCATCAGGCTCCCTGCTCAGTGGGGAGCCTGCTTCTCCCTCTCCCTCTGCCACTCCCCCTGCTTCTGTTCTCTCTCTTGTTCAGTCTGTCTCTCAAATAAATAAAATCTTAAAAAACACCCAAAAACACTATATACATATCAGAATGATTAAAATTAAAAAAAAATAGTAATAACAACAAATGCTAAAAGGATGTGGAAAAACTAGATCACTCATACGTTAATGGGAAGATTATTGAAATTGTATGAGCATTTCAAAAATAGTTTAAAAATTTTCATAAAACTAAGCATGCAACTACCATATGACCCCACAAATGAACTTTTGGACATTTTCCCCAAAGAAATGAAACCTTTAGTTCACATTAAAAAAACAAAACAAAACAAAACAAAACAAAAAACCTGTACACAAATGTTCATAGCAGTTTTATTTTTAATGGCCTCCATCTGGAAACACCCAAATGTCTTTCAAGGGGTAAGTGGCTAGGCAACACACAGTGCATCTACACCATGGAATACTACTGATCAGTAAGAGACTGACTAGGGATACAGGATACAACTTGGAAAAATATCCAGGAAATTATGCTAAGTGAAAAAAGTCAATTCCAAAGATTACATACTATATGATTCCAATTATATATCATGCTTGAAATGACATAATTTTAGAAATGGATTAACAGTTTGGTGGCTGACCGGGATCAGGGCTGGAGGGGTGGAGTGGGGTAGGAGAGTGGGTGTGCTTAGAAAAGCAACTATGAGGGATCTTTGTGATGATGGGACTGTATCTTGATATCAATGTCATTGTTGTGGTATTTTACTATATTTTTGCAAGATAATATAGAGAATTATGATAATAAAGGAAAATAGCTAAGAGGAAATAGGTAAGGTGTACATGTTATCTCTTTGTAGATTTATAGGTAGTTATAAGAGATTATACAGCCATTTGGAAATTAAAATTTTAATTAAAAAGTAGATTGGTAGGGTTGATAAAGTATAACAGCATCCTAGTTATCACCAGGAGGAACTCTAGGAATATCAGAATCTTCTGGGTCCTTTAAAAGTCACTGTTAATTATGTATAGCTAGTAATGATAGTTGAAGTTTACTGAGAGCCTACTATGTGCTAACTCCATTTTCCTGACACTTTGCATACTGCCTTCCAGTATAGAGGCAACATTCTAGACTGGATTTCAATCAACCTTATGGTCTTTTCCTTGAATTTCCAAGATAAAAGGACTGACTTGATCATTATTATCTATAGACTTAATAGAATACCGGAATAAGAGTTAAGATTTTAGTGAAACAAAAAGAATAAGTGAGCAATCCTTTTTTAATTTGTCTTAAGAAATCTCACTTCTAACCCCAGCAAGCTATCAGTTGTACACTTATAGTTTATTTTTCTCTCAGTAGGTTGAAATAATAAGTGCATATTATATTCTTCAGTGCATTAATAGCAGCAAGTCATATTAAGTAGCTATAGTGTTGGGGACAGTGATAGATACCTTATCAATGATTAGCAAAGTGGCTCATATATAATAGATTCTCAATTAATACATCAGTATATAAATTTATCAATGAATTAATAAGTTGGTGAAGCACCTATTATGTTCTAATTATGTGTTAAGAATGGATATAAAAATGAATGAGAAGTGGTTTCTACCAGTGAATATCTTACAATCTGGAAGACAGACATGAATATAGCGAATTAGTATAAAATGTGATATGTAGAAGGACTTTTTAAAGATTTATTTATTCATTTTTAGAGAGAGAGCATAAGTAGGGGAAGGGGTAGAGGGAGAGAGAGTGAGAGAAGCAGACTCCCTGCTGAGCATGGAGCCTGATCCTGGGATCCTAGGCTAGATCTCATGACCCTGAGATTATGACCTGAGCTGAAATCAAAGTTGGATGCTTAATTGACTATCATCTAGGCACCCCTGGAGAGATTTTTTTTTTTTTTTTTTAAGTAGGCGTCAGTTAGTAGAGTCATATAGTCTTGTAAGTCCTGCAAGACGTCTGGAATGGAAGTAGACTAGCAAAAATTTTATAGGGAAAGGGAAGCCTAAATCGAGGTTTTTGTTAAGGCATAAACATTTTCCAGGCAGGCAATGAAATTATGTCTTTCATTTATTTAGTCATTCATAAACTCAGCAAATTTGAGTAAATTTGTATCATGAGCCAGCTATTATATTTTGGTTTTGGTTTTGTTCTCCTGTCAATTTCACTGCACCTAAATTGGGATTAAGCACAGAACTGACACTAAATAAATCATTATTTGTTGATTGATAAATTGATTTATGTGGTATATCTCTAATCTTGAGAGTGATGGGATAGGAAAAGACTAGGCATAGCTTGTATACCCTGTGTGGCCTTTGGACTGAACCCCAGCCCAAGATTGTTTTCTACTCTCATTTAATCCTCACAATAAAAAACTGCTATGAACACTGTGATTTTTATACAGCCTTATATTATCAAGGAGTACACAAACCCTGCAGGCAATCAGCACTACTGAACAATTCTCCACCGGTCTTCTATTCATTTAGTTTAAAGGCAGAACATCAGAAATAGGCATGCAGCCTTCCATTTGTTCTGCTCAGGGTTCGTCCCTAAACCATGCATACAGTGCTTCATGGGCAATTGTTTTCAAAAAGAGTCTGGATTATACCCAAATTGGACCTAACATACTGACTTTAGTATCATACCACAGTACAACAAGTAATTCCACTGTATTATATCCAATCAGAAAAATCTTTTCATCTCCCTCTCAGAAACAGTATTTTTCTGACCTGTTATTGGTCTGATATTTTTCTTGCTTGACATGCTAGTAATTCAAAATGCGTTGCTTATGGTAATGCTTCCTTAGGATTATCAATTGCTTTAAAATGCACAGTTTGATGAAATAATTTACAGGCAAATGCAAATTCCTCATTAAAGTAAAACACCCCTGATACCTTTCAATGCCAATGCCTTTCAAAAGGACATCATTGTGTATGGATTCCCAGATTCATGGCTGCTTTATAGCCTTGTTATGAAGTACCCCAAAGCCAAGGATCGGTGCATTTTTTTTTTTTTTTTTTTTTTTTTTGGCCTGACATAATTCCAAGAAATTCTGAAGAAAAAGAAAGCTAAGTTTTACAATACAGAATGCTGGCAGGATGGGGCAGAGACTCTGGTATTTCATCCTCTAGCATCTTGCCAATTCACTCTCCTACTGCAAGGAGATAGATAAATCATCCAGTTCCTTCATTTTTCCTTCTAGTTCATCAGGAGGATGCATCTTCATCTGAAAAGCACTCTGCAGTTCTTAAAGGATAATTCTGTAAGAGCAAGATGATGTTGCATTCCAACAACAACAAAACTGGATTTTGGATGGCCTTGAGCAATCCACAAAGCAGCCTCTAAGGACCCATTGGAGTTATGGTATCTAAGTTTAAGGAGGGAACAGGAAAAATTCAAATTGAGATTCTGGAAGTTAAGAGTGTTTGGTAGGCTTTTTCTGACTTCTAATGTTCTTTCCAAAGTTTAATATTTTGCCACTATGCAATATGCCATAGTTCTAAAAGCACTGCAGAGAAGTCTGGGATGCAAATAAGTTAATACAAATATCTACCCTCAAGAAGCCAACAGTCTCATATATATGAAGACAGAGGTCTGACCTTTTTTAAGTACTTACTATATACTTGGGGCTTTGGCATATGTTTGCGTACATCTTATACAATTTTTGCAATAACCCATGATGCAGTTATGTTACCCTCTTTTTAGAAAACAGGTTTTTGCCAAATGTAAAATAACTTCATTACTGCCAACCTGGTCAAAGCCACCATAATCTCCATCTTGTCCACTTAAATGGCATCCTAATGGGTCCCTATTTTTATTTTTTGCCTCTTTCCAACCTATTCAGTACTTGAAAGCCAGGGTAAGCTCTTAATTATGTAAATGAGACCATATTACTTCCCTGCTTAAAATGCTTCCATGATTTCTCTTTTCACATTGACCGAATTCACAACTCTTTGTCAGTGGCCCATAGTGTAGAACTACATGATGGGGTCCTTGCCTATCTCTTCAACCTCATCTCTTCTCCACCCACTCTTTTGGTCCTTATGCTATTCACGCTGGTCTTCTTTCAGTTCCTCACATTAACCAAACTCATCCTAGCACCAGGATCTTTGCACATGTTTATCTTTGCTTTGAACTCTCCCCAATCCCAGCCTCCTCCCTACTCTTGCTAATCCGTCAAATTCACCATTCCGTAGTGCTTGCCCTCAATGGTCCCTCCTTAGAGAAGCCTTTTCTGATTGTCCTGTCTAAATTGGAGCCCTCCTGATAGGCTTTAGTATAAAATGATCCTTTCATAGTATATTTCACAATTTAAAAGATTTGTGTGTCCGAGTATTTTAGACTGTAAACTTTTAATGGTGAAGTCCAAGTTTCTTTGATTCACTGCTATATTCCAGGTATCTAAAAACACCATGCTCACAATAGACACTCAATATTTATTTAACAAAGGAATACCCGAGATTGGAGAGCTCTTTAAATTAGCTGCCAGCACTATAAAAGCCTCTAGAAACCCAATAACAAATAGCATCATAATAGCCAATTTTTATCAAACCACTATACTTCTGATATTGTACTGAGTTATTTGTATTTATTTCTTCTCTCAGAAGAATCCTCTGAGGAATGTATTCTTATCCCTTTTTGTTGATATGGAAACAGAGACTTAGAATGTTTAAGTAAATTATCTAACCTTGCTTAATTAGTTAATTGGTTGGGAATGGATTCAATATAAATTTCACTTTTAAATTAGTACTTTTCCATCTTCAGTCATTGGTGTTTTTGATATTTGTCTGTATTGGTTCTTCTCTTTTTGTCACTTTGATCCTTCTCCACTCTGTGTCCCAAGGAGGGTGACTCCTTTCAATTATATTACCCAGCTTCCTTTGATCCTCTTTCTCCTTTAGGTTCAGCCAATGGGAGACACTTGTAGGAGATCACAGGGTTTGGGGAGAACAGGTCAGGGCATTTATTCCCATTGCTGCTTCTTGGGTCAGGTTTTATAGGGTGGTCTTCTTCTAGGGCTGTAAAGATTACTGGTTTCTGGGAATACCCTTTCCTCCTCTGCCTCTTCAGCCTAAGGGTTCTGGCTTCTCATCCTTGCTCTCCTTTGGGTGCTTTATCACCCCCAGTTGGTCTCCTTTACCTTGTTTGCCTGGTGGTAAAATAGCCTCTTCACTGAAGTCTCTTTCACCAACTGTTCCAAGAGCACCTCCACTAACAGATGGACCATCGGTTTCTATTTGAGACCTGATAATTCCTAATAATCAGACAACTTTTACCTTTCATCTCAAGAATACTGGAAGGGAAAGAATAGTGACCTAGAGTTTCCAGTCAAAAACCTTCTCCTTATTGATAATGATAATAAAGATAGTATTTAATAAGCATTTATACTTGTTGTGTAGCAGGCCTTGTGGCAAACACTTCATAACTTTTATTAAATCTTCACAACTACCTAAGAAGCAGGTATTATTATTCTGATTTTATACATTAGGTAATAGGCATAGAGAGGTTATATCATTTACTTAAAGTCAAAAGTAGCAAGTGGTGAGGCCAACACTTGAAACTGGCCAGGCTGCCCCCAAATCTGATCATCTTTACTAAACCACAATTGTATCGCCTTCTTAATGATAGCCCTCGGGGCAAAGGAGGTTGAATCTAGAACCCCAGGAGAACTCTGGAGGATAGCACCAAACAGCTCCCACAATCTTGTTACTTTGCAGGTTCATGTTATCTCTCAAAAATTCCTGCAAATATAGATTTATGCTTCATGATATTTATTTGCTTACTTTGATCTTAAATTATTCATACTTAGATATTTGAGTAAAATTGAAAATTCAGGGAAATTTACCAAGTCCTTCCCACACCCCTCACAATGTCCCTTACATTAAAAAAGCCCAGATCAATGTCAGACAATTCTGATAAAATTCTTTCTGTGGCTTTCAAATTAGAACCCCTTTTACTTCTTATGTTTGTTTTGCTATTTGTTTGGACTGTAACAAATATCATCTTTTATTTAATACGAAGATACCTCAAATATTCATCACATGGTCTAACTCTAAGGCATAGGCATGAAATATCAATTACCTGATGTCCTTTGTAAAAAGCAATTTGCCAATTTCATAGGGAAATAATCACTCTTAAGCCTTATTGATCAGCTAGATTTAATAGCATATACATTACCTAATTTGATCTCCATGAAAACAGGTGAGAAATGACCTCCATTTTACTAGTGGTGATCTGTAGTCCAGGAAGAAGTGACTTAGTCAAAGTCACACTGCTGGTTAAGATAAAACCAAAACTGGGGCCCAGGCCTCTTGAACATTAGCCTGTGCTCTTATGTTGGGTCTTGCTGCTGGTTGCTGGCATGAAGTAGGCATGAATCACTTGGAAACAAATCTTATAGCCTAAAGATTGTTAATAAGGAAGGAATTAGCTCTCATTAAATGAATGTGGCCTTTGCTGAACCCCAAGATTTTGAAAATACATGGGTACTTTTGGGTGGAATCTTGGCCTGCCAGACCCACAAGACCTTTCTGGGTGGACTGTTTTGACTCTGAGGCAGCCACTGTTAAAGAGTTTGTCCATCTACCCAGACAGTACATATGGTAAAGTTTGCTTTGCTTTTCTTCTTTTTAAATCTGCCATTTCAAGCAATTAGTTACCTGTGGAGTCTTCTAGTTCACAGGAGAACCTCAAAGTGCTCCTCCTGCATTCCAAATTTCCCCAATTAAACACATTTTCAAATCAAATGACTCATTTTATAATTGTTTAATTTAGACAATCTAAAATTTGCCTTATTTGCTTCAAGATAAGATTTGAGTTGGCTTATTGTAAAAGCACAAGGGAAAGAGACCAAAGACATTTAACATAATAAAATAGTAATAATACTTGCTGATATTTATTGAACACTTATTGTGCTGGCCCTCTACACACATTATCACATTTGTCCTGATCTGTGAGGCAGATGATTTTACATACGAGAAACTGATATTTAAAAACTGAAATATTTTGCCCAAATAAAATATGGTAGAGCCAGGATTTAAATCTAGGTCAATCTCACTTCCTACTCCTAAAACTTTGTAAGCACCACGGTAATTACTTTTCTCTGAAAGCCATCCCCATGATACACATATCCCAAAGTAAAACAAGGCATTAGATAGGTCAGGGGGAAGGAATGGTGGTGTGTTTTTAAAATCTGGCTAAGGAAAATTTTAGTATCTAAACATCAAATGTAGCTACAAATTTCACAACAGCTAGGACAAAGGGAAAAATTGTGGCTAGGTCCAGGGACATGGTAAGTGACCAACTTAGGGATCAACTGATCCTGACTTTGAATTCTAGCTCAGCCACCAACCAGCTGTATGACTTCAGACAGGTTACTTCTATTCTCTGAATCTCAGTTCAGTCATCTATAAAATAGAGACAATGAAACTATTTTGCATTACTAAAAAATTTAGAGGTCATATATGCAAGGAAACTGACACAGTATCTGACACATAGCAGAGACTTAATAAAGCTAGCAATTGTAAAACCCTGTGGCTAGCCTATTGTGATCTTTACTCCTCAGGATAACCCTACAATTTAAGGCTTATAACCTGCACTTTACAGAAGAAGAACCTGAGGCTTGCAAAAGGTTAGTTTGGTTAAGGTCATGCTGAGCTGGGATGAAAACACATACACATTAATTCCCAAGTCAATATATTTTTCCTATCACACATTATTTTAATTGTCTAATCAAGAAGGGGAGACCTATCAGAAAAGACAAATCTTTTCCTGACTTGGAACCCTGAGAAGCAGTGGCCGTGAGGACTGTTGCATGAACAGCCCTCAGCAAAGTAACAACTAATGTCCTGGATGACAGTTTTATAAGAAAGGTGAAGGCCTTCTTATATCATTGGTTCTTAAATCACAGGCCCATAGTAAAACCCAAGGGTATAGTGCAAAATGAAGTTATTTAAGGCAATTTTGTGGGGATGGAGAGGATAATGTGACAGACGTGTAACCTTCTCATAGTCTGACATTTATACAGGGTTAAAGCTGGAGCCTCTAGAAGAATGAATTCTTATAAAATGTCCATTTTTGGTACAATTTTTATAGTTGGGCTTTGGATTATAGTATGGCAGATGGTAGATAGTTTTGAGGCACACTTAATTAAAATTCCAAGAGAATGAATAGTTTACAAAGACTTTATGATGGGAATGGGGTTGTTTATGTGGGATATAGCACATATTTTTTTTCTAGAAATTTGGCAAGATTTTGGAGAAATAGAAAGAGAAACTTCATCAAACTTTGGGAGAAGGAAATGACTCCAAACCATGTCCTATCCACCATGAGGTGTAGTAGAGAATAAAGCTATTCTCTATTTCATGACTGCCAATTAGTTTCAATCAAACACTAAAAATGGAAGTAATTTTATTTTATTTTCATCTCTACAGAATGGAGGAAATACTAGTTGCCCTTAGATGGTCATGGTGAAAATCAAATGGGATAGATAATTCATATGAAGTTCTTAGAAACATGCAAAATGTTATAGAGAGGTGAGCTTATTAAGTTGATACACATTTTCTAAATGACACTTTTTGGAAATTCAGAAACTCATTTAGAAAATGTATATCTCCTTAATATAAGGAAGCCACTCATCTTTTATAGATTGTTATGAATGTTAAATGAGATGGAATATTTTAAATGCCTGGTTTGTGATAGGTATTAACAAATATTAGTTCAAATTTCCCAATAAGATTTATATTATATATTTAGGGTGTGATGTTTCACCATGTATCACTGAAAAGAACAATGGTGAACTATCACATTCCAAGTATATAATAGAAACCTATGAAAGACCAGTGGCTTCCTTCTTTGGTAGGAGGGTCTATAACATATCCAGGACTGGTAGCTGGCATTCCTAGACAAGTCTTTAAAGAGATGATATATTAACTCAGACTGCTTGGTGCCCTAGTATTATTTTTGTTCACCCACTGATAAGACCCCCTTCTCATATTTTTAGTATAAAAAGGTATAGTTGGAGGGGATCCAGGTCCCTCTCCTAGAAGGTATACATGTGGTGTGTCTAGCAGAGACCTAGGGTCCCAGTATATCTTTTCATGAGGATAAAGGTAGATTCAGGAATCTAGGTATTATTTTCTTGATGAATCTTGTGTGTGTGTGTGTGTTTAAGTATCCTGAACAAAGTCTGTTCCTTGACCCCTGCTGTGATGGGCTGTGGAATTTATCCTAAACACCAATGCAAACCAGGTGGTGACTACGAAGGCACCTATTTAGCCCAATGGTAATTGCTCAGTGGCATTGGTAGCTGAATTAAACAGATTGAAGTGTATTTTATAGTATATTTAAGAAATTCCTGGGGCACTTGGGTGGCTCCATCAGTTAAGCATCTGCTTTCAGCTCAGGTCATGATCCCAGGGTCCTGGGATCGAGCCCCTTGTGGGGCTCCCTGCTCAGTGGGGAGCCTGCTTCTCCCTCTGCCTGCCACTCCCTCTGCTTGTGCTCTCTCTTTCTCTGTCAAATAAATAAATAAAATCTTTAAAAAAAGAATATATAAGAAATTCTTAAATGGCAGTGATTAATTTTAATAGAATGAACACTATGTTTGATAAAAGAGAATCCAAAAAGCAGTTTCATAAAATAACATCATGGAGCTATTCAATGAATGCTTCTTCACCCTTCTACCTCACTAATTACTAAGTAAAGCCAAAGGCTGGCAAACTATCCTTGGGGATGAATTAAACTCTATGACCACAAAGGAGACATTTTAACATGAATCACAATATTCGTAAAATTGTCAGAAATTAATGTTCTTATATTGGGAAGCATAAAAACGAGGATGAAATAGGATGGCATAAGACATATCAGGTGGAAGTGTGATAAATGTAAACTGCATCAATAACAGCAATTTTATTACACACAGGTTAGATATTAAATTTATGAATAGACATTTGAAAATAATTTGATCAAATATATATTTGAAGCTATTAAATATAGTAATTATAAAATGTAGCACTTTAATGGTCTAATAATAATTAGAAAATGTGTATCTAGGCAGTACTGAGGATAAAATATTTTTGAAAAATCCTCTAGTTTCAGAACACCTAGATGTTAGATAATTAAACAGACTTTTAATCATATTGCTGAGCTTACAAAAAAAAGGAAAAGGCCCCAAGCTCAAGTGAGTGAAAGAGAGACATAAAGAGAGAGATGAAGGAGGAGGGAAAGAGGAGGAGCAGCTGAAAGCAACAGAGTAAGCAAATTCAGCAGCATAGGCTGTCCTGACTCATATGTCAATATAGAACATTAGAGCTTTTATGAATAAATGCCATGCTAGAAGTGAAAGACTAGGCCACCTGGCAGGGAGGAAAGGGGCATAAATCTACATCCTACCCCCACCCCCACAGAAATCAGAAACCTATAAAGTCTTATCTTTAGTAAAATAATATGCTAGGAGGGGGAAATCTATTGTGGATAATACAGGGAGCCAAAAGCCCCATCTGTAATTTCTTAGTGCCAAGTAGAAATTAACTAGTACAACACCCACATTAGCAGCATCCTTTGAGAGCTTGTATCTATAGGCCTAACTGTGCATGGGTTTTGGGTAGGATTTATAACTGTTTCATGGTCTGAGAAAGACCAACTGAGGAAATTAAATGATATTGTTCCTGAGGAGTTGTAATTAATGTATCATAGCAAAAACTAATGCAAATTCTCTCTGAAGAAAAGAAATTTCATTTGAGAACCCTAAGGATCTGTGCATATTAGGTTCAAAGATGAGCTCAAAATATTAAATTACCAAATATGTGAGAAAAAAAGAGCCTTTGTAAATAACTATGAGTGGAAACTAAGCAATACGCTTAGACCTTAAGGACTTTAGATACTAGAAATATCAAACAGAGAAAATAAAATAACTACTGATAAAATATTTAAACATAAAATATGGACTCAAAAGAAACAGTACACTAATAAAGTAAATAGGCTAATTTATAAAAGAAACAAATAGAATTATATAAATTGAATTTTAAAATATTGAAGGGATTAAAAAGTGGATTAAACACAGCTGAAGAGAATGTTAACAAATGGAAAAGTAAACTAGAAGAAATAAAGAATGCAGTTCAAGTTCAATGCAATTCATTGAATGCTCAGTCAATGCAGAGAGATGAAAAATTATTATTTTTTTAAAATTCACAACAGTGTATATAGCATAGAATAAAAAGCTACACATTAATTGGCATTCTAGAAAAGGACAATAAAGAAAACACAGGAGAATGAATATTCATAGAATAAAAAACTAAAAATATTCCAAGGCTTATTTATAAAAACTCATTATGAAATTCACTTAACAATCTCAACCAGAATAAATAAAGAGAAATCCACATCTATACTCATCTGAATAACAAAAATATAGGCCACTAATGACAAATTAAAAAAAAAGAAAGAAGGCACATTGTCTAAATGGAAAACCGTTGGAGTAAGAGCAGACTTCTACATAGCAACATGGAAATTAGAGATAATGGAATAGTACATTGAAAATGATGAGGGGAATAGATATTAAATAAGACTTGAACACCCAGCAAAAACTATCTTTAAGGACAAGGGCAAAATAAAAATATTTTCAGATTAAACCAACATCATTTCACAAAAGAAATTTCTAAAATTATGGTCTTAGAGAAGAATTAAACTAATTTCAGAATGGAGGACTATGCTAAAGAGGGAATAAAGAGCAAGAAACTGAAAATTAGGGGTACCTAGGTGGCTCAGTCAGTTAAGTGACTGCCTTTGGCTTGGGTCATGATCCCAGGGTCCTGGGATCCAGCCCAGCATCGGCTCCCTGCTCTGTGGGGGAGCCTGCTTTTCCCTCTCCCTCTGCCTGCCACTGCCCCTGCTTATGCTCTCTGTCAAATAAATAAAATCTTAAAAAAAAAAAAAGGAAAACAAAATATGGAAGTAAAATCTATTATTAAATATTTTAATGATGATGATGATGATGATAAAAACACTATTATGTCCAAATTATAGAGTGAATAAAAAGCAAACCAGGAAAGTACTAAAACGTTTTACAGTAACAGCATAGGATCTATATGGAGAAAATTAAAACTTTATTAAAGATGTGAAGAAGGGAAAGAAAGGGGCATGGGGAAACTTTTGAGGCTTATGGATATGTTCATTATTTTGGTTGTGGTCATGGTTTCATTGTATATACACTTATCATATTTGTTAATATACTGAACACTTTGGACATGTGTAATTTAGTGCATGTCAATTATGCCTTAATAAAGATGTAAAATAAAAAGAGCATACAACATATCTAAGTAAATAGAGAGGAATGCCATATACATGGAGAAAGGCTCAATAATTTAAAGATAGTTCTCTACAAATGAATCAACAGACATAATACAATCCCAATCAAAATTCCAATAGATTTTATTTAGCAATTGCCAAAATGATTAAAACAATTTTATGTGAAAGTGCAGAGGGCACAGAATGACCTATATACCTCTGAAGCATAGTAAGATAGATGGATATTCCCTTATAAAACATTAATGGACACATGGACTGGTTTTTAAAGGCATTGATATAGAAAAAGAATAGTAAATAATAAAACAAAATATATAACTGAGAAAATAAACCCATGAGTATATGAGAAACTTTATATAAGCAAAAATGATGGGGTAGATATTTAGGGAAAGAATATAGTGTTCAGTAAATTCAATAATGGTGCAAGTAAGATTGGTTAATACAGAAAAAAAATCCCTACCACACATAATACAAACAAGCAATTCCAGATAGATTACTAAATTAAAATTTGAAAAATAAGATTATTAAAGTAAACGTAGGCAGATATATTTTCTTCCCTGAGATTTAAAAAAAAAGTACTTATTAAGATACACACATGATTTATAAAAGGAAAAAATGATAACTGCAACTATAATAAAATTAAGAACTTGTGTTCTTTGAAAATTACCATGACAACAGTCAAAATGTGAGCCTCAAACTAGAAGATATGTACAATACATTTAAAGACAAGGGATGAAAGAAACAAATGGAGAAAAATATATCCAGTACAACACATTTATATCAAATTTCCAAAAGATACATAAAACTAATGTAGTAAATATTAAATAGAAGGGAAATAAAAGATAATTCAGAAGTGATGTTCAATAGTACTATTAATGTTCTACTTATTAAGGTATGTGATAAGCAGAAAACTTCTTTTGGACATATGAAATATTTTAACAAGAAAAGAAGTTAAAGCCTCATAGTTTCAAACTATATGGCATTAAGAGTATAAGCAGGGGGGTGGAGCAAGATGGCGGAGGAGTAGGAGACCTGGATTTTGTCTGGTCTCAGGAATTCAGCTGGATAGGCATCAAACCATTCTGAACACCTACAAACTCAACAGGAGATCGAAAAAAAGAATAGCAACAACTCTCTGAACAGAAAAGCGACCACTTTCTGGAAGGTAGGACGTGCGGAGAAGTGAATCCGAGGTGATATTCGGGAGGATAGATGGCGGGGGAGGGGCCTCTGTCGGCCGCTTCTGGCAAGTGATAGAGCAGCAGAGCACAAAATCGGAACTTTTAGAAGTCTGCTCCACTGAGGGACGTCGCTCCAGTGCCTAAGCAGGGGGTGGAACCCTTACTGGGACAGTGTGGTCTTAGGACCCTCGGGGTCAAGAAAGACCAGGGGTGCCTGAGTGAGGCAGAGCTCCGAGGTATCAGAGCGGGGAAGCCGGCTGCAGAGACAGAGCCGAGATGTGGGCTCTCAGTTCGGGGTTGCCATAAATCGTGATCTGCAGCACAGTCGGGCCACTTCTCCTCCAGCAAGGACCCAACAAATGGCAGATCTGGGGAGACTCTACTTCCTCCCCTGAGAGGAGCAGCGTGGGAGCACACCGCAGGGATCTGCTGGGTTTGGACTCCACACCCAGTCGGGTGCCAGAGATAGAAACACTCGGTCACAGGCTGGGTGAGCACGGAGTACAGCTGGAGACCGGGGAGATGGGAGTGATTGACTGCTTTTCTCTGGGGGCGCACTGAGGAGTGGGGCCCCGAGTTCTTGGCTCCTCCAGGGCGGAGATTGGGAGGCTGCCATTTTCACTCTCGGCCTCCAAAGCTGTACCGAAAGCTTGCAGGGAACAAAAGCTCCCGAGAGGAAACCCGAGCAGATTACTTAGCCTGGACCGGGCAAGGGTGGGGCAATTCTGCCTCCAGCAAAGACATTTGGGAACCACAGCAACAGGCCCCTCCCCCAGATCAGCGAGAACAGCCAGCCAAGACCAAGTTTAGCGATCAATGAGAACGGCAGAACTCCAGTGCTAGGGGAATAATGCACATAGATTCCATGTTTTTTTTACCATGATTCTTTAGTCTTTCAAAGTTAATTTTTTTTTAACTTTTCTTTTTTTTTGGATTTTTCTTTTTCCCTTTTTCAACCAACATCTTATCAATCCCTTTTTTAAAAAACATTTTTAGTTTTCATTTTTAGAGTCATATTCTATCCCTTCATAGTGGTTACCCGTATTTTTGGCATATATATATATATAAGTTGTTCTCTCTTTAAAATTTTGAGATACTTTCTTCTAACAGATCAAAATATACCCTAAATCCCTAGTGTATGGTTTTGTTCTACTCTCCTGACTGATCATGTTCTCTCCCTTTTTTTTTCTTTCTTTTTTTTTTAAATCCTCTTTTTTTCTTTTTTCAAACAACTTATCAATTCCTTTCATAAAATTTTTTATAATTTTCATCTTTACAGTCATATTCCATCCCTTCATCATATCAACCCTTATTTTTGTACATATATAAGTTTTTCTTTCTTTAAAATTTTGGGAGGCACTTTCTTCTAACAGACAAAAAAACACCCAAAATCTAGTGTGTGACACTGATCTATGCACCAGCCTGATCATATTTGATCATATTCTGTTTTTTTTTGTTTTGTTCTGTTTTTGTTTGTTTTTATATTTTTCTTTTTCTTTTTCTTTCTTTCCCTTCTTTTCCCCCCAGCTTCAGGTCTTTTCTGATTTGTTTAGAGTATATTTTCTGTGGACGTTGTTACCCTGTTAGCATTTTGTTCTCTCATTCATCTATTCTCCTCTGGACAAAATGACAAGATGGAAAAAAATCACCACAAAAAAAGAACAAGAGGTAGTACTGACTGCCAGGGACCTATTCAATACGGACATAAGTAGGATGTTGGATTTAGAGTTCAGAATCATGACTTTAAAGATACTAGCTGGGCTTGAAAAAAGCATGGAAGTTATTAGAGAAACCCTTTCTGGAGAAATAAAAGAACTAAAATCTAACCAAGTCAAAATCAAAAAGGCTATTAATGAGGTGCAATCAAAAATGGGGGCGCTACCTCCTAGGATAAATGAGGCAGAAGAGAGAATCAGTGGTATAGAAGACCAAATGATGGAAAATAAAGAAGCTGAGAAAAAGAGAGATAAACAACTACTGGACCACGAGGGCAGAATTTGAGAGATAAGTGATACCATATGATGAAACAACATTAGAATAATTGGGATCCCAGAAGAAGAAGAAAGAGAGAGAGGGGCAGAAGGTATATTGGAGCAAATTATAGCAGAGAACTTCCCTAATTTGGGAAGGAGACAGGCATCAAAATTCAGGAGGCACAGAGAACCCCCGTCAAAATCAATAAAAATAGGTCAACACCCCAACATCTAATAGTAAAACTTACAAGTCTCAGAGACAAAGAGAAAATCCTGAAAGAAGCTCGGGAGAAGAGATATGTAACCGACAATGGTAGAAACATTAGATTGGCAACAGACTTATCCACAGAGACCTGGTAGTCCAGAAAGGACCGGCATGATATCTTCAGAGCACTAAATGAGAAAAATATGCAGCCAAGAATACTATATCCAGCGATGCTGTCATTGAAAATAGAAGGAGAGATAAAAAGCTTCCAGGACAAACAAAAACTAATACCTAGGAATAAATCTAACCAAAGAGGCAAAGGTCTGTACTCAGAAAACTATAAAATACTCATGAAAGAAATTGAGGAAGACACAAAGAAATGGAAAAACGTTCCATGCTCACGGATTGGAAGAACAAATATTGTGAAGATGTCAATGCTACCTAGAGCAATCTACACATTCAATGCAATCCCCATCAAAATACCATCCACTCTTTTCAAAGAAATGGAACAAATAATCCTAAAATTTGTATGGAACCAGAAAAGACCCTGAATAGTCAGAGGAATGTTGAAAAAGAAAAGCAAAGCTGGCGGCATCACAATACCAGACTTCCAGCTCTATTACAAAGCTGTCATCATCAAGACAGTATGGTACTGGCACAAAAACAGACACATAGATCAATGGAACAGAATAGAGAGCTCAGAAATGGACCCTCAACTCTATGGTCAATTAATCTTCGACAAAGCAGGAAAGAATGTCCAGTGGAAAAAAGACAGTCTCTTCAACAAATGGTGTTGGGAAAATTGGACAGCCACATGCAGAAGAATGAAACTGGACCATTTCCTTACACCACACACAAAAATAGACTCAAAATGGTTGAAAGACCTCAATGTGAGACAGGAGTCCATCAAAATCCTAAAGGAGAACACAGGCAGCAACCTCTTCGACCTCAGCCGCAGCAACTTCTTCCTAGAAACATCGCCAAAGGCAAGGGAAGCAAGGGCAAAAATGAACTATTGGGACTTCATCAAGATAAAAAGCTTTTGCACAGCAAAAGAAACAGTCAACAAAACCAAAAGACAACCGACAGAATGGGAGAACATATTTGCAAATGACATATCAGATAAAGGGCTAGTATCCAAAATCTATAAAGAACTTATCAAACTCAACACCCAAAGAACAAAGAATCCAATCAAGATATGGGCAGAAGACATGAACAGACATTTTTCCAAAGAAGATATCCAAATGGCCAACAGACACATGAAAAGGTGCTCAACATCGCTCGGCGTCAGGGAAATCCAAATCAAAACCTCAATGAGATACCACCTCACACCATCAGAATGGCTAAAATTAACAAGTCAGGAAATGACAGATGTTGGCGGGGATGTGGAGAAAGGGGAACCCTCCTACACTGTTGGTGGGAATGCAAGCTGGTGCACCACTCTGGAAAACAGTATGGAGGTTCCTCAAAAAGTTGAAAATAGAGCTACCATATGATCCAGCAATTGCCCTACTGGGTATTTACCCCAAAGATACAAATGTAGGGATCCGAAGGGGTATGTGCACCCCGATGTTTATAGCAGCAATGTCCACAATAGCCAAACTGTGGAAAGAGCCAAGATGTCCATCGACAGATGAATGGATAAGAAGATGTGTTATATCTATACAATGGAATATAATGCAGCCATCAAAAGGAATGAGATCTTGCCATTTGCAATGACGTGGTTGGAACTGGAGGGTCTTATGCTGAGCGAAATAAGTCAATCAGAGAAAGACATGTATCATATGACCTCACTGATATGAGGAATTCTTAATCTCAGGAAACAAACTGAGAGTTGCTGGAGTAGGGAGTGGGGTGGGAGGGATGAGGTGGCTGGGTGATAGACACTGGGGAGGGTATGTGCTATGGTGAGCACTGTGAATTGTGCAAGACTGTTGAATCACAGATTTGTACCTCTGAAACAAATAATGCAATATATGTTAAGAAAAAAAAAGAAGAAGAAGATAGCAGGAGGGGAAAAATGAAAGGGGGGAAATTAGAGGGGGAGATGAACCATGAGAGATGATGGACTCTGAAAAACAAACTGAGGGTTCTAGAGGGGAGGGGGGTGGTTGGATGGGTTCGCCTGGTGATGGGTATTAAAGAGGGCACGTTCTGCATGGGGCACTGGGTGTTATATGCAAACAATGAATCATGCAACATTACATCAAAAACTAATGATGTAATGTATGGTGATTAACATAACAAAAAAATTAAGAAAGAGTACAAGCATGCACAAAAGCATGTTTGTAGACAAAGGGTGGAACAATGCAAAAGTATTAAAGAAGTAGTATGATGAAGAGTTAACAGTTGATAAAAAGACACACATGCACACACTTTTTTGTGTGTGTATTATAAAGCTTCCTTGGTTGTCACTGATATTTTTTAGGTTTAAATGTGAAGCGATTAGGAAAGTTCATATTCAGAATGGTTTCTAATTATTTATATCCTATGATTAAATAATAATTTATAGGAGTATATTATTCTATACTTTGCTTAAAATTTTAAATTAATAGCCTACTGTGAGCAAAACTGATAACTATGATAGAAAACTCTTACAAAGATTTCAAACCTATTAGCTTTCAACAGCCATTCTTGCAATAAATTTTCATTTAAATTGTGGTGCCTGGGTGGCTCAGTCAGTTGAGCATGGGACTCTTGATTTCAGCTCAGGTCATGATCTCAGGGTTGTGGGATCCAGCCCTGTGTAGGGCTCAGCACTCAGGGGGTAGTCAGCTTGGGATTCTCCCTCTCCCTCCTCTCTTGCCCCTCCCCCTCCTCAAACTCTCTTTCAAATAAATAAATAAATCTTTAACAAAACAAACAAACAAAAACATTATAGCATATGTTCAACTTCAATGCATGAATGACTGCCTGAAATTCCCAAGAATCTAAATAAAGGCATTTCATTAAAGATCCTTTCTTTTACTAAATCTCAAGATTATGCTGTTTATTGAGGTTTTATTCCTTACAATGAATTAGAAATAATTTTATTGAACAATTTTCACAAATTGGAAGGTCAGGCTCAGTCACATTTGTGTAAAGTCATTTGTAATACAGCACACATAACAGACAAAGGTAACTCTCTTTCCGTAAATGGTGTATTGATTTTATAGCTGTGAGTGCATATTGTACTATTTAGAGAAAATGTCTGTTCCAGTATCTGCCTCTTCCCTGGGAATATGTGTCCACAAACTAAATAGTAAGGTGAGAACTCCTCTAATTTGTTTACATTATGTGTTATTTACCCTGGAGTATGCTAACTGTTAGAGAAAAGAAAGAAGTCCACATGACATTGAACAGCTTCTTTTTTATTAAAAGAAAGTGTGTATGTGCATATACACACACGCACACACACAGAAAGAGAGGGAGAAGAAAGCAAGTAAGCAAGAGAGAAAGAGGCAGTGGGAGAGTGAGAACCAGTAGGGCCAGGTACTGTGCTGGTCACTGGCCATATAAAATCCAATAAAGGATAGTCCCTGCATTATGAGATGAGAGTATAATAAAGTGGACTGTCAAGTTCATGCCTTTGGAACAGTTCTGTAATGCAGATGTGTAAATGGTGCAGGAAGAGTACCAGGAGGAAGATGTAGGTAAGCAACAGTAGACCAATGGGTGAGCCTTAAAAGATGTTGCTGAGAGGATGAGAGGAGAAAATGCATTCAAAGCAAAATCTGCCTAATACTGAAGTCTGAAAGAAGATACAGTTAGAAAAATACACATCACTCACTGAGTTTGAAGCAGGGGTACATAACATGCAGGCAATGAGACTAGAGAGACAAGATCGAACAAGATCAAAAATAACTCTGAAATCAGAGGATATTTTGAGTAGAGAATAGCATACTCATTAAAAAAAATAAATCTATTTCTCTGGCAAGATTAAACAGATCTCGGTTTCAAGAGGACCATAAAATGCATAAAAGACTGTTCAAAAATCACTGCAAATGTGATGCTAATATATGTATATTAATATAGATGTCTGAAGGTAAAAAAATGATTTAAAAACAAAGGAAACTTGGGGCATCTGGGTGGCTCAGTCAGCTAAACAACTGCCTTCAGCTCAGGTCATGATCCTGGGGTTCTGGGATTGAGCCCCACGTTGGGCATCCTGCTCAGTGGGGGAGTCTGCTTCTCTCTCTCCTTCTGACCCTCCCCCTGCCAGTGCTCTCTCTCTCAAATGAAAAAATTAAAAAATCTTTAAAAAAAGAAAAAAGAAAGAAAAGGAATTTCAGAATCTGTTTAAGGAAATAGTCATCAGATAATTGAGAGTCTAACTAATCTGGGTGTGGGAAATGATAAGAAGCTCCTCCTAAATATAACTACCACCACTTATTCTGTGTGCTGCCTATGTACTAGGCACTCTGCTAAATATCTTATATTCATTATTTTGTTTAATCTTTCTAACAACTCTAAGAGTAGGTTTTTTGAATCCATTTTAGAGATGAGAAATCTGAGACTGAAAGGTGCTAAATAACTCAGCTCAAATGATGCAATTAGTAAAGGAGAATAATGCCTTATGTCAAAGTCTGAGCATTTTGAATGCTAAAAGGACATGGAGCCCTCATCACTGGTCTAAAGATGAGGAGGTCACCTATTTTACACTGAATAATCTTAGACTATGCAAGGATGAAATTAAACCAGAGAATGGTATCAGATAACCTGAGCATGGAGAAGAAATGACTACTCCAGGGAAAGATGAAGCTGCAGAGAGCTGTAGAGCATGCTTTTGTGGCCTCCAGCCTAAGGTTGGCCACTGACTCACACAGGGAATACATGGGACATGGAGGGTTCTCTCAGACAGTACTGGCAATGACAACACCAGCAAAAGTGGCAATAACCTGCTTACTGGGTACATACTATATGCCTCAGTGTCTGTGCCAAAGCCCTTTACACATGAGTTAATTGGTGTGCAAAGAAGTGATGTGATTTGTCACTGGTTATCCAACTCCAAAACTCATTCTCTCATGCAGAACTGCCTTCCACATCTGACTGAGTGTAGGAAATACCTGAAAGACCATGTAGAGTTGGTATTAAAATTGATATATCAATTTACTTTAACAACTTTTCTGCCTTGATCATGTCTTGCTGCCTCATAGAGTAATACAGAGAATGGAATGGAGGGTATTTGACTTTGAAATAGTCCTAGTTTGGTTGAAGAGTTAGATAAGGGTACACATAATCACTCCAATAATAAGTGCAATGTTTCCACATTGCAAAATGCTTGCATAGTTTGGGGGTGTGGGAGATACTCTGAAAAGACCTGTTACTAAATTGATGTTAATGTATTTTTCCCAGGTGCCCTAAGGTACACACATGAGCTCAGCTATATGAAACTCATCGCACAAAAATTTAAATTCACAAAGCAGATATATTAAGAAGTACTTATTCTCAAGAGAAAAAGCAATTTTCACACTATGCAAGGATTTCTTTAACCAGCAAAATCCCCCCTAGAGTATTTCAATTAGGTTTCCATTTGCAAAAGGGGAAAATAATCAATTTGCGGGTAAGTTTGCACTGACACATCTGTTGCACAAAGAAAATAAGTTAGTATTACTTTTTAGATATTTGAACAAAGCCTTGGGTAGAAAACACTTTGAAAACCACATATTGAAATAATGCATACTTCTAGATGAAACACAAAGTACCCTTCAAGTATCCAGTTAGTTCAGTTGATGACAAATTCGCCAGTGCTGAGTGTTCAGTGCATGCCAGCAAAACTCCCAAATTAGTTTCTACTGATGAACACCTTTTTTTTTCGAATATATTTTTTCCTCACTACTATTATCTGGAAACAAGTTGACACTGGCTTCTTACACACAGGACTTATCTAGACTTCCAGCTGTTTGGCTGATACGGAGATTACTAAATTAACTTCTAACTCAGCCAGATGGTTGGTGGCCATGTTTGACTTGAAATATTTTCAGCTCTTTGGATTAACAAAGAGCTAAAATTTTAAGGATAAAAAGAACTTTCCCCTCCCCACCTTTCAGGGTAATGTTTATTCAGAGGGATTATAGTTTTCAGACTTTTGATTGGCATATCTGCATAAAGCAGCATCTGATCAACTGCATGGAGAACATGAAATTTATTGAAAGCATAAACAGTAACTATGGCTGCAAAATAAATTGGTTTTGTCCTTGCAAGGATGAATAAACCAGAAAAGATTTTCACATAAGCAAAATCTCTTACATAGATGTTTCTTCCCTGAAAACGAACAATAAGATAATGGCCAGAACATCGGTGATGGTTTCATGTAAATCACTCTAAATAGCCTCTTAAATACCAAAAGGATACAAGGAGAAAGAAAACACAGCACTTAGAGTAAAATAAAAAGATCTGTGTTTTTGAGTCCTGGGTTCTCCCAGGGACTACCTGCATGATCATAGGCCTCTCTTTAAGCTTTCATAGCCTCCCTTTCCTCAGATACAAAATACAGACAAAAGTATCTACCTTCCATGGCATACAGCCCTTGAAGGATTAGCTATTTATATAGTTTTGTGGTCATTTATAACATCTCTTCTCACTCATCTCTTTTATAAAACAGCTGCCTGACTATAAACATTGCAAATATTTTATCTAATAACGGCTATAAATCAGCCAAATTTAACCAACATTCATAGGTAGTTCAATGCTCTGTGCCCATTACTGTTCTGATTACTCAGGGGAGAAGGATGATGATGTTTAAGAAGGTTTTAGTTTAGACCAGTTGCTAAGCCTTGAGGTCCAGCAGTGTTGGTAGGCTATGCTTCCCCAGGGTCCTCCACTCAGTGACTGAGCATGGTGAGGGTACTAGTGCTGGGCCATTTCTGTTTCTATTTTTAGCAGCTTAATTGAGGTATAATTCATATACCACAAAATTCACTTCTTTAAAGTATATACTTCGGAGGGGGGGAAAGATAGCAGAGGAGTAGGGGACCCTATTCCAACCGGTCCCCAGAATTGAGCTGGATATCTAACAGACCACTCTGAACACCCATGCAATCAGCCTGAGATGTAAGAAGACAGATCTGGATCTCTACAAACAGAATATCACAGGGGGTTGGTTTTGAGGTACAAAACGGGGAGCCGTGATTCCATGGGCAGATATTGGAGGATAAATGGCAGCAGGAGGGAGCCTGGCTGTGGGGATCCTACACCACCAGTGAGTGATAGCCTCCTGCGCTGGGGACAGGGCACAGACTCGCAGACTGGTAGAAGCGGGGAAAGGACTTAAGCGTAGCCCACAGACCGAAACCCCAAACGGCGAGGTTGCACGTGCAAACTGGGGGTGGCTGGCAGTTTTAGAAGCACAAAGGGCAGAGACGTGCCCCGACCTGGAGGCGAGGACTGGGAGCACTGCTGAGGGGTGCACAACCCAGGACGCTGCAGTTCATAGCAGCACAGACAGAAATAGAGATAGTGTGGCCTGGAGAGCTCACTGAAGAACAGATTGCAATCTCTCTGCTTTGAGGCAGAGGGTGGGAAATGTTCTCTTCTGCTCTGACTCTCAGAAGAGATGTGGAAAGCTGCCAGGGAAAGCTGCCAGAGAACAAAAGCCCCCAGAAAACAAGTTTTCACTGAGCCCATCCCCTCCCACAGGGGGCAGGGCAACTCTGCCCAAACAGGGTTACCTGAGTAACAGCAAGGCAGGCCCCTCTCCCAGAAGACAGGCTGGGAGAACAAGAGGCCGGCAACCCTAAGGTCCCTAGAAAACAGGTGTATCTTGCTTGGGTTGTGGTCATAATTTGGATTCTATACATTCCTTCAACCACCTCTCAACAGAATGACTAGGAGGAGGAACCCCCAAAATAGGAAAGACTCAGAGACTATTACTTATGCCACAGATTTACAAATGGATTCAGATATAACCAAGATTTCAGAGATGGAATTCAGGCTAGCAATTGTGAAGACAATAGCTGGAATGGAGAAATTAATTAATGGCAACACAGAGTCTCTAAGGGCAGAAATGAAAGCTGAATTGGCAGAACTTAAAAATGCTATCAGTGAGATCCAATCTAATCTAGATAATCTAACAGCTAGGGTAAGCAAGGCAGAAGAACGAATTAGTGACCTAGAAGACCAAATAATAGATAAAAAGGGAAAAGAGGAGGCAGGGAAAAATAACTCAGAATCTATGAAATAGAATCAGAAATAAGTGACACCATGAAACGTTACAATGTCAGAATTATTGGAATCCCTGAGGGGGTAGAGAGAGAGAGAGGACTAGAAGATATATTTGAGCAAATCGTAGCTGAGAACTTCCCTAATCTGGGGAATGAAACAAACATTCCTGTCCTAGAGGCAGAGAGGACCTCTCCCAAGATCAAGGAAAACAGGCCAATGCCCCTGCATGCAGTAGTAAAACTCACATATCTTAGAACCAAGGAAACCAACTTAAGGGCAGTTAGGGGGAAGAGATTCCTTATGTACAGAGAGAGGAACATCAGAATAACGTCAGACCTATCCACAGAGACCTGGCAAGCCAGAAAGGCCTTGCAAGACATATTCAGGGTACTAAATGAGAAGAACATGGAGCCAAGAATACTTTATCTGGCAAGGCTGTCATTTAGAATGGATGGAGAGATGCAGAGCTTCCATGACTGGCAGAAATTGAAAGAATATGTGACCACTAAGCCAGTCCTGCAAGAAGTATTAAGGGGGTTCTATAAAAGGAGAAAGACCCCAAGAGGGATATAGAACAGAAATTTACAGAGACAATCTATAAAAACAAGGACTTCACAGACAACATGATGACAATAAATTCATATCTTTCAATAATCACTCTCAACATGAAAGGTCTAATTGCTCCCATAAAATGGCACAGGGTTACAGATTGGATAAAAAGACAGGACCCATCCATATGCTTTCTACAAGAGACTCACTTTGAACCTAAAGATATATCCAGACTGAAAGTGAAGGGATGGAGATCCATCTTCCATGCCAAGAGATCTCAAAAGAAAGCTGGGGTAGCAATTCTTATATCAGACAAGTAAGATTTTAAACTAAAGACTGTAGTCAGAGACACAGAAGGACACTATATCATTCTTAAAGGGTCTATCCAACAAGAAGATCTAACAATTGTAAATATCTATGCCCCCAACATGGGAGCAGCCATCTACATAAGCCAAGTCTTAACCGAAATAAAGAGTCATACTGATAATAATACGTTATTTGTAGGAGACCTCAATACTCCACTCTCAGTAATAGACAGATCAGCTAAGCAGAAAATCAACAAAGAATCAAGAGCTTTGAATGACACACTGGACCAGATAGACCTCATAGATATATACAGAACATTCCACCCTAAAACAACAGAATACTCATTCTTCTCAAGTGCACATGGAACTTTCTCCAGAATAGCCCATATACTGGGTCATAAATCAGGTCTGAACTGATACCAAAAGACCGAGATTATTCCCTGCATATTCTCAAACCATAATGCTTTAAAACTGGAACTCGGGCGCCTGGGTGGCTCAGTTGGTTAAGCGACTGCCTTCGGCTCAGGTCATGATCCTGGAGTCCCGGGATCGAGTCCCGCATCGGGCTCCCTGCTCGGCGGGGAGTCTGCTTCTCCCTCTGACCTTCCCCCCTCTCATGTGCTCTCTCTCTCTCACTCTCTCAAATAAATGAATAAATAAAACCTTTAAAAAAAAAATAAATAAATAAAACTGGAACTCAATCACAAGAAAAAATTTGGAAGAAATTCAAACACTTGGAAGTTAAAGACCACCCTGCTCAAGAATGTTCGGGTCAACCAGGAAATCAAAGAACTTAATTCATGGAAACCAATGAGAAAGAAAATACATCAGTCCAAAACCTATGGGATACTGCAAAGGTGGTCCTAAGGGGGACATACATAGCCATCCAAGCCTCACTCAAAAAAATAGAAAAAATCCTGGATTCACCAACTAACTTTACACCTTAAAGAACTAGAGAAAAAGCAACAAGAGATGCCTAAGCCATGCATTAGAAGAGAAATAATTAAGATTAGAGCAGAGATCAATGAATTAGAAACCAGAAACACAGATCAGATCAATGAAACTAGAAGCTGGTTCTTTGAAAGAATTAATAAGATCAATAAACCACTAGCCAGACTTATCCAAAAGAAAAGAGAAAGGACCCAAATTCATAAAATTATGAATGAAAGGGGAGTGATCATCACTAACACTAAGGAAATAGAAACAATTATTAGAAATTATTATCAACAACTATATGTCAATAAGCTGAGCAACCTGGATAAAATGGATGCCTTCCTGGAAACCTATAAACTGCCAAGACTGAAACAGGAAGAAATTGACAAACTGAATAGGCCAATGACCAGTAACAAGATTGAAGCAGTGATCAAAAACCTCCGAAAAAACAAGAGTCCAGGGCCTGATGGATTCCCTGGGGAAGTCTACCAAATATTCAAAGAAGAAATAATACCTATTCTCCTGAAACTCTTTCAAAAAATAGAAACAGAAGGAAAGCTTCTAGACTCATTCTATGAGGCCAGCATTACCCTAATACCCAAACCAGGCAAAGACCCCATCAAAAAGGAGAATTTCAGACTGATATCCCTGATGAATATGGATTCCAAAATCCTCAACAAAATCCTAGCTAATAGGATCCAACAATACATTAAAAGGATCACTCACCATGACCAAGTGGGATCTATCCCCGGGATGCAAGGGTGGTTCAACATTTGCAAATCAATCAATGTGATAGAACACATTAATGAGAGGAGAGAGAAGAAGCATATGGTCCTCTCAATGGATGCAGAGAAAGCATTTGCCAAAATACAGCATCCTTTCCTGATTAAAACTCTTCAGAGCATAGGGATAGAGGGAACATTCCTCAAGTTCATAAAATCCATCTATGAAAAACCCACAGCGAATATCATCCTCAATGGGGAAAAGCTGAGAGCCTTTCCCTTAAGATCAGGAACACAACAAGGATACCCACTCTCACCACTATTGTTCAACATAGTACTAGAAGTCCTAGCCACAGCAATCAGACAACAAAAAGAAATAAAACATATTCAAATTGGCAAAGAAGTCAAACTCTCTCTCTTCGCAGATGACATGATACTTTATGTGGAAAACCCAAAAGATTCCACCCCCAAATTACTAGAACTCATACACCAATTCAGTAATGTAGCAGGATACAAAATCAATGCACAGAAATCAGTTGCTGTCATACACTAACAACGCAACTATAGAAAGAGAAATTAGAGAATCAATTCCATTTACAATAGCACCAAAAACCATAAGATACCTCGGAATAAACCTAACCAAAGAGGTAAAGGATCTATACTCTAGGAACTACAGAAGAATCATGAAAGAAATTGAAGAAGACACAAAAAGATGGAAAAACATTCCATGCTCACGGATCAGAAGAACAAATATTGTTAAAATGTCTATGCTACCCAAAGCAATCTATACCTTCAATGCCATCCCGATCAAAATTCTCATGACATTTTTCAAAGCACTGGAACAAACAATCCTAAAATTTGTATGGAATCAGAAAAGACCGCGAATCGCCAAGGAAATGTTGAAAAAGAAAAACAAAGCTGGGGGAATCACGTTGCCCGATTTCAAACTATATTACAAAGCAATGATCACCAAGACTGCATGGTACTGGCACAAAAACAGACCTATAGACCAATGGAACAGGACAGAGAGCCCAGATATGGACCCTCAACTCTATGGTCAAATAATCTTCAACAAAGCAGGAAAAAATATGCAATGGAAAAAAGTCTCTTCAATAAATGGTGCTGGGAAAATTGGACAGCCACATGCAGAAGAATGAAACTCAACCATTCTCTAACACCCTACACAAAGATAAACTCAAAATGGTTGAAAGACCTCAATGTGAGACAGGAATCCATCAAAATCCTAGAGGAGAACATAGGCAGTAACCTCTTTGACATCGGCCACAGCAACTTCTTTCAAGATACACCTCCAAAGTCTAGTGAAACAAAAGCGAAAATGAACTTTTGGGACTTCATCAAGATAAAACCTTCTGCACAGCAAAGGAAACAGTCAACAAAACAGAGGCAACCCACATAATGGGAGAAGATATTTGCATATGACACTACAGATAAAGGTCTGGTATCCAAGATCTATAAAGAACTTCTCAAACTCAACACCCAAAAAACAAATAATCAAGTCAAAAAATGGGAAGACATGAACAGACACTTCTCCAAAGAAGATATACAAATGGCTAACAGACACATGAAAAAATGATCATCATCGTTAGCCATCAGGGGAATTCAGATCAAAACCACATTGAGATACCACCTTACACCAGTTAGAATGGCAAAAATTGACAAGGCAAGAAACAACAAATGTTGGAGAGGTTGTGGAGAAAGGGGAACCCTCTTACACTGTTGGTGGGAATGCAAGTTGGTACAACCACTTTGGAAAACAGTGTGGAGTTGCCTCAAAAAATTAAAAATAGAGCTACCCTATGACCCAGCAATTGCACTCCTGGGTATTTACCCCAAAGACACAGATGTAGTGAAAAGAAGGGCCATATGCACCCCAATGTTCATAGCAGCAATGTCCAGCCAAACTGTGGAAACTGTTGAGATGCCCTTCAACACATGAATGGATAAAGAAGATGTGGTCCATATATACAATGGAATATTACTCAGCCATCAGAAAGGATGAATACCCAACTTTTATATCAACATGGATGGGATTGGAGGAGATTATGCTAAGTGAAATAAGTCAAGCAGAGAAAGTCAATTATCATATGGTTTCACTTATTTGTGGAACATAAGGAATAGCATGGAGGACATTAGGAGAAGGAACGGAAAAATGAAGGGGGGGGGGATCAGAGGGAGAGATGAACCATGAGAGACTATGGACCTGAGAAACAAACAGGGTTTTAGAGGGGAGGGGGGTGGGGAGATGGGTTAGTCCAGTGATGGGTATTAAGGTGGGCGCGCACTGCATGGAGCACTGGGTGTTACATGAAAACAGTGAATCATGGATCACTACATCAAAAACTAAGGATGTATTGTATGGTGACTAACATAACATAATAAAATAAAATTTAAAAAATAAGAAAAAAAAGAAGGTTTTAGTTTACTTACAAGATATAGTAGACTGATTATAAAAATGGCCCCAATTTTCCACTCCTCCCTGCAGCCATGCTTTTTGCTTTGTGACTTTGTAGCTCTTTCTATCAAGATGTACAGTATATTTCCCCAACTCTTTTATCTGCACTGACCTTCTGAGCTAATTATTAATCGATTGTGATGGAAATGATGACTGGCCAGTTATGAGCCTCAAGAGACCTTGAATATTTCTATTCTTTTGGAGTTCTGCCACTGCCATGAGAATAAGTTTGAACTAACTTACTGGATAATGAGATACCATGTGGAGGAGAGCCCACTTATACAAGCCAAAGGCCTTCTAAACTAGTTATAGACAGTTGAGCCTCAAACATCTAGATCTAGACCACCATAGGTCCCTACTCAAATCTCCACTGATTATAAATCCATGAGTGAGCTTAGCTGACTCCAACCATGCTAACAAATAAATTGATGAGGTCAGAGTAACAGCTCATGCAGTGGAGGCAAATATAACAGGAATGGGGCACAGAGGAAGAACAGGTCATTGACATATAGGGGATTCAGGGGAGATTTTTCAATGTGGTTCCATTAGGACTAAGTCTGGAAGGTTGGAAAATGTTGGGAAATGTGGCATGTTTCCACTTAAGGACTTTTTCCGACATGGTAAAACATTTATACTATTTAGAAGAGGTTTGAAGAAGTGGAGTAAGCAAGTTTGGATTTTAGAAAGAACTCTGGTAATGATGCGGAGGCTATATGGTGAAACAGAAGTTAGGAAGAGGGTGGTCTACTGAAGCCTACTCTAATAATCATTCATCTAAAAGACACTGAGGATCTCACATGAGAAACAGTCAATGGAGATAAAGAGGAAGAGATGGGTTTGAGAAATATCAGGAAGTAGAATCTACAGATGGAATTGTTGCTTTTGATTACAGGGCAAAAACACTCAGCAGAAAGGCAGCATAAGGCAGAACTGATCATTCTCTTACTCCAACTGCTTTTTAGAAACCCACTGTGTCATTCTGATGGGAGAATTCAGACCCTGAAAGAATGTCAGCTTTTGAAAAGGAGAGAACATGAGATACCTACAGATACTGGTGATTGGGTTTAGTTTTGCTTTGCAGCCTGAATTTAGACCCCTTGTAGATATAATTTGGGCAGGTGCTAGAAGCTGCACATACCCAAGGGTGGCTTTCTTGTCCAAAGTCACAGCCACTACTGTGGACATATATGCCATCCTGAAATCAGTGGCAGGAGTGACCATTTACTTTCTCTTTTGTCATTTTACCTTTCTTTTCCCCATTAAGCTCTGAGCCTTATTTCAGAGTAGTGGACTGTGAAAGTGGGCTAAGAAGATTAAAGTTCTCCACGAAGAAGGTATGAAATACGACTCTGACAATTTGATGCTGATCGCTTGTGATGTGTGAAATTAAATCCTTATCCAAAGTGCCTAGACAATGCAATTAGTCTTGGGTTTCTACATTAGGCAACATTTCTTATTTAATCAATGCAGGAGGTCAGCTCCAAAATAGAACACTCTAGGAAAAAATAAATAAATGAATGTAAGTCATTCAGTGCCCCAGGTTTCCAAGGGGATGGGGGGAGATGATGACAAAGAAGAAAACAAAATTAAATGGTCTGACTAATGAGTAAATGATAAACACTCTGATCATCTGTTTATATCATTCTTACATTTATGTACCCATCCTTTTGCATATATTTATTGAATAGTACTATGTATGAGATACTTGTATTAAAGATAGTGATGAACAAAACAGATTAAGTGATTCACGGTGTTCACAATCCCCAGAGGAGTAAAGGGGCAGACGTTAATAAAAATAACTGCATAATTTAAAATGATAGCAAATACTACGTAGAAACAACACAAACAGCCAACATGATAGCAAGGCTTTTGCCTATCTTTGTCACAGTTTTATGTGCCAAGCACTGTCCCCAAACCTTAACATACAGCAATTCATGTAATCATTACAAAGTAAGTACTATCATTACTTCCATTTTGGGGATGAGCAAAAATGAGACAAAGAGAGCTAAGTAGTTTCCCCAAGATCATCCACCTATTAGGTGGCCAAATCCTGGGTAAAAACCAGGCAGTTGGGCTTATGGAGGACATTCTCTCAGTCACTGTGCTGTGTATGCTAACACAGAACAGCTCATCTCAACCGAGTAAGCTAATCCTCTTCTCTACTACAACACATCTCAATCATCCTCTGTGATCCAGTTTATAACAAGTCTTTTGTGGCACTGTCATCAAATCCCACAAATTTGAATCTCCCACATGTTTTCAATTAAATTCAAGAGGAATAGTGTAGTGGGGTTATGAGCATGCATTCTTATACCAGCCTACCTGACTTCAATTTCCTGACCCTGATAGTTACTGGGTGCAAAAGCATGAGCAAAGTACTTAACCTCTCTATGCCACCATTACATATCCATCCCAGCACCACTAGCTAGACCACTGGTAGATCACCACCATTTTGGAACAATCAGAAACTTAGAAAGACCACAACCACATTACAGTGGTTTGGTATGCTCAGAGCTATACCCTCAATACCTAGAATGATACCCAAAATACAGTAGGCGCTCAATAAATATGACTGAATGAAATTATTTCATCATCTTTGTCAGCCTACTTGTCTACCCATTAAACTTTCCAACAACATTGGATGACTTGATAATCTCTTAACTCACTCTACAGTTTCTTATATCCACAGCATTGTATTACTTGTTCTGCCTATAATAAAGTCCCACAATACAATCCCTTATCAAAAATCTATGCAGTCAGATGTATGGTAGAATTGGTGAGGGTAAGAAGTATTTTATAAAGATAAACCAATTCAACTGCATATTATATAACACCTTCAGTAGGGCCTGGGCATCTTGTAATGAAAATATATTAATATTTCTGGAGAACATATGAATATTCACACTAAAAGAGATTAATGAAGGCTCTAGCATACCAGTTCATTTTAGGTTTTGCTACTATTTAAGCTATAATTTTTTTTTTTCCCTTTCAGAGTGTGCTGGTCTTTGCAACTGAAGATAAGGTATTGTGGGCTGTACTCTCCTTACCCCATAATCTTTTTTGGCTTTAATCTCACCCATCTCTCCAGGGTAAGACCTCAGAGTACCTTCCTGGGAAGTTTATCCTGTTTCTTGCAGCTGAAATTGACTTCTCTGCCTTCTATCCCACCAGCCTCCATTCCTCTAATAGTGTGATGACATTTTCAGCATTGTGCTTGGCTTAGATCCACATATACTTATTTCCCTTTCTAAATGAGAGATCCTTGAAAGTCAGGGAAATACCTTACTGATATTTTATCCTTTGTACTAACAAAGAGATTATCCTTACCATGAGTAAGGCTTAATTGAACATAAAAGACCATTAGAATTTGGAGAGTAAAGGGAAGAATATTCCTGAAAAAGGTAAGTAGTAGAGGATAAGACTGTAGTTCTATAAGCTGATTATACACTATAGATGGGCACTTACTAGAATGTTGCATAGGTTACCTAACTCAAAACTAACAAGCCTCAAAGACAAAATCCAGACTTAGGGGTTGAATGACTTACAGTTAAATAGTGACAGCATTATAATTAAAATTTAAGACCGCCTGACTAAATTCTGTGTTTTTTCTCACTCTATTCTTCACCCAGAAAAGATGGTACGATATAAGGAAATTTGAGGAATCTTACTGAATTCTGAAAGGGATTTGTAAATCTCATGCAATTATAGACACAAATCTGAAATACAAGAGTCAAATAAACAATATTCCCCTGCAATGTATCTGGGAACTTCAGGGCTAAAAAAGCCCCCTCATAAGGTGAGGAGTGCCAGAGGAATTTATCACCCTTATTGTTGCAAGGAAACTAAAGAGAACAGAGATAATATTTAGAAGGAGTCACTAGGTACAACAAGATTGCAAACTTAATTGTAATGCCGATCCCCTCTGTGCCGTCTTACTAAGCAGCTAGGAAATCCTTTATCACAAATGATTTCCAAGGATGTGACATTTTCCTTTTCTCCATTTCTATTTCACTTAAATTATCACCCTGAAGATTTCAAAGGGCACTCTCAGCAGTCTGATAGATTGGAGCCCCTCTCTAACTAAAGACACATTGATTGCATGAGAAAAAAATATCAGAGACCTCCCCCGTAGGTCTGTACAACCAACTTTGTACTCATTCAAGACTGTTTTTTTGTTTTTTTTTTTTGTATTTGCTATCACTTTGAAAATGACAAAGTAGCAAAATAATTAATTGCTGGAATAACATCTCGTGGTGTGATTATAATCAAGAAAGCAATTGTGAAGATGGCATTGCAAGTCTCCATTCTCATTCTCTCACATGACTTGGCCATGAAACCTACTCAAGGCACAGAGGAGGAGGTGATTTGTTCTGTGAGTGAAGCTGAAAACTCAGCCTGGGCTGTGGAGATAAAGTCGGGTTGCTCTCTCTCAAATCTGTACTAAAATCTTGCAAACACTATCAGCAAGTACTGACTCTCTTAAGTATGTTCACATACATATATGTGTAAGTGTGTATATGTGTGTGGCATAGCTAACCTTCTATGTTGGACAGGTAAATATAGTTGGCTTTTTATGTTTAGGTTAACTCTGAAAGATTAGGTTCACTGAAGACACATTTCTATCAGAGTTTCTCTATTGCCTTTCGGTAAAGTCCAAACTGCTTAACACTGTGGTAACGCCTGTGTGCCCTGCTCTCTGCCTACCTTTAAAGTCACTCGTCCGTTCATATCAGATATTGTAAGATTCAGTTTACCCTGGAACAACACAGTTTTGGAATGTGTGGGTTCACTTATATGCAGATTTCTTTCAGTACATACAATACAGTACTGTAAATGTATTTTTAGTTCCTCGTGATTTTCTCAACATTTTCTTTTCTCTAGCTTGCTTTATTGTAAAAATAAAGTACATTATATATAATATATAAATATGTTAACTGACTGCTTTATGTTATCGATATGTGTTCCAGTTAATAGTAGGCTATTAGTAGCTAAGTTTTGGGGGGGGAGTCAAAAGTTATACTCAGCTTTCAACTGCACAGGGGGTCAACTCCCCTAATTCCCACACTGTTCAAGGATCAACTGTACTCTTCTTTCCCATAGTGTGACATTTCTCCCTCCCCACCCTCACCTAGTGCAGTGGATTTGTACCTTCTCTCTCTTCTGTCTTCAGTGCTCCTTTTGATCTTCCCATATATTCTGGGTCTCAGAAGATGCCACACTCCTGCTGCATGGACCCATCCTGGGCACACTTTTCCAGGCTGCAGCCATTGCCACAAATCTCTGTGTTCTCCCTCTGCCAGCCCTGCTCACACCTAGAATCATTTGGTTCCTGATGGTCTTTCCTACTGAATTATGAACGCTCGGGGGTTAGGGACAGGTTCAGCTTGTTAAACTTATATCCTTAGCCTTTAGCACAGTGTCTGTTGCATACTAAGATCTCAATAAGTAATAGTTGGAAAAATAAATGAATAAAAGAAATCAATGTGTCCAGAGAAAGTCAATATTAAAAACTAGTTGGTCATTTTAAACGAGCAACTTTCAATCACTTGTTTCTAAAACTCCAAAGACAATGCAAATGGGCAATTTTTCTTCTCTTTGACCTCAACTTTGAGCATGTGTGGGGCATATAAGTAGATGCTTACTTAGTGTTGCTGAAATAAATGAGGTAGGGAAGCTAAGTGGAAAGTGCTGAACTTTGAAGCAGGTTCTTCTGGCTTAGTGCCTGAGCTTCTCACTCAGTAGTTAAGTGGCTTTCTCATTTCTATTCCTTACTTACAGAACAAAGATAGCAATAGTTAACAATTACAAGTTAAATGTCAATAGATTAGTTTTCTTCTTGTTTTGATTTATTTCATTTAAAGAATTAAAAAAATAAACAAAAAATGATGGTACAGTACTGACATTTGCAGCTTATTCAGTAACTATTGCTTTTTAAAAAAATTATAGTTGACACATGATGTTACATTAGTTTCTGGTATATAATATAGTGATTCCACAAGTCTACACCTTATGCTATGATCACAAGTATACCTACCATCTGCACCATAAAACACTATTACATTAACCTTGACTATATTCCCTATGCCATACATTTTATCCCTGTGACATATTCATTCCATACCTGGAAGCCTGCATCTCCTGCTCTCCTTCACCCATTGTGCCCATCCCTCATGCCCCTCCCCTCTGGCAACCATTGGTTTGTTCTCTGTATTAATGGTCTGTTTCTGCTTTTTATTTGTGTTGCTTTTATTATTACTATGCAACGTGAAGCAAGACAAAAATGAGTTAAATCAGATATAATTTTTATCCTCAAGAAGCTCCTAATCTAATCCAGGGAATAAAACCAATATATAAAGAACAGATTACAGAGTGATTTATGAAAAACACCTTGAAGTTCACATTGAACATGAATATTCTTTCAAGAGCACATGGCTTCTGTCAGGGTGGAAGGGATCACAACAAAGTTAGAATCTTAATTTTATCAGTAGCTGTGAGTTCTTGAGAAAAATATTTATCTTCTATGAAGGTCAATTTCCTCAGCTGAAAATGTGGGAGATGGCATCATTTCATAGAATTACACTAGGGCTAAAGTGCAATAATGCATGTGGGGAATCTAGCAGAAATGCACTGATATTCCAGCACCTGTTATATGTCAAGTTCCCTGAGACTTATATTCATAGTCTGGAATATGATTGATGCTTAATAGAATTTTGCATGAGAATAGTAATAATAAAAGAATGTGTGAAAGAGCTTTTGAATTTCGGCTTGAAGGATGAGGTGCTTTGGATAGGCCAGTTATGGAACAGGACAGGAGTGATAACATATTCTACATGAAGAAAGAGTGTGAGTAAAGGGGCAAAAACAGGTAACCACAAAGCATGGCAAGAGAGTGGTAAAGTGACTGTATGATCCAAGGTCACACAGCTAGTCAGTGGCAGATCAGGATCCTCTCCAGGTTACAATAAAACTTCAGAAATGAAGCCACAGATCACATTTCAGATGGCCTGAGTTTTAGGAAGATTATTTTGGTGGTTATTTGCAAGAAAGCTTAGACTGTGTAATTGAGTCCCTACCACATTCCAGGTGCTGATCTTGGATACTGGACACATGCATATAAGTCATTCTTGTAGAAAGTTAGGGTGCTGTCACATGAGTGAGACAATAAAATCCTTTAAGTATTGGTGGAGGTAAGAAGACAATAATACTACTGATAATTATGGCAAACAATTACATCGTGCTTACTTTTAGAACTCATCAGTATTTGAGCTATAAATAATGGCAATTCATATAGTTGAAGTCAAGATATTCTAGGAATTATTTTATGTTTCAAAAAAGTGTATCCATTAAATTCTCATAGCAGATTGGCACTATTATTGTTCTCATTTAGTGTAAAGAAACTGAGGGACACTTACAAAGAGTTTTAGCTACTTAATCAGAACTCAAGAGAAAGGTACATTATAGAGATAAAATTGAGAATGTCATGAATGTCAGCATTGGAGCTGAAGCATGAGGATAGATGGAATTTCAACATATTTAAAATAGAGCAAGGAGAGGATGAACTTAGATATGTAAGGGAAAGGTCACCAATATTGCATGGAACTTACTTCTACTGAAAAGTTATCTGATACTTATCTGAAATTTAAATATGTTCTATATTTTATATGCTAAGTCTAGAAATCCTCCTTATAGAGCAAATAGCAATTTATCATGACTAAATAAGTGGAATCATCCAGGAGATGGGTGACTTACTTGACTTAGAGATACTCATTTGGTATCAGAAGATCTGAACTGTACATCTGGCTCTACCCCTCTCTATACCACATTTTTAGTACTTTTCATCATGCATGTATTGAAAATGACTTTGTTTTTTTTTTTTTTTTTTTTTTTTTTTTTAAAGATTTTGTTTATTTATTTGAGAGAGAGAGAATGAGAGAGCACATGAGAGGGGGGAGGGTCAGAGGGAGAAGCAGACTCCCTGCCAAGCAGGGAGCCCGATGTGGGACTCGATCCAGGGACTCCAGGATCATGACCTGAGCCGAAGGCAGTTGCCCAACCAACTGAGCCACCCAGGCGCCCTGAAAATGACTTTGAAAATATGTTTGTAAAAAAAAAAAGATATTAGGGGAGGGCGGAGAAAGATGGCAGAGGAGTAGACCTGGATTTCATCTGGTCCCAGGAATTCAGCTGGATAGGGATCAAACCATTCTGAACACCTACAAACTCAACAGGAGATCAAAGAAAAGAATAGCAACAACTCTCTGAACAGAAAAGCGACCACTTTCTGGAAGGTAGGATGTGACAAGAAATGAGTCCAAGGCGATATCCAGGAAGATAGACGGCGGGGGAGGGGGCCTCCATCAGCCGCTACCGGCAAGTGATAGAGCAGCAGAGCACAAAATCAGAACTTTTAGAAGTCAGCTCTGCTGAGGGACGTCGCTTCAGTGGCTAAGCAGGGGGGGGGGGGTGGAATCCTCTCTGGGACAGTGTGGTCTCGGGACCCTTGGGGTCACAGGAAGACCAGGGGTGCCTGAGTGCGGCAGAGCTCCCAGGTATCGGAGCGGGGAAGCCAGCTGCAGAGACGGAGCCGAGGAGTGGGCTTTCAGCTTGGGGTTGTCATAAACCGTGATCCACGGGACAGTTGGGCCACTGCTCCTCCAGCAGGGAAGCAACATGCAGCAGATCCGGGGAGACTCCCCTTCCTCCCCCAGGGAGGAACGGCATGGGAGCGCACTGCAGGGATCTGCTAGGTTTGGAGACTCCACATGGTGTTGTGTGCCAGAGATAGAAATGCTTGGTCACAGTCCGGGTGAGCACAGAGTGTGGCCAGAGACTGGGGATATGGGAGTGACTGACTGCTTTTCTCTGGGGGCTCACTGAGGAGTGGGGCCCCAAGTTCTCGGCTCCTCTGGGGCGGAGATTGGGAGGCCACCATTTTCACTCTCGTCCTACAAAGCCAAACGGAAAGCTTGCAAGGAACAAAAGCTCCCAAGAGCAAACCCGAGCAGATTACTTAGCCCGAACAGGCAAGGGCGGGTCAATTCTGCCTCGGGCAAAGACATCTGAGAACGACAGCAACAGGCCCCTCCCCCAGAAGATCAGCAAGAACAGCCAGCCAAGACCAAGTTTACCAATCAATGAGAACAGCAGAACTCCCGAGCTAGGGGAATAATGCACATAGAATTCATGGCTTTTTTACCATGATTCTTTAGTCTTTCAAAGTTAATTTTTTTTTAACGGTCTTTTATTCTTTTTTTTTTTTTTGAATTTTTCTTTTTCCCTTTTTCAACCAACATCTTATCAATCCCTTTTTAAAAAAAAATTTTTTTTTTCATTTTTAGAGTCATATTCTAGCCCTTCATAGTAGTTACCCTTATTTTTGGTATGTTCTGTATTTAAAATTTTGGATACAGTTTCTTCTAACAGATCAAAATATACCCTAAATCTCTAGTGTATGGCTTTGTTCTAGTCTCCTGCCTGACCACATTCTTTCCATTTTCAAAACCTCTTCTTTCTTTTTTCAACCAACTTCTTATCAATTCCTTTTATAAAATCTTTTATAATTTTCATCTTTACAGTCATATTCCATCCCTTCATTATATTTACCCTCATTTTCATACATATATAAGATTTTCTTTCTTTAAAATTTTGGGAGGCACTTTCTTCTAACAGACCAAAATACACCCAAAATCTAGTGTGTGGCACTGATTTATGCACCAGCCTGATCATATTTGATCATATTCTGTTTTTTTGTTTTTGTTTGTTTTTATCTTTTTCTTTTCTTTTTTCTTTTTCTTTTTTCTTTCTTTCCTTTTCTTTCCCCCAGTTTCAGGTCTTTTCTGATTTGTTTAGTGTATATTTTCTGGGGATGTTGTTACCCTGTTAGCATTTTGTTCTCTCATTCATCTATTCTCCTCTGGGCAAAATGACAAGATGGAAAAAAAAAACCACCTCAACAAAAAGAACAAGAGGCTGTACCGACTGCCAGGGACCTACTCAATACGGATATTAGCACGATGTCGGAACTAGAGTTCAGAATGATGATTTTAAAGATACTAGCTGGGCTTGAAAAAAGCATGGAAATTATTAGAGAAACCCTTTCTGGAGAAATAAAAGAACTAAAATCTAACCAAGTCAAAATCAAAAAGGCTATTAATGAGGTGAAATAAAAAATGGACGCTCTGACTGCTAAGATAAATAAGGCAGAAGAGAGAATTAGTGATATAGAAGACCAGATGACAGAGAATAAAGAAGCTGAGAAAAAGAGAGAGAAACAACTACTGGATCATGAGGGCAGAATTCAAGAGATAAGCGATATCATAAGACAAAACAACATTAGAATAATTGGGATCCCAGAAGAAGGGGGGGCAGAAGGTATACTGGAGCAAATTATAGCAGAGAACTTCCCTAATTTGGGGAAGGAAACAGGCATCAAAATCCAGGAGGCACAGAGAACCCCTCTCAAAATCAATGAAAATAGATCAACACCCCGACATCTAATAGTAAAACTTACGAGTCTCAGAGACAAAGAGAAAATCCTGAAAGCAGCTCGGGAGAAGAGATATGTAACCTACAATGGTAGAAACAGTAGGTAGGCAACAGACCTATCCACAGAGACCTGGCAGGCCAGAAAGGACTGCCATATATATATATCTGATACATTCAGAGCACTAAATGAGAAAAATATGCAGCCAAGAATACTATATCCAGTGAGGCTGTCATTGAAAATAGAAGGAGAGTTAAAAAGCTTCCAGGACAAACAAAAACTAAAGGAATTTGCAAACACAAAACCAGCCCTACAAGAAATATTGGAAGGGGGTCCTCTAGCAAAGAGAGAGCCTAAAAGCAACATAGACCACAAAGGAACACAGACAATATACAGTAACAGTCACCTTACAGGTAATACAATGCACTAAATTCATATCCTTCAATAGTTACCATGAATGTAAATGGGCTAAATGCCCCAATCAAAAGACACAGGCTATCAGATTGGATAAAAAAAAAAAAAAAAGAGCCTTCAATATGCTGTCTGCAAGAGACTCATTTTAGATGCAAAGACACCCCCAGATTGAAAGTAAGGGGGTAGAAAACCATTTACCATGCTAATGGACACCAAAAGAAAGCTGGGTGGCAATCCTTATAACAGACAAATTAGATTTTAAACCAAAGATTGTAATAAGAGATGAGGAAGGACACTATATCCTACTTAAAGGGTCTATCTAACAAGAAGATCTAACAATTGTAAATATCTATGCCCCTAACGTGGAAGCAGCCAATTATATAAGGCAATTAATAACAAAAGCAAAGAAAGACATCGACAACAATACAATAATAGTGGGGGACTTTAAGACCCCCCTCACTGAAATGGACAGATCATCTAAGCCAAAGATCAACAAGGAAATAAAGACTTTAAATGACACACTGGACCAGATGGACTTCACGGATATATTCAGAACATTCCATCCCAAAGAAACAGAATACACATTCTTCTCTAGGGCCCATGGAACATTCTCCAGAATCGATCACATCCTAGGTCATAAATCAGGTCTCAACTGGTACCAAAAGATTGGGATCAAACCCTGCCTATTTTCAGACCACAATGCTTTGAAACTAGAACTCAATCACAAGAGGAAAGTCGGAAATAACTCAAAAACATGGAGGCTAAAGAGCATCTTACTAAAGAATGAATGGGTCAACCAGGAAATTAAAGAATTAAAAAAATTCATGGAATCCAATGAAAATGAAAACACAACTGTTCAAAATCTTTGGGATGCAGCAAAGGCAGTCCTAAGAGGAAAGTATATAGCAATGCAAGCCTTTCTCAAGAAACAAGAAAGGTCTCAAATACACAACCTAACCCTACACCTAAAGGACCTGGGGAAAGAACAGCAAATAAAGCCTAAACCCAGCACAAGAAGAGAAATAATAAAGATCAGAGCAGAAATCAATGAAATAGAAATGAAAAGAACAGTAGAACAGATCAACGAAACTAGGAGCTGGTTCTTTGAAAGAATTAACAAGATTGATAAACCCCTGGCCAGACTTATCAAAAAGAAAAGAGAAATGACCCAAATCAACAAAATCATGAATGAAAGAGGAGAGATCACAACCAATACCAAAGAAATACAAAGAATTATAAGAACACATTATGAGCAACTCTATGCCAGCAAATTAGATAATCTGGAAGAAATGGATGCATTCCTAGAGATGTATCAACTACCAAAACTGAACCAGGAAGAATTAGAAAACCTGAACAGACGTATAACCACTAAGGAAATTGAAGGAGTCATCAAAAATCTCCCAACAAACAAGAGCCCAGGGCCAGATGGCTTCCCAGGGGAATTCTACCAAACATTTAAAGAAGAATTCATACCTATTTTTCTGAAACTGTTCCAAAAAACAGAAATGGAAGGAAAACTTCCAAACTCGCTTTATGAGGCCACCATTACCTTGATCCCTAAACCAGACAAAGACCCCATCAAAAAGGAGAATTACAGAACAATATCCTTGATGAACATGGATGCAAAAATTCTCACCAAAATACTAGACAATAGGATCCAACAGTACATTAAAAGGATTATTCACCATGACCAAGTGGAATTTATCCCTGGGCTGCAAGGTTGGTTCAGCATCTGTAAATCAATCAATGTGTTACAAAACATTAATAAAAGAAAGAACAAGAATCATATGATCCTCTCAAGAGATGCAGAAAAAGCATGTGACCAAGTACAGCATCCTTTCTTGATCAAAACTCTTCAGAGTACAGGGATAGATGGTACATACCTCAATATCATAAAAGCCATCTATGAAAACCCCACAGCAAATATCATTCTCAATGGAGAAAAACTGAGAGCTTTCCCTCTAATGTCAGGAACACGGCAGGGATGTCCACTATCACCACTGCTATTCAACAGAGTATTAGAAGTCCTAGCCACAGCAATCAGACAACAAAAAGAAATCAAAGGCATCCAAATTGGCAAAGAAGAAGTCAAACTCTCACTCTTTGCAGATGATATGATACTTTATGTGGGAAACCCAAAAGACTCCACCCCAAAACTGCTAGAACTCATACAGGAATTCAGTAAAGTAGCAGGATATAAAATCAATGCACAGAAGTCAGTGGCATTCCTATACACCAACAACAAGACAGAAGAAAGAGAAATTAAGGAGTCGATCCCATTTACAATTGCACCCAAAACCATAAGATACCTAGGAATAAATCTAACCAAAGAGGCAAAAGATCAGTACTCAGAAAACTATAGAATACTCATGAAAGAAATTAAGGAAGACACAAAGCAATGGAAAAACGTTCCATGCTCACGGATTGGAAGAACAAATATTGTGAAGATGTCAATGCTACCTAGGGCAATCTACACATTCAATGCAATACCCATCAAAATACCATCCACTCTTTTCAAAGAAATGGAACAAATAATCCTAAAATTTGTATGGAACCAGAAAAGACCCCGAATAGCCAGAGGAATGTTGAAAAAGAAAGGCAAAGCTGGCGGCATCACAATTCCGGACTTCAAGCTCTATTACAAAGCTGTCATCATCAAGACAGTATGGTACTGGCACAAAAATAGACACATAGATCAATGGAACAGAATAGAGAGCCCAGAAATGGACCCTCAACTCTATGTTCAATTAATCTTCGACAAAGCAGGAAAGAATCTCCAATGGGAAAAAGACAGTTTCTTCAACAAATGGTGTTGGGGAAATTGGACAGCCACATGCAGAAGAATGAAACTGGACCATTTCCTTATACCACACACGAAAATAGAGTCAAAATGGTTGAAAGACCTCAATGTGAGACAGGAGTCCATCAAAATCCTAAAGGAGAACACAGGCAGCAACCTCTTTGACCTCAGTTGCAGCAACTTCTTCCTAGGAACATCGCCAAAGGCAAGGGAAGCAAGGGCAAAAATGAACTATTGGGACCTCATCAAGATAAAAAGCTTTTGCACAGCAAAAGAAACAGTCAACAAAACCAAAAGACAACCGACAGAATGGGAGAAGATATTTGTAAATGACATATCAGATAAAGGGCTAGTATCCAAAATCTATAAAGAACTTTTTAAACTCAACACCCAAAGAACAAATGATCCAATCAAGAAATGGGCAGAAGACATGAACAGACATTTTTCCAAAGAAGATATCCAAATGGCCAACAGACAGATGAAGAAGGGCTCAACTTCGCTTGGCATTAGGGAAATCCAAATTAAAACCTCAATGAGATATCACCTCACACCAGTCAGAATGGCTAAAATTAACATGTCAGGAAATGACAGATGTTGGCGGGGATGCAGAGAAAGGGGAACCCTCCTACACTGTTGGTGGGAATGCAGGCTGGTGCAGCCACTCTGGAGAACAGTATGGAGGTTTCTCAAAAAGTTGAAAATAGAGCTACCATACGATCCAGCAATTGCACTACTGGGTATTTACCCAAAGATACAAATGTAGAGATCCGAAGGGGTATATGCACCCTGATGTTTAGAGCAGCAATATCCACAATAGCCAAACTGTGGAAAGAGCCAAGATGTCCACCGACAGATGAATGGATAAAGAAGAGGTGTTATATATACACAATGGAATAATATGCACCCATCAAAAGGAATGATATCTTGCCATTTGCAACGACGTGGATGGAACTGGAGGTTGTTATGCTGAGCGAAGTAAGTCAATCAGAGAAAGACATGTATCATATGACCTCACTGATATGAGGGATTCTTATTCTCAGGAAACAAACTGAGGGTTGCTGGAGTGTGTGTTTTGGGAGGGATGGGGTGGCTGGGTGATAGACATTGGAGAGGTTATGTGCTATGGTGAGCGCTGTGAATTGTGCAAGACTGTTGAATCACAGATCTGTACCTCTGAAACAAATAATACATTATATGTTAAAAAAAAAAGAAGAAGAAGAAGATAGCAGGAAGGGAAGAATGAAGGGGGGGAATCGGAGGGGGAGATGAACCATGAGAGACGATGGACTCTGAAAAACAATCTGAGGGTTCTAGAGGGGAGATGAGCGGGAGGATGGGTTAGCCTGATGATGGGTATTAAAGAAGGCAGGTTCTGCATGGAGCACTGGTTGTTGTACGCAAACAATGAATCATGGAACACTACATCAAAAACTAATGATGTAATGTATGGTGCTTAACATAATAATAAAAAAAGTACAAAAAAAAAGATATTAGGGCATGTGGTGTAATGAGCACTGGGTATATATAAGACCAACGAATTCCTAAACTCTACCTCTGAAACTAGTAATACACTATCTGTCAATTAATTGAATTTAAATTTAAAAAAAGAGAAAAAGATATTATTGAGCTCATGTATACACATTATACTTTGTGCTTGAAAGCATAGGGTGATGATAAACCCTGCCTTGCTTCTCTTTGGCTTTTCATAGTAGTATTTCTCAGTAACATCGTAAGCATCAAACATGGCAATATTTAAATACTCTGGCATATGTGACCACTAAAAGACCTCCGTCTCCTGAATCTCCATTTCTAGTCCTATACTGGAGAAAAATATTATTCTTTTATTTATCCTAGATTTAAACCTACATTTATGCTGCATTTTTTCTCTTCTGGCTCTCTACGAAGCACTAGGGAGTCAGAGTCAGGCAAATGAAAGCCCCAGGAGCTAACGACCTGATGGCAATACAGGCAAGCATGAGAAGCAATTATGAAAATGAATATGTTTTTGTAAAGTGGAAGAGATTACACAAATATAATTTTTGGTAACTTTTCAATAACCTCTAAATCATTTTCTTTCCTCAGTTTCTCCTTAACCTACCTTTTGTACCAAATAAACTTCTATAGCATAGATGCATCCAGGTTACTCTTTAAATTAGTATCTTTGATGGCTTCCCATTACCTATAAAGTTCAAACTTTGTAATGTGACAGAAAAAAAAAAAAAAAAAACACTCACAAACTAATTGTTTTCTTTTTTCAGATTCTTTTGCTAACATGTTTTTGCACCAGCTGCTGTTCTTCCCTGATATTCCACACCAAATGAGCTCCTTTTCATGCTTGAAGTCTCATTTCAACTGTCTGCTAGCTTACAAATCTTGTCTTCAGTCCTCCAAGAAAGAAGGGATTGATTTTCTCACAGTTCTCCTTCCATATACCATGCTATTGCATTTTATACAGCATTATAATTTCTTTATGTATCTTTCTTCCTAAATGCCTCAAGAGTACTGTATAAGTGCAGCTCATACAGTTTATTTAACACACTAAGGACCAACATGGAGGCTAGTTAAAAAAAATTCTCAGTTAATGTTTGTTGAATTACATATATTTATGTGTACTTACTGCATAAAAGTCCAAATAAATAGGCAAAATATTGATAATTCTAAACATTCTAAACATTTAGGATGATAAATTCTAAACATATATGTGTATAAGTATCTGTAAATATTTTACAAGCATGTATATAAAATGTAATATAATGTAATATAAGATATGAGCTTGGTAATTATATTCTGAATTGAATGTACATCTCCATTATTACCATTATCACAGCTAGCATTTATTGATCATTTGCTATGTGTCAAATACTTTGTTTTGTGTTTCATATGAACTTTAATTTCATTGTCACAACAGTGACCTTAAAGTAAATATCATCATTATCCAACGTTTGCAAAGAAGGAAACCTAGAGATAAAGTGGGGAACCAAACTGTTCATAGTTATATGTTTACTGAGTTGATGAGCTGACTTTAAAGTCTAGACCTATCTGATTTTAAAGCCTGTGCTTATCCTAGTCTGTGCTTAGATTCATACATACACAGAGATGCAGAGAGAAGATGGATAGATAGAGCAAGCTATAGAGAAACATGCACATGTGTCATAGATAGTAGTTACGAAATGTATACACATATACCATAAGCTCTTATCTATTAAATATGAACATATTATGAGTATATATAATTATATGAAACACATGCATGCAATATATGTTATAAATGTACATACAGAATAAATGAACATCTCTTTCTACTTTCAAAGGGCATGCTTTGTTCACAGACCTAACATTTTGTTATGATAAAATAAACTTTGGGTGAATCGATGAGCAAATATGTATATGGATTTTTCAGTATAAATACATTTTTATATACACATACAGTTGTGGTTTTTTAAGAACTACAAATAGAGAATATAAGAAATTCTTCAGGTTAAGAAATCCATAGCAACTCTCTTTCAATACTCTTGCTAGCAACAGCTGCTATCCCCATGTGGTGGAGAGGTGTGGACCACCATCAGCAAGTGTTAATTTGTCAGTCTAGTTGGGACAAGGATACTATTATAAAGCTTTGTTCTCTGAAAAAATATACAATCACAGCTAGAATTCAGGCACTTGCTTTCATCACAAAGGCAAGGATTTGTAACAAGAATGTCTTTGTGTTTTGGATTATCTTTTTGCTGGTCCTTCCTTTATTCTCCAGCCTGTGGGTCAGTTGCATTTCTATCTATTCTTTCAGATATGCTTACCTAGCAAGGTGCATACATTAATATAGTATTGTCTACCCTAAAATCTCCCCTACCCTCTTTGCATCTGAATAAGGCTTTGACAGTTCCTGGGTCCCTCTAAAGCAAGGAAAAATACTGGAGTTTTCCTGCAAGGGTTATGAAGTCTGAAGAGCACAGAATATAATCAAGATTCTGCTACTTGCTGTTGGGTGACCTGGGCAAATTTCTTAATCCCTGAGTTTCTTAGTTTTTCCATCTCTAAAATAAAAATCATACCACTTACATGATAGACTTTTTATGAAGATTAAGTGAGAGTGTCCATATCTGAATGATACAATGAGTACAAGTACTTGTAAAACATGTTTAAACAGTAGTAGTCCAAATCACAGGTAGAAATCCAAAATAGATGTTTCAGGAAGATGAAAAGAATGGAGCTCAAGCTATAGGCAGAATGACTGGAGAGCTAGATGACATGGTAAATTTGACAAATGCTCCCTCCCTTATAAAAAAGAAATCAGAAAATTAAAAACTTCTATTGGGGCACCTGGGTGGTTCAGTTGGTTGAGCATCTGACTTGGTTTTGGGTAGGGTTGTGATCTCAGGGTCATGGGATTGAGCCCTGAACTGGGTTCCACATTCAATGCAGAGTCTGCTTGGTATTCTCTCTCCCTCTCCCTCTACCCCTTCCCACCATGCTCTCTCTGTCCCTCTCTCTCTAAAATAAATAAATAAATCTTAAAAAAATCTATTAAATATTATAATAAAAATAATAAACAAAATGTATGTAATGTTTATTATGTGTCAGACACTGTGCTAAGTCTTTCATACATCTCATTTCTCACAACACTACATATTTGGTGTTGCTTTCACACACATTTAACAGACGAAGAAGCTGAAGCATAAAGAGCCAAGCAGTCCAAGGACACAGAGTTAGCATCAGACTCAGAACAAGAACCCATATAATCCATCCCAGAGCCAATGTTCTTCATCCCAGTATCATATTACTCCCAGGAAGAACATGTTTAACTCCTACAGATGAAGCCAATGCAGTATGTCATGATTTTTAGCTATTGGTGGAGGGTAAAAAATAAATAAATAAATAAACCTTTGTCCTGGATAGAAGGAACTTTTTCAAGCAGCACAGGAGAGTGATAGTTCACCCAAAAAGAAGAAAATAAAATCAAAGCACCAACACTTGGCTTGGCAGTGAAGGGCATTTTGTTGTCAAAATAATAAATGTATTGGATTTTGTTTTTAATGTCAGTCTAAAGACACAATATAGAAGATGGGAATATGTTTACCAAAATACAGATGGTTTTGGATTTGGTGGTATGAAACAAAAGGAATCATTCCAGAAGATGAGGACAAAAAGGTGAAAAGAAGGGGGAGGCACACAGCATAGAGAGGGGGGTTTATGAGAAACTATCTAAAGATAATGAAACAGGAAAGAAAGCCAAACTATTCTATTTAAGTAAATACAATTGATATATTGAAAATATATCTATAATAATTAGACTAGGGTAATAGAGTTATGCAAATTTAGCTAATTTTTCCATAGAAGAAATCAATAGATGGATTAAATGGATTAAATAAAGAAAATTGTTTAATCATTATGATTTAGACCTAGAATGGTAATTACCAAAAGTACTGGTTAAATGGTTAAAAATATGGAAAGTAGGACAGAGTGAAGAAGAGTATAGAGAGCACTGGGACCAGAGAACTCTTATGTTCCTCTCAAAGCTTTACATAATATATGTGTGTATATATGTAAATATATACTCATACATACAGACATATATGTAATTATCTATTATATATTGCATCCACGAATTATTCAAGTAAAGAATTAAGGGAGAAATCATTAAAAGAGATAACATTTGTAAGCCCCTGTCCATACATTTCTTCATTCAAATATCCTGACATCATGGTGAGGAAAGCATGAATTTCCTTCCCATATTGGAAATAACAAAAGTGAAAGTCAGAAGGATAAAGAAAACACAGAGCTCAGGTTTGAACCCAAGTATGTTTGACTCTATACTGTCTACTACTAACCCTACACTAGGTATAGACTCTTGATTTCCTCTGTTCTTTGCCTAATTTACTTTCTATACCATTATGCCATCCTGAAGCTGACTCCTTGCCTGACTTCATATCTATTAGTCCTTCTTTCAATATGATTTTGTGAGCCTGCTTTCTGATAAAGGTTCTGGCAATAATCTGGTAACAAGCTACCCATAGAGTCCCTTATTTACAATCACCATTGAACTACTAGTTTAAAAAACATACAAGTCACCAGGATTTTATATCCATGACTGATTTGTGGGCCCCACTAGGATATTTAATAATCATGTTAGTATTTCCAGAAGAGATCATGAATCCCACATTCCTTTTTATAATCTGCCCTCCCTGATCTTTTGCATCTCAGTGAATGGCACCACCAACCACTCTGTTACTCAAGCAAAACAGCACAAGTTAATCCTTTTTTTTTTTTCTTTATAACCTGTAACAATACAGCAAGCAGCTGGCCCTTTCTACCACCAAAACAAATCCCAAATTGATCCTCTTCCCTCCATTTTCACTATTACTCTAGTCCAAGCCACCCACCATCTTTGATTATTATAATTTTTCCTAGAATCTATTCTAATGAGTCCCTGTGCTTCCAATCTTGCCCTCTCCCAACCTATTCTTCAAACAACACACAATCTTTTAAAAACTTAGATCATGTTCCTTGTCTACTTAAAATGTTTCAATCTCACCTAAAAAAATAAAATAAATTCAAATAAACTCCCTACATTAGCCTTTATGAATAAGGCCCCCTACCTCTTTAACTTTTCACAACACTTTTTCACATTCTGTATTTCAGCAACACTGGCTTTGATATTTCTTGAATACTCCAAGTTCATTCCTTCCAAAAGATCTTTATGTGGCTAGCTCTTTCTTTAATTCAGGTTTGTTTAAAACTTGCCTTCTTATGGCTAAAATTAACAAGACAGGAAACAACAAATGTTGGTGAGGATGTGGAGAAAGGGGAACCCTCTTACACTGTTGGTGGGAATGCAAGCTGGTACAGCCACTCTGGAAAACAGTATGGAGGTTCCTCAAGAAGTTAAAAATAGAGCTACCCTATGACTCAGCAATTGCACTACTAGGGATTTACTCCAAAGATACAGATGTAGTAGGGGCACTTGCACCCTGATGTTCATAGCAGCAATGTCCACAATAGCAAAACTGTGGAAGGAGCCAAGATGCCCTTCAACAGATGAATGGATAAAGAAGATGTGACATATATATAATGGAATATTAGTCAACCATCAGAAGGGATGAATACCTACCATTTATATCGACATGGCTGGAACTGGAGGGTATTATGCTAAGTGAAATAAGTCAATCAGAGAAAGACAATTATCATACAGTCTCACTCATATGTGGAATATAAGAAATAGCACAGAGGATCATAGGGGAAGGGAGACTGAATGGGAAGAAAACAGAGGTAGACAAACCATGAGAGACTCTTGACTCTGGGAAACAGGGTTGTAGAAGGGGTGGTGGGTAGGGTGATGTACGGATACTGGGTGATGGGCATTAAGGAGTGCATGTGATGTGATGAGCACTGGGTGTTATAAGCACCTGATGAATCACTGAACACCACATCAGAAACTAATGATATATACTATATGTTGGCTAATTGAATTTAAATAAATAAAAATAAATAAAAAATAAAAGAAAAAGAAACTAGAAGCTAAAAACAAATAAACAGAAAAACATGCCTTCTCAGAGAGAAGCTTCCCTTGACTACTTCATCTCAAGTAGCCATTCTCCATCACTATCATATCATTTTTTATTTTGTCATAGCATTTCTCTGTAAATGACATTTTTATATTTATGTGGTTATTGTCCCTGCTGTCTTCTTTACTGTGATATCCAAGAATGCATGACTTTGTCTGTCTTGTTTAACAGGAATCTAGAACAATTTCTCTATTATCCTCAGAACCTAGAGCAGTGCCTCTATAAATTTTTGTCATATGAAGACCTCTGAATATTTGTTGAATAAATTAATCAACAAACAGACTACTCACATCCAGAAGAATGATGGATGTGATTTGTTAAAAAAAATCACCATGGAAAATCTATACCACCATCAATATCATTATCTTTCTTGCTTTTCTCTGAAGAACTATCTCTGGCAGCTAACTCACAAACTATCCTCCACCCTGCTGTAATAGCAGCAAGGGGTTATAGTCCCTCAAGAAACTGGACATTCCGTATAAGGTAATAAAAATCTCTAGATGAACATCATCATAGGCAAAGACTGCAAGTGGATTAAGTAAATTTACAAGTGCATCACTAATTCAAGATGGCTCTTGTTTCTCTGGAAGGCTTTCTTTTCTTCTTTTCTTTTCTTTCTCTCTTTCTCTTTCCTCCTTCCTTCCTTCCTTCCTTCCTTCCTTCCTTCCTTCCTCCCTCCCTCTCTTCCTTTCTCTTTCTCTCTCTCTACCTCTCTCTCTCTCACTCTCTCTTTTCCATTCTTTCCCTCCTTCCTTTACTTCTTTCTTTCCTTTTCCTTTCTTTTTCTTTGTTGTAACTGCAATGTATTCTCATATATCACACCCATGATTCCATTTTAGCAGCTTCAGTATTTCTTCCCCAAATAAGAATAGCATCATCAGATTCACTTTCACAAGAGGGAGATTCAAGAGTGAAGATTGCTGGGAGTTGCTATCCTTTGGGAGGTGTGGGTTTGCAAGTCAGCTTTCATATTTTGCTTCAAATCCTAGTCCTCCATTTCCTCCTTGTATGCATAAATACACTTTGGTTTCTCCATTCACCATTCTAAACCTCTCCAGAATCCATGCCCTTCTCACACCCACAATAGCTGTTTAATCCTCCAAATCAATTTTAACAACTACATGATCCCTCTGCTTGCCTCTCACTGGAGCCTCTTTAGTGCATTAGCCATTGAAGCACACATGAGTTTCTGAAAGACAAATGTGACCATGGCACTCTGCTTGCAAGTCTTCAAGATGTCCCGCTGCTGACATGGTATGAAACAATTCTTTTAGAATGCAAAAGAAGACCCCATTTTTTCCCCACCATACATTTTCCTGCCTACCTCATGCTTCTACCCTTACTATACAACACTCCAGCAGCATCCAACTCTGTGTGGTTCCCAGGACACATGAAGCGTTTCACATCTTTATGAAACACTCCAATCTGCCTAGAATATATAGTTCACCTTGCTCAGTTTTGCATACTATTATTCGTCTTTCACAACTTATCTTAAATGCCACTCATTTAACTTTCCAAGGAGAATTCATCAATACTTTCTTTATGTGACTATCTTGCTTGGTTTATATCTTAGATGCAGCACTTACAGTATTTCATTGTGATTGTTCACTTATACATTTATCACTCAAAGGAGAGTGAACTTATTTATGTCTTTTTATGTTTGTACTCCTAACAGCTAGGGGAGGGTCAAGCAGAGTAGATATCACCAGTAAATACCTTGGGCATGAAAAAATAAAAGATTGTTTCCAGGATATAGTTAAACTATTTATTGATGGTGTATAATATACCAGGCCCTGTGCTAACTCTTGGGGATATGACTGTGAACTGACCAGCCAGAATCTCAAATTTACTGAGTTTAAATGCTAAAACTCTCACAGAAATGCACCACTCCAGTCACTCATTAGATAGTAGTTTAGGTGAATTGACAGAAGTAATGGATCAGAAGCAGATGTATAACAGAACAAGTATGATCCTGTGTTACAGTGTTCTGTCCTGCCCATAAAACAGTACAGTCACCATAAAAACAACCTACCCATCTGCTGCCCTTTGAGAAATCCTGGAGTGGCTGGAAAAGTTCTATTTCTTGACCTGAGTGGTGGTTACAAGGATGTTCACCTTGTGATAATTCATTAAGTGACATATCAGGTTTACTGTTTTTTTTTTTTCTATATCTGTGATATATTTTACACTAAAAAATGCTTAAAAAATATGTGAAGAATAGCAAAAAAACCCCAAAATCCCCAAATTATGAGTGATCACTTTAAATATTTCAGAGAGGACAAATAGTATGAGAAATAAAACAACAATAAAACCAAAAACCCAAAATATAAAATAAACAGACTTAGGAAGATGCTTCTAACTATTTTCATGTCTTGGGGCACATGATAACATGTATGAGGTCTACCAGGCTAAATAGACAAGACAGTGGTCTGAAGTTCAGTTAATCCAGGCTTCCCAATTGCCTAAGGATAGAGTACCAATATCTTAGAGCATCTGTGAGCTATTTGTGGCTCAGCAATTGAAAGTTATTTCTTAAGATCAAGGGCCATGCAAGAAATGAAGTCAACAACTGCAGGCTGTGGGTGACTTTCACTATTAATTGTGTGACTTTTCTAACTTTTTTTATAGTGCAAGTGAAGAGATAAGCCTCTCATTCAGAAGTACAGGGCTCTTCCTTCTGCTGAGCACCCAAAACTTGTTCATTTCCATTTTAAACTGATTCTTTTTCCCTTGAATGTGCCCAGTCTGATCTTCCAAAACTCTTGTATTTCTTATCATTGAAACAATTTGACAGCAGAAACAAGTAGGGTTCTGGGATGGTAGCTTGTAAGAGACTAGCATGAAAAGAGAAAATGCAGAAAGGAAGAGTTTACAAAAACATCAGCAGTTGGGGTTCAGGAGTGAAAGTTTTGAGCGTAGATGTGTCTAAGAGAGTAGATAAAGGTTTTAGAGAAAAAGAGAGAGAGAGGGAGGAGGGAAGAAGAAAAGAGGAAAGGAAGAAACAAAAGAAAATAGGAAGGAAGGAAGGAAAGAAGGAAGGAAGGAGAAAGGGAGGGAAGGCAGGAAAGAGTGTAAAGACTATTCCTCTGTGACTGCAGAGATGTTGATATACCAGCTCTAGAGGATAATATAAACTTAGGTTCAATCTTAGCTTTTCTATTAAATGCTTCAGTTACCTTGGAAAAATTAATCTCTTTGATCTTTGGTTTCTATTTGAAGGCTGAAATGCCTATAGTGTTTCATGATATTTTTGTTTGTATTAAAAATAATGATATATATATACGATGCTTAATCCAGTGCATTTAAGACATGTTAGTTTCTTTTGCTTTTTTTCTTCCTTCTACACAAATTGACAAAAAACTAACTTCTAATAACTTCTTAAAGAATGTTGTATACATAATGAGATGGGTGAGTGAATTAAAAGTTGAATTTATATACATGGTAGTCCAAGAGTAAAATCCTAATAAGGCTATTCAGGTCACTTAACGGAGTGAGAGGTAGATAGAAAACCTAATGTCTAGATGTCTTTCTTTTCCAGGTCTGTACAAAGGACAGGGAGAGTGTGGACAAATTCATCTCACCTATAATGGAGTTTAGCTAGATGCACCAGCTATTTTCTCTGATCTTCCCCTGTTGCTAAAGCTCTATTGAGTGATTGGAGTTTGATTGAGTCTATATCTTTTATCTCACAGATAAGGAAACTGAGTGTTAGGGAGGTGCTGTGAGTCCTTTCTGATGAATTTGTGCAAAGACAGCATTGGGTCCAAAGATAACCCCCTTCAAATGTGAGACAATTTTTACCATACAATGAATAAAGTCAAACTAGGATAAAGTGTCTCTTTCTGAAAGTGTGGGAATAAATAGCATTATGTGACTTTAGACCTAGAAGGAAACTTAGACGTTATCTAGAGTTCCTGGCAAATTTTCAACCTTGACTGATAATAGAACCACCCATGTGACTGTCAAAAAAAAAAACAAAAACTTATACTCAAGTCATAAACCCCACACTACAATAGTTAAATTAAAATCTCTGTGGATAGGGCTTAGTTAGGCACAGGCATTTTTAATAAATCCATAAGTGATTTTTTTTAACTTTTTAAAAGAATTTTTCAGCCATACACATTTTACCAGCCATGTTTCATCTATCCTTAACACACTTATTTTATTTTATTTTTTTGCTAGAGTACTTTAAAGAAAATCCAAGGAAAAATATAATTTTGTCCATGAATATTCCAGTATACATCTCTAACTGACAAGGAACTTTAAAGATACCATCATGTTATGTACTATTTCACCAAAACAAATAATAGTGACCAGGTGATTCTAATGTGCAGCCAAGTTTGAAATACACAGATCAAGTCTAACCTTTCTATTTTATAGATGAGGGGACAGAGACCCAGAGAAGCCAGGTACAGTTGATCCTTGAATGATGTAAGTTTGAAGTGCATAGGTCCACTTATACATGGACTTTTAGCAGTATAGTACTGTAAATGTGTTTTTTCTTCACTTATGATTTTCTTAGTAACATTTTATTTTTTCTAGTTTATTGTAAGAATATAGTATATAATACATACATACAGAATATATGTTAATCAACTGTTTATGTTATCAGTAAGGCTTCCAGTCAACAGGAGGCTATTAGCAGTTAAGTTTTTGCGGATTCAGAAGTTATAACTGGGTTTTGCATGGGGGTTGGCACCCTTAACTCCCATGTTGTTCAAGGGTCAACAGTGATATTATATAAATGATACATCTAAAATTAGTATCCAGGTCTCCTGACTTATACCTAATTGCTAAGGAGATGATAGCAGCTCAGAAAAACACACACACACAAATGTTCCCTATTATTTAAAAAAATTTTCAAGTTAGATAATTAGCTTCTGAAAAATCAAAAGCTAAAAATGAAGAGAACAAGGGTATCAGTAATATTCCAATAGAGACCATGGCAAAGAGAATAGCAATGATGGGAAAGTAGTAAAGGGCATAATAGGACAAGATAGTAAGGTAGAAATGAGAAGACTTCTATTTGAACCCTGCCTCTACCTCAAACCATGCCATCTTACAACATTCTCTTTACTGCTCTGAGCTTCAGTTTCCAGTTCTGTGAAATAAAAATGATGATAATACTTGGCTTTATTTAGTGTTCTGAAGACAGCATGCGATTAGTGGAACATGATATATACTTCATAAAAGTTAAGATGTGTGCTCTGGCTCCAAGAAGGGTATGGTATGTAGTCAAGAATCTTCGTGTTGGTGGAATAACTACCAGTACCTCTTTCTCTCATTCTCTCTTTTGTTCCACCACCTAATAAGTTGCCCATATATTCCTTCCAGTATAAAATAGAAATAAGAAAACAGAATACTTGTTATAAGTATTAGCCTATAATGGACTTTGATCTAAAAGTCAGTTATGATGGATAGCAAGGGTACGTTAAGACGAAATACTGAGGGTTTGTTGTTGTTTGTTTGTTTTGTCATGAAGTCAAAAACTTAGGCAAAATTCAGATTTCAAAAAAAAAGAAAGAATACCCAAGAACCGCCAAGTGAGATGCCAATTACAAATATTACTAATGACTATGTATGAACACAGATATTTAAATGCTGATTTGGATTTGGCCACTAAATACAACTGTTTGCTTCCTGAGGTCTTTTAGAGTCAGTTCTGGCTTTGTTTATTACCAGTCTTGGTGAAGTAACTTCATTGGGAAAATTTATAAAATTGGAACAGTGATATCTATCACATAGGGATTTCTAAATTGTTTAAAAGAGTATGCATATTAAGTACTCAACACTATACTTCTCTTTCATAAACATTCAGTAATCAATAACCATCACTGTTACTTAGAAAAACTTCAGGAACACAGCAACTTACAACTTGAGTTCCCAACAAAAGTCAAAGTCTAATGGAAAGATCAGGGAGCTGGGATCTCAGGGTCTTGGCTCCACCACCAGCTTGCTTATGTAACAATGGTAGTGCCACTTCACTTCCAACACCATTTCAGCATCTCCCAGGTAGGAAATACCAGCTTTTGCTTTGCCTACCTCACTGAGCAAGAGAGTCACGGTTGTAAAGTACAATTCAAATGCAAAATAGAATCAACAATAAAACACATTAGATGATTTAAAGCTACAGAGTTAAGAAGAAAATTTCAAAATAATTTCTCACATCTTGGCTCCCTAGGCCCAGAAGGCTCAACCCTGTTGCCTTTTCATATTTTAAGGCCCATTCAGGACAGGTGCTACTTCCTTGGCCACTCTTCTCCCGTGTTTGCCAAATTCAACATCTGCCAGGTTCTATTAGGGGTATCTCTGTTATTATTTCATCATAATACTCTGTGTAAATCAATGTTAATAGACATGTGACAGGATATAAGAATTAATCTGTTTGTACATCTGTCTCCTCCAATAGTATACAAGCTCTTGGAGGATAGAAACTATAATATGGAGACATGATACAGTGTAGTATTTAACATCCTGGGCTATGTGGCCAGACTGTCAAGGTATGATTCCTAGCTCCACCTGCTTCAACAACATCCTTAAATTCTCTATGCCTCAACTTCCCTATCTTAAAATGGAGGTACTACGAATACTGACCTCATAGGGTTATTGTGAAGAAGTGATGGCCTAATAATGAATATAAAGCACTCAAAAGTAGCTGACATGTAGTAGACTGCTCCATGAAGGATAAATGTTAGTATAATTTATTTATATACTAAATATCCAGTTGTCCCCACTGCCTATCAAAGGACCTGGCACATTAAAAAAACAAACAAAACAAAACTAAAAACTCAGCAAATGTTGACTCCTCTCCCCTAAAAGTAAAGTCTCTTCAGCACAAGTGCAAAAATAAGACAGGCAAAACAAAAAACATGCCCCCCCCCAGAAAAAAAACTAGTCCGAGTTACACATGAGCTTAAAACCAGAAATCAAAGAAAGTGTGAGGAAAGAAGAAGAATCTCCCCTGTGTCACCAAGAGAAAAATATGTTTCCCCAGGACTAAGAAAAAACAGCTTATTCATATGAAGCCATGGAGCTAGAAAAACAGCAATGGTCATGGAGTTAGAAGACTTCAGGCAAGTACTTAGACCCTGTGAGATTTTAAGTTTGCACTGTAAAAAAGAAGAAAAATTCTACCTTCCATGCAGAGTAGTTTTTAGGACTTGAGGAAATATAAATAAATTGCTTCCACTTTTACCAGGATACCGTATGTAGACTCTAAGCAGTAGTTATTATCAGTAACATTACTGATTACTATGAAAATGATTATTGGATACTATGGAAAGAATGAAGAAGACACAGTATGATAGATAATCTCTCTCCTTTAGGCACTTTTTTCCATGAAATAAGGGAGACTAGATATGCTCTTTTGAAGGAACTGTCAAACCCTAGCCAAACATCAAACTGAGGACTGCAAAATAATTGATCAGCCACATGAAGGCTGGGAGCACGGAACCAGCATGATTGTAGGGAAAATAAAGGAGAGAGACCCTGTACACACTGACTTTAAATTGGCTTAATTCTCAGATACAGCATCAAATTTTGTTTTGCCCACAGAACAAGGATGAAGCTTGTGGTATTAGATTTTGATTATTTCCCGAGGCTGTCATAGGACTCAAACCCTAAAAATAAGTCCCATTTTCTCTTTAAAAACATAAGCATTAGATAAATTTCAAGAAGGAGAACTCTTTCTTTCAGTTAATATCATCAGAGAAAGACACAAAACTCCCAAAGATTAAAAAGAAAAAAAAAAAAAGAAAAAGAAAAAAAAAAGGTTAAACATACAGGGTTAAGAGAACTTAACAGTGAATTAGTGCTAAATCAGCTAGGTATTATCTCACAAGGCTGATGCAGTTATTACGAGCAATGTTTCAATAACACTGATGAACAAGATGGACTGGATTTAAAACAAAATATAGCCTTAGTCTAAGAAGAGGCAATAGATTATAGGACAGAATCAATTACCAATTTCTGTCATATTCTTCATGGATTTCAGTCTCCTTATATTTGTCAGGCTCGTTAAATGAGCATTACTTTACAATGTGTCCTCATTCATCAAACCTTTTGGAAGGGAAACTTTTATTAAATTACTCAGGCAGCAGAATGAAATATAATACTCCAATGCTTAAACCTACATAAATAAGGCAGTTTCCACCAACTTCAAACTCCCCCTCTTCTAATAAATCCTGCACACCCCTAGCATGAATGGCCAAGATAAGACAAGTAAAATTATCAGAAATACTTTATAAAATTCTTAGAAGAGGTAGCAAGAATCACCATGGAGTCAATCACCATGTTCTCAGGGATTTGCTAAGACATAAATACAAATAAATTAATTGATAAAGAATATTACTAGTAAAAAATAATTCACACAAAGGGAATTTGGCATTTGCTAAAAATGCACAAAGTTTAGACTTAACAAATTTAACCCAGAACAGTACATGGTAGAAATAATGTCCACAGAGAAAACTAACAATGATGGATGAGAACATCAATAAGATTGGATAGCTATGAGAAAATAGAAAAAAAAAATTGATCTTATTGGAAATAACATAAACAACGTTGGGGTATGTAATAAGTTGTGAGTTACAGTGATTTGGTTAATTCCATATAATAGAAACACAGATAAATCCCCCATGTACATGGAAAGAACCATCCCACCCCCCCAAAAAATAACAATGAATATGAATACATGAGAAGGCCATTCTAAATTTTGTAATACCTGTAAGCAGAAGTCTTAAACTGGCACAGTTTGTGTCAGATCTGATCTTTCAATGCATCACATGGTCAGTGCAGTGTTCAAGAAAAAATAAAATCCTGGGGCGCCTGGGTGGTTCAGTCAGTTAAGCATCCAACTCTTGATTTCAGCTCTGGTGATGATCTCAGGGTCCTGAGATCTCACCCAGAGTCAGGTTCCAATCTCAGTGGGGAGTCTGCTGGAGATTCACACTCTCCCTCTGCCCCTCCCCCCCAACTCGTTCTCTCTCTTAAATAAACAAATCTTTAAAAATCAGGAGTTCTCATGTAAAAGACCAGGTTTAAAACCTAGTCCTCTCTTGAAACATCTGTTCTGAAACGTCTGAGCTTCCATTTACACAGACAAAAATCGGCTGATTGTCAGAGCTTTTTAGGTAGAGCATGCATCTGACAGGCATCACATTATGCAACATACCTGGCCCCTGCAAGCATGTGTGTTTATGAAATCTAATCCAAGACCTTGAGAGGCCCTAACACCAGGAGTCATCCTGGGCCTGCTCACAAAATCTCTTTTGCAGGAGATTGGCTATGTGAACTTGGGCAAGACAAACCTATTTAAAGATACCCAGTTTCCTGGCCTGCAACTTAGTTCATGGCATTTTAGGAGGATCAAAAGTAATACTATATGAAAGTAGGCAACATATTGCCTGGCTCATAATAGATGCTTGTGAAACAGCAGCCATGGAACAACTGTTAACTAAGAAACTCTATCTATTAATAGTTCTCTTCTTTTTCAGTGGAGAAAGAGAAACAAATACACATTCCTCATGAACAGTGGAGCAATGCTGCTGTGCTGTGATAAATTTGTAATGCTCACGTGAGAGATGATCATGAAATATTGCCACCTGGTCAGTTAGGACACTGTTTTCAGGGTCTGGTGAGTTGGAAGCATCACTCTCTAGGGGCACTTGAGCATGCAGAGGTGCAGGATAAAGCTCCATTGTCTCCATCCATGCCCATTAAACTAGTCAATGTCCCCCGTAGAGACATATCCTTAGGAAAGCTGAGGTAGCTCAGCAGCTACTAAACACCATACCACGCTTTGATATTCCCTTTTTAGTTTGTAAAGCACTTTAATATATACTTTCTCACTCACACAGTATGTGAGAATATAGCTTACTAAAAAGAACCTTCTGATTCTCAATAATTCTCTAATAATGATAATGGTGAAAATAGTCCTTGCAATCACCATCACTTACAAGTTGAAATTTCATGACCCAATTTTATTCTGAGAAAGAATCAAAACTATAAGAAATAAATAGAATTTTAACTAGAGCTGTAAGTCGATTTTAAGGGTTAGGATTTACAAACTTTATTATGATGGTGGGACTTTAGAGTTCTGATTTATAACAAATCATTTATATCTCAAGTGCAAAGTAAGATTGGCAAAATCAAATCCCTTTATTTCAGATTTATTGCATGATTTGTAAACCTGTCCCTCTGTTTATATGTATTTTTTCCTATGCAATACACATAAATCTTGGATGTTTCAGGATTTTCATGTATGTTTTATAACCAATCATGTACTTTCCAAAAAGTGTGACTAACTCTGATCCCTAAAGAATACTTATAAATCCTAGTCTAGTTCTTCTATTTAACAGGAAAAGATTTATATGTGATAAGTGTATTCTCTAGTCTGGCCTGGTAGAAGTACGACTTTATAAGTAAGAACAGCAAAAACATTTCTTTAACCCATCCAGAAGGAACCACCTCTTTAGAAAACCCAACCTCCCAGCCCCTTCCCTAGCTAACAGTACTTTGTTTCTCTAGAAAGCTTCAAGAGAAGAAACAATTGTCCTACAGTTTGCAATTACTTTATAGGATAGTGCAGAAAAAGTACACTAGACAGTTAGTTGTTATGAAAACTAGGTTCAAATTATAATTATCCCATGTTAGCTGAGTGGTTCTCCACAGGAGGCTGGTTGTTTGGGTTTGTTTGTTTTGTTTTGTTTTTTTATTGGGCAGAAACTTTTATTTCCAGGACATGTGTGGATAAGTCAAACTTGAACATTCTATTTGAGTTCAAATAGATGGCTCAGTGAGTTAAGCATCTGCCTTTGGCTCAGGTCATAATCCCACGGTCCTAGGATTGAGCCCCACATCAGACTCCCTGCTCAGTGAGGAGCCTGCTTCTCCCTCTCCCTCTGCTGCTCCCCCTGCTTGTACTCTCTCTGTCAAATAAATAAATAAATGTTAAAAAAAAAAAAAACAGAAAAGGAGAAACACCTCTCAACTCATTTTATAAAGCCATTGTTACCTTGGCCAAAACCAAGGTAACAGCCCAAGCATCAGGATCCCTGGTCTACAGGAGTCTGCTTCTCCCTCTACCCCTCCCCCCTGCTCATGATCTCTCTCTCTCTCTCATAAATAAATAAAAATCTTAAAGAAAGAAAAAGAAGAAAGAAGAAAGAAAGAAAGAAAAGAAAGAAAGAAAGAAAGAAAGAAAGAAAGAAAGAAAGAAAGAAAGAAAGAAAGAGAGAAGGAAAGAAAGAAAGAAAAGAAAAGAAAAATGTACCAGTACACATCATCCAAGGAGTGGAAATTTCTAGAAAAAACAAAATTTGCACAGCTGAAGTCATGACTTTTAACAGTATTTTTGTTACATTGGAAGATATATCCTGCCATACATCTTGCAGGGAAAACTTCTTTCAAGAGGGTCATACCTAATCTATCCCATATAGTTAAAAGTGGCCAAATCTGAAACATACTAAGTCTTTTTAGAGATGTGGAAACAGGGCCCCAGGAGTTGGGTGATATGATTCATGGCAATCAGGAATCAGCATTTTTATTATCTAATCCTCAGGCTGGATACTTTCCCCTATATCACTCTATCCTTTACTATCCTTTACTACAAGACTTCATCTTCCTTACTAAAAACCCCACACCATCAAATATTCCCTTGTTTTAACCAAAAACTGTTCTGCCACTTACTCCTTTGTTTTCTGTGAGGCTAGATTATAGCCACCCAGGATTTTAATATATGGACCTTTCCCACTCTTGAAGTGGTGTCTTAAGTCAACCATAGGCCAAGTTCTCTTACATTTTCTCTGTTGGCATTATTCTCCAAACCTGGCTATTCTGCTTTGGACACACACCTGTTCTGCTTGTCTCTCAGGCTGTGAAGCCCTTAATGTGGTAACTCTCCTAACAGAGGTGAGTTCACAGGCTGACCTGAGAGAGTGCTGGCTGTGAAGGTGACATGATATTAAACAGGTCTGAAAAGCAGCACAGGAATTCTCTGTCTCTTTCTGATCTTCATCTGTGAATTGAGAGGGCTGGCCTATTGTATTTCTGAGGTCCTTTCCAGGATTAACTAGGTATGAATCAATGATTTTACCATCTGTGCCAGATTCTTACAATGACTGAGTCTTTCTAGAGTTGCTCTAGTTTTCTGATTCTATTGATGCTCCTCAATAACAAGAACCATGCATTTTACTTCCTTTGAAATATATTTTGTGCATAGCCATATATTCCATGTGAGGTAATCAGCCATTTATTACCATACATTCAGTCAGACAGCCAGCCAGCTAGCCAGCTATTCAGTCATTCTCCCATTCATCCATGCCCTCATTCATCCCCCTAGCCAGTCATTCATTTAACAAAGATCAACTGAACAACCACTACATACAAGAATGTCAGTGAGGCTTTCCTCTAAGGTATGGTCTAAGATATAAACTTACATGAGATACAGTGCTTGTTTTTAGAGAACATGGGGGAAACTATGTGGTTTCCTGGTGGATGTTTTGGGTTTAGATATAGCTGGATTCAAAATCCAGCTCGGCCTCACTCCTGTCAAGGTAAGATGGCACTAATAATATCTGGTATTACTTCCACTTAAATCCTTCTCATAAAAAGACTTCCCTTTCCCCCAGATAGCTACCTCTATGTACACCAGTGTCCTCTCTCTTGAATTACTACCATAGTCTCCTGGGTGCTATGTGTAAAAACAGCCTGTTTTTGCTTTTCGGCACAAAGGAGGCTTTATCTTGGCTATTCTTCTAATAAGGCCTTATATTTTGAAATATTATATCAAATTTGCATTTACCAGTGGATGGGATGAAATAATATTCAGGGAAAACTTTTTCATGTCAGTCATTTTGCTAGGGACTGTATGTTATTATCTCACTATATCCTGATAATAATCTTTCATAGTAGATATTATTATCCCCATTTGATGAATGAGAAAAGTAAGATTCAGAGGGTTAGGTAATTTTCTCATGGGTACAAACTTAGGTACAGAGTCACTCTTATCTTCTGGCTCCAAAGTCTATGCTTGTTTTAAAATAGTTCATTTCTTAGACTTTATTGATCAAAAAACAGAAAGCACTGCTAACCTGTATTTCTGGTATAGATATGAAAACCTGTATTTTTTAATGTATAACATTTCCAGATATTTTATTTTTAATTTTAGAAACATGCCAAATTTCTGCTAGACTTTAAAAAATAATGATGGTAGCTTGGAGATCTCTAATTATTACCATTTTCTAACCATAGGCACCTATGAATCTGAGACTATGAACCATCCTATATGGCTCATTTAGGATTATCTTTTGTCAAAGCTTAAACCCATTTATAATTCAATGGCTTTAGCCTGCCAAAGTAAACTACCATCCACCATGTATATGTATCGCTTTGTATATGCAATTAATTCATTAATTCTTCACAACTGCCCTATCTGGTCAGTACCAGTTCCCCTATTTAGTAATGAAAAGATTAAAATTCCAGAAATTAACTAAGTTTTCCAGGTCACACTGCTTTGGTAGAACAGTAGATGTCCTCCTACACTAAGTTTCAAATTCTGATTTTTAAGGCCCACTGTATTGCGAGATTTCCCCCATTTTTTTGTTCTCACTGCTCTCCAACTTTAGCTGGCTTCCCTACCATAATGGGACACACCAAAATTCATGCCTAACTCTTTCCATGCTGTTGTTCAGTTATTTCTCCACCTAGAATGTCACCCTGATAACAACGACAAATCGCTATAATTTTCCAGAGAACTTACCATCTGGAGCAATTTGCATTCATTATCTTCCTCATTATCTAATGCTCCCAATAGTCCTTTCTGCCAGGTATCATTTTCTCTATTTGTCAAATGGAGAAACTGAAGAAATTGAGAGAGGATAATTTTACCAAAGTAAAATAGTTCAGAACCAAGGTTTGATTTTGGTCCATCTGAATCTATATGCCATTATCTTAAAAACCATCCTATTGTCTCATAAGGGAAAGGCCAACTCAGAGTCAAAAATGAGGTGTGACAGAAATAGTGTGGTTTCTGGCATTAGCATGCATTCTCAATGGAAGTGATATGGCCTCCACAGAAGCAAAGATTGAGGGGCGCCTGGGTGGCTCAGTCAGTTAAGTGGCTGCCTTCAGCTCAGGTCATGATCCCGGGGTCCTGGGATCGAGTCCCGCATTGTGCTCCTTGCTCAGCAGGGAGCCTGCTTCTCCCCTGCCTGCCGTTGCCCCTGCTTGTGTTTGCTCTCTGTCTCTCTCGCTCGCTCTCTCTGTGTCAAATAAATAAATAGAATCTTTAAAAAAAAAAAAGAAGCAAAGATTGATTTTAGAAGAGTCAAAAAATCTTACAAAATTCAGTGGTTTGTGGCCTTCCAAAAGGCCCCAAGTACTGTGAAAATTAATGAAGAAAATTAATAAAATGTTGTCAGGAGGCCAGAAGGGGAAGCACTCATGCCCTTTCACTCATGGTCAATCACAGACCCCAACGGGAAGAGAGTACCTTGCAAGCTCATATCATTTTAGCTACTAATTACTATCCCAACAGGAGGTAGAAAGATTTTCTTCTTGCCCCTGAAGAGTCAAGCCAATGAGAGACTATCACAACTCAGCCAATGAAAAGTCACCACACCACAAATTCCCAGTTTGCTCAAATAGACTTTTTGTTTGTAGCAGTCTTCCCAACTTCCCCATTCCCTCTATAAAACAGTATTCCTGCTTTTTATCTGTACTTGCCTATGGTTTTGCTATATAGCTTGCTTGTCCCCAATCACAATTCTCTGCCTTTCCCAAATAAACCCATTTTTGCTGGTAAAATAACTGACAATTTTATTTTTAAAGTTAACAGTACATAAACAGATATACAGTATTTCTGTGGTATTACATTGTCACGGTGGGGGTAGGGATTATTAGAAAAAATAATGTCTAAAAAGACTCCTGAGGGAAGAGTGATAATGGCAAAAAAAGGTTGAGAAACACTGTATTAGGCAAATGTGAGTTCATATTTTAGCTGCAAAATAATTTGTTCTAGGGCTCCTCATACAAAGAGTATTAAAGAGGAAAATGAGCCCTCTGGTCAGCATTGGTTTCAAAAAAGGTGCTTAAGTTTTGTCATCAGGCTGATTATTATAATGATCTTTGATAAAAGCCAAAGGCATAATACTAATATATTTCGTGGAGAGATGATTTTGTCGGTGACTATGGGAATATGCTTCAGGGAGTTTGTTTTCTGGTAATATGACTTAATTCAAGCACAGAATACATAGAAGAAGAGGTAAATTACATGTCCCTCGGCTACTTTAATCATGTATTTGCTGTTTCAGTCAGGATTTTAGCAATAACAGAGTTCAAGGTTGCTATCTGGTAAAAAAAATCTGGATACCTGTCTTCCTAATTTTGCATTTTAAGAGGTGGGGGTATTCTAGTGTGCATCTGAAACCTTTGAAACATTTAATAAATAGTTCTTAAACTTCTGCTATAGTACACAAACTCACCCTCACATACTCCTCGTCCATAACACACACATATACATAGACGTTAAAAACACAAAGACAAAGAAGATACAATTTCTGTTGTTGAGAAACTCACAGTCTAACTGAGTATTTCTAGAGCACTAAGGGTGAACCTTCATACCAAGACTCTCAAACATACCATTCTATCAGCCCCAAAGTGATTCCCACACCTAACCTCTCCTCTGGTGAATTCCATTTCATCTTTAAGGACTCAATTTAAAAACCTCCAGGCAGGTCTAGAGTAAATGTTCCTGTGATTCTGCATGTAACACACCTCCCATCTGTATTTATTTGTTCAGTATCAATTTTCTTGATGGTATATAGATTGTGAGGACAGGACCTATCCTTTCTCACCTTGGAATTAGTACAGTGACCTGTTTATTATAGGAATTAAGCAATCATTTGGTGATTGTGCCATTGATTGGTTGACAATGAAGTAGAGTCAATTCCATAAGCATTTTTTGAACATTATTCATACATCAAACACTGTGTAAGGCACTCCAGTGACAAAAGAGAAGACTGGTGTTTTGTTCCCAAGGACTCGAGTGGATCAGTCAGAATTAGAGTCAGATACAAAGAAGAGAATCTATCAGAAAGGGGACTATTCGTGTAATAATTCACAATTTAAAGAGTTAAAATGGACAGCAGCACATCTGGGTCAAATGATAAGCTGTTACATAATGTGATTAATGACTTATTTCCATTTTACAAATGACCAATCTGAGGCTGAGTGAGGAGATGTGCCCTACCCATGATCACACAGACAGATGGCATCCAAGCTCTCTCATTGGAGGCCTTCCAGCCCCATGATTCACCCAGAAAGCCCTAATTCAAAGCCAAGGAGTGGAGGCTGCTGTGTAGGTCAGTGTTCTTTGAACCTGGAAAGAAAGTGTATCTATCACTGGATTTGCGGAGTTCTCTTGCCTGAAAGACATTCATTTTAAATGTGTCCTATGGTGTCAACAGGTACCATATAATTGATCAAGTATTTTGGGAGTGAAGTGACTAAACATCATCCCAAAGTAAGGCTTCGCATCAGAGAATTATCGTTCTTTGGCTTTCCTTGACAAGGAGTATAAATCAGCAAGTGAATGCACCATTTTGCTTGGGGAAATTGCAGCTTTAAAATAAAAACACTAATCCATGCTGCTGCTGACCAGCCTTTGCTGCCAGTGCACAATTTAAGTTCCTCACTCATCAGTCCCTGGGAACTTCCTATTGCCAGGTGTTGAATATCATTTTTTTCTTTTGAATAAAATGTTAACATGTATTATAAAAGCTACATGCAGAAGAATGAAACTGGACCATTTTCTACACCATACACAAAAATAGACTCAAAATGGATGAAATATTTAAACGTGAGATAGAAATCCATCAAAATCTTAGAGGAGAAAACAGGCAGCAACCTCTGTGACCTCGGCCGCAGCAACTTCTTGCTAGACATATCTCCAAAGGCTAGGTAAACAAAGGCAAAAATGAACTATTGGTACTTCATCAATATGAAAAGCTTCTGCACAGCAAAGGAAGGTGTTAACAAAACCAAAAGACAACTGACAGAATGGGAGAAGACATTTACAAATGTCTTATCAGATAAAGGGCTAGTATCCAAAATCTATAAAGAACTTATCAAACTCAACACCCAAAGAATAAATAATCCAATCAAGAAATGGGCAGAAGACATGAACAGACATTTCTCCAAAGAAGACATTCAAATGGCTAACAGACACATGAAAAAATGCTCTACATCACACTGCATCCAGGAAGTGCAAATCAAAATCACAATGAGATGCCACCTCACATCAGTCAGAATGGCTAAAATTAGCAAGTCAGGAAATGGCAGATTTTGGCGTGGATGCGGAGAAATGGGAACCCTCTTACACTGTTGGTGGGAATGCAAGCTGGTACAGCCAGTCTGAAAAACAGTATGGAGTTACTCGAAAAGTTGAAAATAGAGCTACCCTACGACTCAGCAATTGCACTACTAGGTATTTACCCCAAAGATACAGATGTAGTGAAAAGAAGGAGCACTTGCACCCCGATGTTCATAGCAGCAATGTCCACAATAGCCAAACTATGGAAAAAGCCCAGATGCCCATCGACAGATGAATGGTTAAAGAAGATGTGGTGTATATACAAAATGGAATACTACTCAGCCATCAAAAATGAAATCTTGCTATTTGCAATGATGTCAATGGAACTGGAGGGTATTATGGTAAGCGAAATAAGTCAATTAGAGAAAGACAATTATCATATGATCTCACTCATATTTGGAATTTAAGAAACAAAACAGAGGATCACAGGGGAAGGGAGGGAAAAATAAAACAAAATTAAATCAGAGAGGAAGATAAACCATAAGGGACTCTTAATCATAGGAAACAAACTGAGGGTTGTTGGAGGGGAGGGGGGTGCGGGATGGGGTAACTGGGTGATGGACATTAAGGAGGGCATGTGATATAATGAGCACTGGGTATTATATAAGACTGATGAATTACTGAACTCTATCTCTGAAACTAATAACATACTCTATGTTAATTAACTGAATTTAAATTAAAAAAGGAAATAAAATGTGTATTGAATTGAGGATGTACAAGACATATTAAAGACAAAAAGACAATTACAGAAAAAATAATGTATTATAAAATAACAACAAAACTTACAAATACACACTCATTTATAACATTTGAAAATATAAAAAAATAGAATGAAAAAATTTTAAATCTTTCATTATCCTCCTGCCCAGAGATAAGATTCAATACCAGTTTAGAGTACTTCTTCCAATCTATTTCTTTTATATGTAATTTTTATAATTGAGGTAACTGAATGCATAATTTTGTATATTATTTTCTAACTTAATATAGATATCATTTTTATTTGCTATTATAAACTCCTTTTTTTTTTGAGAGAGAGAGAGAGCAGGGTGTGGGGGGAGGAAGGGGTGAGGGAGATAGAGAAACTTAAGCAGGCTCCACGCCCAGGGTGGAGCTCCACTCGGGGCTCAATCTCAGGACTCAGAGATCATGACCTGAGCCAAAATAAAGAGTGGGATGCTGAACTGAGTGAGCCACCCAAGCACCCCTATTATAAACTCTTTTACATAAAATCCACTGGCTTTATAGCCCACAATGTGGGAAATCACTATTTAACCCGTTTTCTACTTGGAAAATTTATTTACTTTTTAAACTAACACAGTGATGGGTGTCTCAGTGTCCAGAGCTCTTTTCATTTTGTTCTGGATTTATTTCCTGCCTTCCTTCAATAAATATGAAACATTTGTCATAAACACAAATATGCTAGGCATTGAAGATACAATGACAAGTGAAAATCCATGTTCATATCCTAAGGTGGATATCAACTAGTGAATAGCCTCTAGAATAAAAGTGTCAAAATAGAAATCTAGAGGATTCTTCAAGGCAACTAAATCAGAGGTAAAGTTAACGATAAGGCTTCCTGGAGTGAGTGGCACTTAGAAGAAGAGCTTGGGTAAAGAGGGGAATGAAAAGCTGGTTTAGCCAGCTGGAAATGTGTGTGCATGGCTCCTCTGAGAGCCTGAGAGACATCTATTACATCCGGAACCTAGAATTCCAGTGTGAAACAAGAGTGATGAAGCTGAGGAATTAACAGGTGCAAGATCATAAGGGTAAGTTAAAGGTTTTGTTTTGTTTTAGATATTGATCCTTACCCTGAGGGCAATGTGGAACTATTGAAGTATTTTAGACCAGAAAGTGATACTGTGAGATTTCTGTAAGGCGAGACTCCTAGAAATTGGATTATTAGGACAGAAATAACATTTTTAGGCTCTTAAAACACACTAAAAAAAAAAAAAATCCAGAAGGAAATATTTCCCTTCCATCAGCATTATACGAGAAAGTCCATTTGCTATTGGGTATAACAACATCTCCCACTTGTTGGAACCACTTGTTTATGTTCTAGGTACTGCACTAGGTGGTGCTTTACATGCATTTACTTAGTGAAGCCTTACAGCAACTCTTTAGGACTGACTATATTACTCCTATTTCCTAAGGTTACAAGAAAGAATAATTTTCTCACCAGTCATAGAAGAAATAAATGGCTGGACTGAGAGTCAAACCTTATTTAAGCTTGGGTCATAGGGTCCATCCACTCTTCATATGCTTTACAACCTCCCAACTCATTTTATTTTTTTTAAATTTTTTTTTATTATTATGTTATATTAATCACCATACATTATATCATTAGTTTTTGATGTAGTGTTCCATGATTCATTGTTTGCGTATAACACCCAGTGCTCCATGCAGAACGTGCCCTCCTTAATACCCATCACCAGGCTAACCCATCCCCCCACCCCCCTCTCCCAACTCATTTTAGATACACACAGTCCCCATGGAATATGATAGCAACACCCAGTATGTTAACTACGTTTTATTTATATAAAGTAAGCACTGCATAGAATTTTCTGGAATTTGACTTCTCTTAAGGAAGCCATTTATTGAGAAAGAAAAATATAGCAAAGGCTAGATGACAGGAGACAGGCTTAGTTACAGGTAGGTGTAATTTATTTACACAATACCCTTTATCTCCCCTGTTATCACTACAGAACAATCTGGCTCCCGCAGATTAATGTTAGCAATAGATCAGATGCTGTGGTCCTGCAGAGTTCCTGACCTCAGGACATAATAAAAGTAAATAACCTAAGCTTAGAAGGAGGTTTCCTTCTCAATGACTTGAGGTTGGAAGAAGAGAGAGTCCTTTGTATGTCTTGCTCTGGATATATATATATATATATATATATATATATATATATACACACACACACACACACATATGTATATAATATATACATATATAAAATATATACAATAAAAACATATATATGTGTATATATATATATATAATATACACACACACACACACTGTGTGAACTATTCCATGCTTGTTACTTTTGTAGGCTTCCTACAACACAGTATGGTGCTTCTTATTGATGCTAACCCTCGGTCAAGAGAGAGACTGGAGGAATCTTAAAGAATGAAGCCAGCCATGGCTTCAATATTTGCAAATAATTATTTTATTCCCAGTTTTATTGCAATTATGTTTTATTGCAATTTATTGCAATCTATTGAGGATTCAGAAATAAGTTTCATACAGAAGATTGAAATGTATATTGCAAAATGTATATTGCAAAATGTATATAAATTTTCCCCAAGGCAGAGACTGAAAAGGAGCAATGATATAGGTCCATTGAGTGAAGCAAAAATAGTTCTCCCACTCAGCCTCTACAAATGTCGATTTCCTTCTTTGTACAGTGATGACAATAGTAATACGTACCATGATTGTGATGAGTGTAAAAAAATATGAAGCATTTTTTTTAATTTAGAATTACTGAAATATTTGTTATATTTCTTGGCTATTCATTAATTTTTTCAATTATTTATTGTTATTGAAAATATAGCTTTATATTTTATTTCATGGAAGTAGGAAAACCATCCTGATAGAACAGTGTAAAAGTAACAAAAGAAAAAAACAAAACAAAAACCCAAATAAACAAAAAACACTATTTGCTAGCATCTAAAGCCCTGAATTTGGGTCCAGGCTTCATCCCTGATAAACTTGATAAAGTTCTCTCGTCTTTAACTTGGGTATATTAGGACTTTCCATCATGAACTAGCACTTTCCAGGTAGATTATTTTCTGATGTTATTCCCTTTCAGTCCTTTTCTGAATACATGGGCTATCCAATGTGGGGAAATGGAAGGGACATGGCTATATCCTTCATTCTAAGGAGAAGAGGAGGACAGAGGTCAGGAAACAGGATAACCTTCCCTGGCCCAGAAGAGACAGGCAAGTCCTTGAGGCTGGTAATTCACACTCAAGCCCCAGGGTTGATTTCTGTTTCCCTTGGAGCACACGGACAATGACCACAGATGGGGTTCATGGACCAAAAGGCAGCTCATGGAGGCATGTAAGTGACCGTGTTTACTCAAAGCATGGCTGGCAGTGAGGCATCAGCCTTCCTCCTGAGATGGTGACCCAGGATAGCCACCACAGCTGCAGACTTCACAGAACATTAGCTTTGGAAGTCACTTTTGAGGTCACATAACCCATCTCTCATTGCCGTACTGCAGAGGCTGGCTCCAGAACTCCTACCTTTAAGTTCAGAAAAATATCTGCTACCATCCCCTTTTAGGTAGTAGCTCGTTAGCCCTTCCGGTGAGAGCTTCCTGGGCAGGTATATAAATTGGAAAGCATGCACCAAATGAATGTGCCCTTTGCTGGACTTTAAATCCTTATCAACTTATTTCCTCTCATTCTGATTTTTACCCACAGGCTTGATGACTTTTGTGGTTTGAGCCCCTGACTGTATTATTCTCTTGTATTTGGTCTATACCAAGTTTCTATAGTTTTTAAAGCCACTAATTCCATATCAGTGCTGAAAATTAGAATATATCATCTCTATATATTACACAAGATGTAGTCACACATGAAGTCCACAAAATTAAAGGAAATATCTTATGAATGCTCTCAACATAAAGTATTTGGCTATATTTTCCTATTCAAATAACTGCAGAGAATACAGCTATGGATGTTTGAGTCCCTTTACAGAGAAATTTTCTTGGCCTATGCATTATTATTAATAGTTATTGTCTCCTCCTTAAAGAGGTGAAAATAGAGAGGAAATTTAACTTTAAAAAAAACAACGGCAAAAGTTTTCAACTGGCTGGACCATCTTTGAATATATTACTATAGTTAATAACTATATCTACTATTGCACAATCAAAAGAATGCCAAGATTTTGGGGCCCACTATGGTGGAGATCAGCAAATATGGTCTGTGGGCCAAACTTCACTTGCCACCTGTTTTTATAAGTAAAGTTTTGTTGGAACCCAGAAATACTCATTTATTTATACACTGTCTATGACATCTTGTGTATTATTACAATGGCAAAGGTGAGTAACTGCCACAGAGACCACATGACTTAGAAAGCCAAATTATCTGGACTTTTACAAAGTTTGCCAAACCCTGCATTATGGTAAAGAGAACATATAGGATCCAAAGTATGTCAGTGTATACAACTATGACCTATTAATACAACTGTTTTCTGTTAAGTTTCTGAGATATTACAACCTCAATGTTTCTTCAAAACAACATGAAAAAATTTTTGCTTTAGGTAATTGACTTACTTTAACTTTTCTAGCTAGTTTACCATTTTCTACAGACTTGGAATACAATTAAACAAAACCCAAAAACCTCAACTCTGAACTGAATCCTTGATTACTCAGAGAATTTTTCAAGGTCATCAAATAAACGTAGATTTTCACTGTCTCACTCACACATGCAAGGGCCTAGCAGTATGATACAGACAGACATCGTGGCATAATCTTGGTTACACCAAAGTGACCTTTGAAAGTGGCTCATCTAGATTCTGGAAATGTGGCCCTACAAATATTTATCTAATTAGAGTTTAATTATTCAGTTATCTCTCTTTCTCATGTGACTGAGTTCCTCAAGAAGACTGTATTTTGTCTTTTGTTTTTATTTTCTTTTTACCTGCCTCAACATCTAGCACAGTGTCTGACACTTAGTAGATCCTCAATGTTTATTGAACTGACCTGAATAAGTAGTATTTACTGAATATAACTGAGAGCGCTCATTGGCTGACCTCACAGACCTAGAGGGTAAAAAACTTAAGTGATTATTTACCAAAACATCCCCTGCAGCTAGGGTGGTCCATGCCACACAATTCAGTGAATGACACATAAGTCAAGTCAGTTGAGGAATTTTTGGGAATCTTCTGTTTATCTGGGAATGTCCCTTCTTGCCTTCAACAGAGAAATGAGCCTATTGCTGGGAAAGTTTGCTTCTGAACATGAGACAATTAGCTAATACATTATAAATAGTGAAGTCGACAGAAAAAAATAATCTAGGCCTTTAATGAAGCCCCTGCACCAGCCCCTGATTCCCCCGATTCCCTATATCCAGATTTCTTATATATTAGAAAAATAAATCCCTGTTTGTTTAAGCCTTTGTTAGTTTGAATATCTATTACTTTCAGCCAAAACCATGCTTAATTGTTTCACTAATCTCAGTGGCAAGATCATCAGTCATGAAATCAACTAGATTACAACACTCAAGAGCAATTCCTATTAGAAATCTTGGCTGGCCAGTGATAATGCTAGTTGTCATTAACTAGAAAAGCCTTATTCTAACAGGCGATATTTTCCTTTTTTGATCATATTTTATTTTATTTTATTTCAATTGTAGATATTTAAAGTGCACAATATGATGATTTGATATACATTGGGAAATGATTAGCACAATCAAGTTAATTAACATGTCTATTACGTCTCATAGTTGTGTGGGGTGTTTATGTTTTTTTTTTTTTCAGGTATAGAATATAGTACTATAAACTATAGTTGCCATGCTGTACATTAGATACTTAGAACTTACGGGGCACCTGGCTGGCTCAGTCGGTAGAGTATGCGACTCTTGATCTCAGGGTCATGAGTTCAAGCCCCACATTTGGCATGGAGCCTACTTTAAATAAATAAATAAAACATTAAAAATAGATAGATAGATGATAGATAGATAGATAGATAGATAGATAGATAGATAGATACTTAGAACTGAAAATTTGTACTCCTTGGCCAACATCTTGAAGGCAGATAATGAAGAAGAGAAATAAGATTTCTGATCATCTACTACATTCCAGAGACTCTATTTGGTGCTCTGTATTTGTATACTTATTAAATCTACACAATGACACTCTGAGGTGGTATCATTAATTCATATTATAGATGAAGAACTTGAGCTCAGAGTTTAAGAAATTTGTTGAAAGCTATACATTTAGAAAGCAACAAAGGTGCAATTCAAAACAAATTCTTTATGACTCTAAAATCCATACTGATTTCAAAATGACCTGTTATTGTTTTAAAGAAACGAGCTTTTGTTCATTCCTAAATTGTCCATAACCTATTAGACAGGCAAACCAAAATAAAATATTCTCTGTGAAGAAAAATCAGTACCTTTTCCAGAAATCAGATATTGGCTTCTCAATCCTGGCATTCAAATTTCAACCACTGAATCTCCCAGATTTGACTGATATCATTAAATAAAGGTTATTATTTTCTAATAGGAATTTTCTAACATGGCATGTCATCAGGACAAACAAAACATCAACAAATGCTTGATGTACAAAATAAAATAAAATATAGAAGATAGAAAGCCTTGTGCATCATGTCTTCTTATCATATACAAAGAGATTGAAATGATTAGTTGTACCAACTTCAAATTCAGCAATTATGCTCTATGGACTTAATTATGTCTCCCTCAAATTCATAGGGTGAAGTTCTTATGCTTGAAATGATGGTATGTGGAGATTGGAGACTCTGGGAGATAGTTAAGTTTAGATGAAGTCATGAGGGTGAGGTACTCATGGGGGATTAGTGCCCAAGATATGAGGACATAGCAAGAAGGCAGCCATCTCCAAGTGAGGAAGACAGAAACCAACCATGTTGGCACCTTGATCTTGGACTTCTAACTTCCAGAACTGTGAGAAAACTAATTTCTGTTGTTTAAGCTGCTCAGTCTATTTTGTGATGACAACCAGAACTGATTAAACTGATTAAAACAAATCTCCTATGACATTGGCAGATATGTCTCTTCTACTTCCCTTTATAGCAAGTGGAATAGAGGAAAAAGAAACGGAATCATAACATGTGTCCTTAACCCTACTATACTCATTTTTTGGAAGTCCTGTTTTGAACCCATGTCTCAAAGGATGATTTAAAAAAGAAAGCAAACCAAACAAAACATTGTGGATATATTGACTAGTTCAAGCTTTCCCCAGAAGCAATACACATTTTCTGATGCGTGTTTATTGTCACCTTTATCTCCTCACTTCAGCTTGTTAGCAAGTGGTGTACCAGGATTTATCCTGTTGGGTCTCACAGCTTTCATGGTGTTTTCATTCACTAGTAGCTCTGGGTTCCCCTTAGCAATACAGGAGGAAATCTCTTTTAATTGCAAAATATATCATGTTTAACTTCCACTAAAAGAAAGATGGTGGAGGAAAAGAACAAAAAGATAAGTCTTTTTATTTTTTAATTCAAAACCCAGCATTTATGTTGGAGGTTTTGTATAGTTATTTCTTCCAATGTCTGTGCTCTTCCCTTTAGGTTTCCAAAGAAACAAACAGACAAAAAGTGGTTGAACTATAATTAAGGGTTTTGAAACAATCTTAAGCCTCCAAAAAAGTAATATTGGGATATTTAAAGTTGTTGGTTATATTTGATGTTAAGGGATAATAATTAAAGCTCAACTGAATTTTCTTTACATGGCATGTCATCAGATGATAAAGATTTCTATGAATGCAAATCTCAACCCTAAAACCCTATCTTCAATATAGTCAAGCAGATATCAACCCCCCCATTTTATAAATAATTAAAGTGAAGCCAAATAAGTTATTTGTCCATGGTCGCACACCTAGCACCTGATGTGTTCAGATTACAACCAAGGACTCTGGGCTCTGATTCTAGTGCTCATTCTAATTTACTACATTATCTAGTAACAGTGGCTTTGTTGACAGACCTAGTGACAGCAAGATAATGAAAAATAAACATGTTTTTAGCACCTATACTATGTAGAGGTTCTCTATTAGAATCCATGGGTGTAAAAAAAAAAGAATAAAATAGTACTGTCTAAGCATATCCAAATACATATGTAGTAAAATTGCAAGAGCTTGACTCTGACTCAGTCCAATATTATTTTTGAACACTCCATTTGGCACACTTGGTTAGCTCCTAGAGTAGCTCATATTGAATAGAGACATCTCAGGATTAGAAAGAGCCCTAGAAGTGATATTTCCTAGGTATTCATCTAGTATCTGCATGTCGGTCGTCAAGTATCCATTCTAGCCTCCACCCAGAAAGGTTTAGGGACAAAGCTCCCTCTGTTTATTCAATCTTTGGTCAGCTCTGACCAAATCATGTGTGTTCTGTAGTCAGAACTGTCTGGAATCATATACTGGCCTGATCAATTACTAACTGTGTTACCTGAGGCAAAATTATTTGACCTTCCCATGTTTCAGTTTCCTCACTGGTGAAATGGAAATAATAATAGTACTTACTTAACTCATAGTATTGTTTTGTGGATTAAATTATTAAATATATAAATATATAAATATCACTTAGAACACTGCTATATAATAAGTGCTTGATAATAGATAACACACATATATAACTACATATAATATTTACTATAATTAATAAGGTCTGGCAGTAGTAGTAATATAGTAGCAATAATAGTAATACTTGAAGTAGTGATCATAGATTTCTGTCACTGTAGTTGTAATCCTCATTGTTGTCAGTTCTACATTACCAGACCTATAGAGACCCAGTTCATTTGATAGTTTTTTCCAATATATTATGCTAGAAGATAGGCTTTCTTCTATTGGAGGCCAGTAGCACTCTGTCCAAAGCATTTTCCTAACATCACAACCTGAGTTAGTCTCAATACTGGAATGAGAACCAAACCCTAGCTCAGCTCAGGATTCCTCCCTGCACACCTGGTCTCTTGAACTTCAAAAATTATTCTTTGTTCAATTCTTTTCAGAGCATGAAATCAAATTTCTTCCTGGGTATTGTCTTTAATACTTCCAAAAACTGCTGTTAAAATTAACCTACTTTGTAGCACTATAACCCAAATTTGGTACTTTCTTCATATTATGAGATCTTTTCATTTAAACCTATATATACCCACTTCATAGTGGCCCAAGGAAATTAAAAAAAAAAAAAAAACACTCTATTATTAAACATTATATGCCAGTCTTTTCTATAACTTGGATGACTAGGTAAACTTACTAAATGTAATACTAATGCCATGTTAACATAAGTATACACTGAATAGCTGTTTTCTTGTTTTGTTTTGTATTGTGTGTGAACATGGCAAATTAATGACAATGCTGTCACACAATCTGAGTGCAACCAGGATATTTAATTGTCCTTTACATTGCCATAAATAATCAGAACACTTGGCACTGATTGAAAAATAGGGGAGATTTCCATTTTGCAGAGATGCCTTCTACTCTGCAGAGATTAGCCCATCTCTTCAAGGAAATGAGGTATTTCCTTGCACTGAACTGCCTTCCATGAATAGCACATGAAACCCTCCTTGCACAAGATGCACAGTGCATGTCAACCTCGACGCACACAGGGACTTGGATGCCTTGTTCACTGCCATATTCCCTGGAGCTAGAACAGTAGTCAGCACATGATAGTAGATCAGGAAAGGGATGATCAATGAATCAAGAAACGAATGTCAGTTCACAGTTCTCTCCTCTCACAGATCTCTTTTTCTCTCTAGATGTTCTACCTTCTAACCTCCACTGAACCTCTCAAGTAATGTTTAGTATCCTTTACATTCCTTTATAAAATCTTGCTCTCAGAGTTTTCGTTCGCAATGAGACAGAAAGGTATGATAACAGTTTATCACATGTGTTTGATGATCTAACAATCATCTCTGTTAAAACACAATGATGCAAGGATGAATAAGCACATGCATCATGTTGTCATTTCTTATTCTCTACATACATTTCCTGTTTTCTTGTTTGCACAATTTGTTCTGGTCAAACTAAACTTGTGTCAGCTTCTAGAATATGTGATGGTCTCTCTCATCTCCAGGTCTTTGGGTACCTTTAGAAATCTCTTCTCCTCTGCTGCCCTCCACCCTTAAAAGGAAGTCTTCCCTGATAGTCCTCAAACAGGTTAGGTGTTTCTTCCTGTACATTTAAGTATTCATTGCATTTTAAGTGCCTGGATTTTTCTCTTTGTGTCTCTCCCTGATCTTCCTAAACTCTGTTTCATGAAGAAATTGTGTCTGTCTGTTTCCAAGTTACCAGAGTACATAAATAACAGCCACTCAGAGGATCCACAAATCAATGTAAGTTGAAATTAGAGTATCAAAAAAAAAAAAAAAAATCAATGTAGTATTCCAGTTCTACAGATGAAGAAACTGTAACTCACAGAGATATGGTGACCTACTTAAGGTCTCAAAGCCAGTTGGTAGCAGAACTAGAATAACCACTAAGAGGCCATTATTGCCTGCCTAGTGCTCTTCCTTTCACACCATTACTCCTTTCCCAACATAGCTCTATTTTTGTAAGGGCCGAGGACTTACATTGAAATGTTAAAGTTTTAATGGTGGCAAAAGTCTAAGCACCAATCAAAAAGTAGAAGCCATAGGCCTTTCCCAGTGCCCTCCCCCTCAAGCTTATTACATGAGAAATTTGCCAGAAATCCTTGCACATATGATTTTGAATTTATTTCTATGTATACACTTTAAAGTATTTTAAGAACCTACTTATCCAGGGCACCTGGGTGGCTCAGTCAATTAAATGTTCAACTCTAGGGTTGTGAGATCAAGCACCTTTTAGGGCTCAGTGGAACTTGCTTGGCATTTTCTCTCTCCCTCACTCTCTACCTCTCTCCCCTACTCCCCATACACTTCAACCCCCACTAGCGTGCACTCACCCATGCGCACGCACACACATGCATGTATGCTCTCTCCAAAAAAAAAAAAAACAAACCTACTTATCAAAAGTGCACTTGAGAACCTATTATGTGCCCTTCCCCCTTCTACAAACTTGACATAAATAATTTAAGTGATTATTATACAACCTAGTAGAAACTGTTTATTATTCCCATTTTACAGATGAGAAAACAGAGCTTCAGTTGAAAATTTATCTAAGAACACTCATCTAGTAAATGGAGGATGGTAAAAGCAAAAGTCCAGGTCTGTCTTTAATGAAGTACATGCTTTCATGTGTTTTGTTTTGTTTTTGTTTTTGTTTTTTCATTTATGCCAACACAAAACAGTATCCTTTGTTGTTCAGCTGTATAACTGATCTCAGTGTAGGGGCTGAGCTTCATTTACTCCTTTGACATTTTAAGAGTTATGAGCAAAAAAGGATACTAGGAAAACTCTTTTGTTACTCCTGAATATTAGTGGGTCTGTGTATGTTGTTGGGGAAGGGTAGTTTCAAATATTGTATTTATATTTAAATTTTTGATTGGCATGGATTTGTGTTGGCATTTATGTTTCAATCTAGACTTCTGTGAGTGAGAATGTTGTGTACCCAACTTAGGCTTCAAAAGTCCACACAATTTGGACAACAAATAGAATTCGTTATTCAGTTTTTGTTTTATGGCCTATTATATGAAAACAAAGTGACACATACCTTGAAACCATGAACTTGGCCATTCTTTAATATGATTCTCCCTTCACTGCCTTATATACATAGGCAGGAAAGATGAAATGTCTTAATACGAAGCCAAACTCCCCTCAGCCTGGATATGAGCAGAAGCCCCTAAAATTTTTAAAGAGCAAATCAATGTTCTCTAATATTAAAACTTTGAGGTATAGTAAATCCTCTACAGAATGATAACTAAGACTGTATCCATACGTGTGAACAGAAAATCTTGCCAGTACCCATAGGAATATCTCTCTTGTTCTTAAGGAGATAACAGTGTACTACCCCAATGGTTTAAAAAAAAAAAACTGGGATGCCTGAGTGGCTCAGTCAGTTAGGCATCTGCCTTTAGCTCAGGTCGTGATCACAGGGTCCTGGGATCATCCTGCATCTGGCTCCTTGCTCGGCGGGGAGCCTGCTTCTCCCTCTGCCTGCCACTCCCCCTGCTTGTGCTCTCTCTCTCTCTCTCTGGCAAATTAATAAATAAAATAAAATCTTAAAAAAATAAAAATAAAATAAAAAAAAATAATTGCTTTGCCTTCATGCAACATCCAATAACTGGATGTTATTGATGAGGGAGCAGAAGGCTGGCTGAAGACAAAGCATAGGCTGACACCCTGCAACCGCCCCCCACCCCCCACTCCTGGGTATGACATTCTTCCAGGAATCTCCCAACTATCTTAATGTTAATGCCTTGCTAGAGAGGAAAAACAACCTTAACTTGACAATGGCAAAGCCTGGGATATCTTGTAGGTCCTCCTTAGCATATGAAAGTTCTCTTGAAACCTCCCTTTTTCCTTACCTCCCCCAACCCCATAGTATATAATCAGCCACCCCACACAACCCCGGTGCAAGCAGCTCTTTCTGCCCATTGGTCCTGTCCCTGTGCTTTAATAAACCACCATTTTGCACCGAAGACGTCTCAAGAATTCTTTCTTGGTCGTCAGCTCTGGACTCCACCCCACTGAATCTCACCTATATTCCAAAACCCCATCACCACTCCCAACTCCCACCTCCAAACCATCCTCCAGCTTGTAGCCAGTGTGATCTACTATTTGAAACCAAATCTGTCTCTCTTCTACTTAAAACACAATATTACTTTCCTAAAATCTTTTGCATGGCCATCAAAACTTCTTAGGCAGCCTTTTTTTGCTTGTCCAACCTTTTCCCCTTTGAGTTCCCCACATGCAACATCCATGCACTACATTCTATCAATATGGAATATATTAATTTATTTAACAATACATACTGTATTATATTGTTACATACTGTATTATATATTGTGCTAATAGGGATATAGGGAATAGTAAATATGACACAGAAATAGACAAAAAGGCTTCCAGGGCAGGCATTCTTCTTCTCCACCCGCCCCCCAACCCCGCCTGGAATGCCCTTCTCTCTGAATAAGATAAACATTTATACATTCCCTAGAAAATCAGCTGAGATATAACATGATGTGGATTGAAGTAGGGTTCGGGATCAATGGCCAAGAAAGAATTCTTGAGATATTTTCAGTGCAAAAAGGAGGTTTTATTGAGACATGGGGACAGGACCCCGGGGCAGAAAGAACTGCCCTGGGATTGTGAAGAGCAATTGAGTATATACTTTGAAGTTGGGGGAGGTAAAGACAAGGGAAGCTTCCAAAAGGATTTTCATGTGCTAAAGAAGACTTAGAAGATCCTAGAGACCTGGCTATTATCAAGCTAAGGCTGCACTTAACTAGAAGACAATGTTAAAACCCAGAATGTGTCATTTCCAGGCGGTGTGTCCTAGGGCAAGTCATTTTGCCCCCTAACCTCTCTTTCTAAATCTGTAAAACAGAGATAACAATGCCTGCATTTTGTGTCTATTCTGAGGGTTGACTGAGAAAAGTCTATCAAACAGTGCTTAGAAGTCTCCTAGCTACTTAATAAAGGCTCAGGAAAAGGTAGTTATCATTCTTATTTAGTACACTCACACTGTTCTCACCTGTGTTGAGATAGCATCACCAGCTTGAAATATAAATAAGTTATCATTCATTCTTATTATTCAAATTAATTTTCAAGTTCCCGTCTGCTAGACACCCACCCCCACCACCATATTCACACCTTAAATTATCCAAGAAACCAGAGGCTTTATAAGTTCCAGTAGGCTCAGTCCTATTTCAAAACACACCATGGAAGAATAACTGGATAACGAGAACAGTTTGTGATGGAATACCATTCTGTGCCATGAGTGATTTTGTTTCTGCCACTTTGTGGGATACACCTCATGAAGTGAAGTATGCCCTCGTTGTTTGCCTAGGTCTCTTCCAACTACTGAGAAGATGGGAAAGTAACCTCTCAGGATGTTGTCAGGGAGAAAAGGATGCTGCCCCACTTAGGAATATGCTTAACTGGGATTACCCCTCATCATCACGTATGTGGACACAAGATCAGTTCCTACATAAATTATTTGACCTCTCTGAGACACAGTCTCCACAAAATGGAGACTGATGAATTATGCATTCTTTTGGGTCTTTTTTGCATTTATCACTTGTTGATTTTGCATACAAAATACCACAGAATACTTCAGTTCATATGCAAAAGAGCTATTAGGTCACACACCTGACATACTGGCAATTCCAGAATTCAATTTCTCCATGATTGTAATGGTATCAATAATAAATAACATTCATTGTGCCAAATTTGATGTTGCTACTGGTATTGTAAAGTTGTTTATAACATAGTATTTATTCCTTTTTCTAACTTTGGGAATTCTGCCTCCTGTTAGATTAGCAACAGCTAGAAAGAACAACCTTATCTCATTCAATTTTGTTTACTCAAAGACTAGAATAATTCTAGGTCCCCATTTCTTCAACCATAAAATGGGGATAGGGATAATAAAAATAATAGTAATAATATAAGGCCTTCCTCACTGAATATTTGTAAAGAACAAGTGAGATAAAATATATAAAAGTATTACATAGGGGCACCTGGCTGGCTCAGATGGTTGAGCGACCGACCCTTGGTTTGGGCTAAGGTCATGATCTCAGGGTCATGGGATCAAGCCCTGTGTTAGACTCCCCGCTCAGCACAGAGTCTACTTGAGATTCTCTCTCTCCCTCTCTCTACTCATGTTCTCTATCTCTCTCTCAAAAATAAATACATAAATAAAATCTTTAAAAAAGTACTCAATAATTAGATATGTGTAATTAGTTATACCCCAGTCATGCTAGTTACACATACGTTCAACTGATCTCCCTTTTGACATTTTACATTATAAACTCCTGCAGGACAAGGACTAGTTTTTTTATCCCCTTAGCATCTGGTATCCAGATATTTAAACTTAATTCCTATTTAGGAAAATATATCAATTGATGATGACTAAATATGGATATTCAAGTCATATTAACCTAGTTTCACTTGAATATAAGAAAAGTTGAACTTTTGGTATCAGCAAAAGGTAGTTAGAAAAATCACAATTTTATAAGTAACCTTGGCTTAAAAACACCTAACTAATTAAAAAAAAGGCAGGGGGGTATTACTGAAATCCTTTATGAAAGTGTCCATCAGGGCGCCTGGGTGGCTCAGTCGTTAAGCGTCTGCCTTCGGCTCAGGTCATGATCCCAGGGTCCTGGGATCGAGTCCCACATCAGGCTCCCTGCTCGGCGGGAAGCCTGCTTCTCCCTCTCCCACTCCCCCTGCTTGTGTTCCTGCTCTCGCTATCTCTCTCTCTGTCAAATAAATAAATAAAATCTTTAAAAAAAAAAAAAAGAAAGTGTCCATCAGTCTAGAATATATGCAATAATAATAATAATAACTCCTTTTGTGTATGTGTGTGTGTGTGTATACACACACACACACACATATATATGTATATATGTAGTTGTACTTACTGAGGCTGTTTAATTCTCATATGATGTATTGGTATCTATGTTTTAGGAACAACCAAGTGAGAATCTGATTGGTTAAGGACTCTGCCCAGGTTTACATGGCCTAGTTTGGATGTAGCAATCCAGCTCCTTGGACTTACCATAGGGAAATCATATTGAAGAGAAAGAACATCATGAATTAATTAAACCATAATTTTTCTCTAATATCAAAGATACATTCTTTTTCATCCTTAATTTCCAACTTGTTTTTTTTTTTATATATTACCAAATTTTACAAGTTTTTCTTTTGTGAATTTAGGAACTATGACTTATTTATATTTTTATTTCCTTTCCTAGTTAAGTCTCTGCTATACATGGGACATTGGATCCTTTTTAATGAATGAAGGAATGCAATATGTGCTCTTTACATGCTCCTTGTCTTTTCTCTCATATGATGGTCCTCATTTTGTATTCCTCTACACACCTTGTCTCCTATGCCGTCATCCTTATTATACAGTCCTGTTAGTCCTCCACTTACTCTCCTAGATTTCACTGTATGTTTGGAAAATCCTTTTGTTGATCCCCATAGACTTTTTTTCCCCATTAATCAAGCTCCTCCTAAAATTCCATTTATGCCCTCTACCAGGCTACATCCCAAAGCCCAGATAAATCCTGACTTTTTCATAAATTCTCAGATTCAGAGCCAAGGGTCATTCCTCTTCCACTTCTATAGTCTCTCAGAACTAGACCTGATACTTGTGACACTTAGTACATTTTATATCTGCATCTATATCTGTATCTACATTTATATCCCACAACATTTTGGGTCAGATAATTCTTTAATTCTTTATTATAGGGGACTGACTGTACTGTGCATTGGCAGATATTTAACAATGTCTTTGGCTTCTATTCACTAGATGCCAGGAGCACAAACTCAGCTGTGACAACCAAAAACATCTCCAGAAATTGCCAGATATCCCCTGGGGAAAGAAATACTCCTGGCCCCCACATTGAGAACCTCTGAGTTAAGTCTATATCCATATCCATATTCATATCCAAAGAATAACATTGATTGGCCTGATCCTCACCTGTGTTAGGCACTATGCAAAAGAGCATATGTTACCTATTTTAATTTTTATGATGATTTTAAGCAGTATTATTAGCACCAACTTAGACATGAGGAAAGTGTGGCTCAGAGAATAAATAACTCAAAACAAAATGCACTGCAGAATATGCACGTATCTTTGCACCACGTTACCTGACAATTTAGGAAGAACAAGATTCCTGTCACTTGCTTTCACCTTTCTACCTCCCATAGGGTCTATTGTGTGGTAGTTGTATAAAAATAATAAAAAAAATAGTGAATCAAAAGGAATACTCTTATTAGACTTATCATATGAGCTATACACTCTCCCTGGGCTTCACATTTTCTGGATTTGCATTACTATAAATTGCCTACTTATTCCTTAACCCTGGTATATTTATATTAAGCATGTAAATTAGATATAATTATATTACTTAAGTGTAGTATTTAATACTATAATTGTGTTAATGTTTCTGTCTATCTTCAAGTTCTGGCATCATAGTACAATGAAAAACACATGCGCTTTCAGAATCAAAATGTTAAATTTAAATTCTGACTTCATGCTTAACCGGCTATGTGGCATTTACTTCAAAACCTAAACATTTCTTGGTCGGTGCAAAGAATATAGAGATGAAAACTCCATTCCTAATTATCTAGAGATTTATACTCTAGTAAAGGGAAACAAAACTTGAAAAGAAATTAATTCAAATACAGAGCTATAATGTTAAAAGCATATATAGAGTATAGCGATGGCACAGAGGAGGGAAGGGTTAACTCTATCAGGTAAGGATAGGGGAAATTCCAGGAGAGTCAGCACTCATGGTGGGTAATAAGGGATACACAAAGCCAACACACAAGCATCTTCAACTTCCTAAGCCTCAGTTTCACCGTTTGTAAAACAAGGATAATTCTATCTGCTTCATAGGGTTGTTACAAGTACTAAATCATCCTGTTGGACAGATGGTGGACACATGATAAACATTACCTCCTTTCTATTTCCTTTAAAGGGTAAGGGCTATGTCAATAATCATTTTTTATAGGTTACCTATTATACGGCCATAGGAGAATATGAGGAATTTTCATTGATTAACAAGATAGTTGATTTCATCCCTTCCTTAGATATCCAAAGCAAATCTTCAAATTCTTTGTACATTATTCCCCAAGGAAGATAAGCAGGCTCTACATCCCACTGCAAAATGTTGTACAGATATTTTTATCAGGAAAAAAAAAAGAAAAAGAAAAAAAGGCATCTTCCTCACAAGCCTTCCATGACCTTCTTCCTTTCCTTTAAAAAAAAAAAAAAAAAGCAAAAACTATACAACCTGAACATTCTACCATCGTTGCTTTCTGTTCTGCTCAGTGACAGCAAATACAAGAAGAGAATAGAAAACGCTGAAAAGTAAAATCAAATCCCAAGTGCTTTACACATCTTTCTGAGCCTCTGTGGAGGATTCTAAAGATTGACTCTCCTGTTATTCAAACTGCTTCACCCACTGCCCTCTGAGAGCTCCAGACTCGGACTGTATTTGGCATCTTTATCCCCTAATGTCCCTTGTCATCAAGATAAGTTTTTATTTCTCTTTGTAAAGTGACAGCAGAGATCTAGGAAGATGAAGAATCTTTCCCCACTGAGCTTCAAATAACTCACTTCTAAAGCACTTCCATAATTCTCACTGTGGCCATGAGGTTGTGAAGTCTCATTATCTCTGACCTTGGTCTTTCTCAGCAACTATGACCCATGAGAAAAAAGGTCAGTTGCTGACATTCTTTCATTCAACCAACATTTACTGAACACTTGCTAGGTGCCAGGTATGGTGCTGGGTTATAGGAATATGTCAAGAATTTATTCACTCAGGAAATAACAAGGTGAATATAATCTGGCTTTATTCATTTCAGTAGTCTTATTCTCTTCTTTTTTGGAAAGTTGTCAATATAGTGAAAACATATTTAAGAAACTTTATATTAGGCATCTTTACCACCCCAGCTCTTAATAAGTCTCTTGATATCATAATGCAGAATTCAGAACAGCTTTATAATGTGGTTTTGGTCCTAATATGTAGGCATATCTTGAGGTACAAGTTCAGTATGGGATAATTTCCATCATTAGTGAAATGATTTGTCTACGGTTTATTGTAGTCAGCTTATATTAAAAAAGAAAAAAAATACCTACTCGAGGTGTGAAATGTACCTTATATTTCATGATTAGTAGACACTGATTGCAATTGGCCTTGCAATTTACATTCTTCACATCTCCAGGTGAATTTATTTTGCAAGGGTATTCAATGGCTCTTGTTAGATTTGACCTCAATATACACAAATACAAACAGAAACAAGAACTTACACACTTTAGATCCATCTTTTCCCTTTTACATAGCACTGAATCAGTAGTGAGTACAGTATGGAACTGAGGGACACTCACTGGACTAGTTGCCTAGAAAGGTCCCAGCTATTCAATTTGGGAGATTCAGAAGAGTTGAGGATTAAACTTGAGTTTGACATGAGATAGCAACCTCTAAGGTGTCAAATGTAAAATGTTAGATGATGGTAGTTGGAGACATATGGAATTTGACCAAGCTATAAAACCAGGAGATCCTGAGGTAATACCTAGAAAGCAGAAAGGAGGGCCCAGACTCTGGGAAAGAGTTGGCAGGGCAAGGTGAGGGTGCCAGGCCCAGAGCAGGCAAAGATCATACCAGGATCCTTTGTCAGTGAGGACTAGAAGCAGAACCTGAGGCCCTAAGAGCAGCCGGTCTGGAAGCACAATCACACCTGGCGATGGACTGATAACTGCTATGCGGTAGGGCTCCTGAAAGTGCCTAGTATTGCTCCTAAACTTGGACATGAGCAATTCACAGACTATATCTAGATGGCATGTTTTAGTAGGAAAGAATAACGTATTCTTCTACTAGGCTAGATTCTCAGAGGCTCAGGGATGAGTCAGGGCAGAAGCAATAGAGGGTGTGTTGTGATGGGGACAGGATAGAGCTGGCACATCTGTGGCACATAGTACCTGGATATACCTGCCCTGGCATACAACATATACTCCTTAAACGATGATACCGTGAGTATGTTTATAAGATAAGGTTTGAAGTCAGCTTGTGTGGAAATAAATGTAGTCTTTCATTCATTCAAAAAATATATATTGAGTGCCAACTATGTGGCTCTTGCCCTTGGGTATACAGCAGAAAACAAGGCAGAAAAGGTATTTGCTCTCATGGAACTTGCATTTTGCGAGGAGTAGAAGGGATAACCAAGATTCAAATAGGATAATTTCAAAAAATATGCATGCCCTGGAGACAACAAAATATGGTACTGTGATAAGAATTTTGCCTCTATATCTACATAAAGACAATTATGACTAAATACAGATTAATAGAACATGAAGGGGACTGATTCTGCCTTCTAGATATAATGGTATTTCTACCATTTATTTTCCTTTCCCTAATCATATTTTCTGATTTGGCTATTGTGTCACAGTCTCTTGCTGCAACCCTCTCCCAAAATTTAATGTTATTTGGCTAAAATGTATCAATAACATTTAGTTTTCATCAGCACTATATTTGCAGCTAGCTGAAAGGGGCAAATAGGGGAAGGGCAGGGTGAGCTTTGGGGTCCAGGCAGAACCTTCCTCATGAGAGCACTAGATTATCCAATGTCAGCATATGGTTTATGCAGTCAGTGCTCAATAAAAATGTTCTTTCCTTGTACCAAGAGAGTAAGGAAAAACAGTATATTCTTCTGGATGTACGCATGGCTTTTGACTTTGCATTATGTACAAACTAGGTTCCAGAATATGTCAAAACTTTAAATCCACAGATTTCTTTATGAATTCCTTGCACACATCAGCTTAAGCCCCATATGACCAAGGGATCACTAGAAGACTCTTGTGTGTAAAAGTGAAGAGCCTTTTGATAGCAGGAATTTGATTTACAGAAAAGGGAATCTTTTCCACAACAAACTAAGTTTTCTTATTCAAATGAATGAAAGAAGAGACAAACTCAACCTTTAATTCTTGCTTGGGTGCCCACATGGATAAGTTATTAATCTCACCATGTCTCCATTTTCTTGTTTGTAAATAAAGGGATGCCTAACTGCCTTGAGGTTCAAAAGCAATTACATGTTCATGTACATTCACATACCTAAAATCTATAACACAATGCTTGGCACACATACACATTTAATAAACATTTTTTTTTCCTCTTTGAGGAGCTCTGGCTTTAATTTCACACAAGTCACAAACTGAAACCATAAAGATGAAAATAAAGAATATAAAATTTGAAAATGTGTAATTTACTGAAAGCACAAGAACCATTAATTGTCAGTGATGGTTCTCATTAAACTAGCAGCATATGTTGCTATTATAAGGATGTTTGTCATAAGCTCCTGAGAGGTCTATTAACAATAAAATCCTATTATTCCAGATGTTTCACATCCATGTAATACACCCACAATAATTAATTTCATATGGGCTAAATTCATAAATCTGGAAAACTAGAAAGACACGTTATTCACCACAGAAAGCATCTTACATTCTATGTATAATCAGACTGAAATGCTAAAAAGTCCCATTAATTACAGGGAAGCCCACTATCATTTTTCTTTATCTCTAGAATGGACTTGGAATTTTAAAATAATCCATTACCATTCTAAAGGCAGCATCTGAACATAGAGAAGTTGCCACCACATCTGCTGCTTCAGCCACAGCCTCTCCTCCTAGGAGCAGTCTGTCACTGCCTTTCTGCTGCGACCCCCAGCTGGCACAGGCTGAGCCCCCACTTTGTGCCAGGAACTATACGGGGCACTTTACATGTGTCATGGCTTATCTTCACAAAATCTCTGTTAGCAAGATAATTGTCCCATTTTATGAAGTCTTCCCTTTCTAGAAGACAAAGCCTCAAAGAAGTTAAGTAACTGATCCAAGGTCACAGCTCCTCAGTAGTAGAGCTAAGATTTGAACTTAGAACTCTTACACCAAAACCTGGTCTCTTTTCACAATACCAGGGGCCTATTCACAGCACCAATAAAAACTTTCTTTTATTCCATCCTGACTTAACCTGTCAGATAGCCTGAGATGGGGAGAGTTGGAAAGGGGACTCTCCAATAGAGAATCTGAAGGTAAACTATTGCAACTGCCACTCAGTACAGTCCCCTTCACAGAGGGCCCAACCAAGAATTAAAGCCAGCATTCAGTAAACCCCAAACCTCTTGAAAGCAGAGACCCATCTTCTCTCACATCCGCAGCACCTGTCATGCACTCTGGTATATAAAATCAATGTTTATGGAATAACTATTTATCACATGCCTGAGATCATGTAAATTCAGGCTATAGAAAGATAAGAATACAACAGGTGAGATTTAAGTTTATGGTATTGAGGACCAACCATGGATAAAGAGAGCATCTGGATGAAATCATTTACTGCTTTCAAACTTCAGATGGAACTGCTAGAACAGCAATTGTATCACATAAAAAACAGCTATGTTAATAGTCAATATTTATTGAGAACTAGCTATGTGTCAATCACTATACTAAGAACTTTGAATCCTCATAACAACTCTATGAGATAGATGCTCTTATTGTTATACTTGGGCACAGAGAACTCAAATAAGAAAGATCACACAGTAAGACAGAGAGCCAGGATTTAATAGCACAAGTCTGGCCCCAGAGCCTACTCACCACTACTACACTACATGCCTCTTGTGAATTCAAGCTACACTAATGGGATACCATGGAAGTGGGAATTCTCTTATATATTTACAGCTTGCCTATTAGGTGTTCTTACATGAAAAATTTAGCTAGAGAGCTAAACATCTGCCTGACTGTAGGAATCAGGAAAAGTCAAGAGGAAAAAGACACCATCCAAGAAGCTGGAGAGGCTGGATACCACACACTACAGTGCTAGAACATTTGACATGTGCTCTTACCTTTCATCCTCACTGGAACTATGGCTGGTGGCAGTCTGATGTTCAGAACTTTGACTTTCAAGTCAAAAAGAGCTGAGTTCAAGTCCAGCTCTGATGCCTCTTACTTATGTGACCTCGGCTGGTTCATGACCTTCTGATCCCTCATGTATACAAGGTATGCAATTATAATACCTCTAATATATTAGAAGACCTTGGAAAAATTAAGCAAGATAATATAAGTAGATTAGTTCAATTCCTCAAATATGCTTAAGTGTGCATATAGGTATTATTTATCTTTATTAGTCCTCCTTTTATATATGAGAAATCAGAGGGTTTGTGGGATGTATGAATAAATGACTGGAGACAAAGCCACAGGTGTTGATGAAGAAATCTCTCCCCTGTTCTATCTCCAAGTGGTGGCAATGAAGAGGAAACTTATATTCATTCAGTAGCTTCAGAGAAATGTCCATTTTGACATGTTACAAAGTCTGCTGGGTCCTGTGTTCAGTGCTAGCTTCAATCCATGAATGCTCTGGGTGGGTTTGTCCTCTGCTCCATTCCATGAGGAGAAACGTCCAAAGTGGCGGTAATCTATTCCTTCCAACTTTATGTGATATAAAAGACAGTGAAATGAAAACAAATAGTCAAGGAGTCCATTTTCTATCTCTGCTTTCAGGTTTATAATATTTTGTCAAGAGATGACTTCCAGTAACTACCATCATTATGATACTTGCTTGTATGAATTTACAAGTTGCAAAGGCTTTCCATGTATATTCCCTGTTGTGATTCTCACTATCCTGTTTAGTTGCTGTGGTGTCAGCATCTATCTTCCATGATGTGGAAACTGAGGCTTGAAACATTCGAATGTAAAAAAAAAAAAAAAAATTAGAAACATTCGAATGTATTGACCCAAATCATATGAACATAACAGGAAGAAGAAGAATTTCATTAAATCTTGTTTCTTGCTTAAAACCAACTATGGCTGGGGCGCCTGGGTGGCTCAGTCGTTAAGCGTCTGCCTTCGGCTCAGGTCATGATCCCAGGATCCTGGGATCGAGTCCCACATCGGGCTCCCTGCTCGGCGGGAAGCCTGCTTCTCCATCTCCCACTCCCCCTGCTTGTGTTCCCTCTCTCACTGTGTCTCTCTCTGTCAAATAAATAAATAAAATCTTTAAAAAAAAAAAAAAAAAAAAAAAAAACCAACTGGCTTCTCACTGCTCCCAAAATAAAATCTGAATTCCTTTCCATGACTGGCTGTATAAACTTGCTCCTGCCAACTTGTCTAACCTCATCTCAGGCCACTCTTCCTCTTGCTCACAGTGCTCCCACAACATGGGCTTTTCTTCAAAGGAAGAAGTTTCTTAGCTCTTTCCTGCCCCAGGTCCTACCTACGGTCCGAGGACACAGAGGCAGCCAATTGGCAGAGTTTTGGGCAGAACACACCTGGAATGTACAGGAGGCAGTGGGGCATAGACTTCATGTAGAAATTCTAGAGAGTTCTGCTCTGGAATGCTACTGAGGCTCCTTTAGATCCCATACATGGGGTCACTGAAGAGTAATTCTGTTTGAAAATCATGGTCCAAAGACCTAGAGAAGACAACTAACATTTGAGTTCTTGATGTGTGATATCTTCTTAACTTTACATGTGAGTTACATTAGAGGAATTAGAGTTAATAAGATAAAAATAACTTGTCCAAGGATGCACAGTTTCTAAGTGGCAAGTTGGTATTTAAACCTGTTTATTGGGTTCTACTACATATGACATTTCCCCTCTAAAAGGATGCCTTGATGCTACATTATTAGGATTACTTTACTAGGGCTATCTTAATTTCCCCTCTAAGGACTAGAATGGTTCAAGACAGAGAAACGGTGCTAAACATAAAGGGGGAGATAGCTGACCCTGTGTCTGGGGAACACAGCTAGCAGGACTAGAAGACAAGGAAGCCTCAAAAGGAACAGAATTTATATACACATTATTTATAAGATAAAATTATGGAAAAATAGTGTTTGAATCACATTGTATATTTCTACCAGGTTTATCTTATTATGCCTTAACAAGACACATTTTTTTTTTTTTAAAGATTTTTTTATTTATTTATTTGAGAGAGGGAGAATGAGAGAGAGAGCACATGAGAGGGGGGAGGGTCAGAGGGAGAAGCAGGCTCTCTGCTGAGCAGGGAGCCCGATGCGGGACTCGATCCAGGGACTCCAGGATCATGACCTGAGCCGAAGGCAGTCGCTTAACCAACTGAGCCACCCAGGCGCCCAACAAGACACATTTAATAAAAGCTTTACCCATCTTCAATTCTAGTGTTTCAGTTGTTGAAAACAAACAGTACAATTTAATTATATCTTAAGGACTTGTCATGCAAAGACAAATTACAATGGATTTTCTAGGGTTTTTTTTGTTGTTGTTGTTAAGAAAATCTACTTCCTGGGATATGTGTGTGGATAAAACACTCTGAAAAACAGTGTGGGATAGACAATGTCTGGATTTCAGAATTAAAAGGTCTAGGTCAAGGCTAACCTCCTACATTTGCTGAGTAATCAAAATATATCAGAATCTCCTTGTTACTCACCTGCAAAATGAGTGAAATCCTAACGTTTATTTGCAGGGCTAATGTTGAAATAAAAACAACATGCAACTAAATATTTTCCATCAAATGTTAAAATCCAGCATGTCAACTCATATTACAAAAGGAATAAATGAGTGAACAAGCCCATGAAATACTTTGAGATCATTTTAAATAATCTTACCAAGGCACGCTTATTGGTGATGTTTTCATTTAAGAAGTAATTAATTCACTACCTACATTAATTCTAATTATGCTTCATATTGCTCTGCAAGAATAAAGGATCACTATTGTTTACTGATAATGGACTTTAAAAATTACTAGAAAACAACATAATAATGATTAAAAAACTATGCTCACAAAAACTGTCACATGATTGCATCAAGATTCCGTGCTCATTTAATCCCTTTTAGTAGAAAATGATATGGTTCAACTCACAAAACCTTCTATTTTATATTTTATCGTAAAAAAAAAATGTCATTTGCCTCATTCTTTTATTTTAGAACTACCTCAAGCTCCCATTATCTTCATAATGCATTTGGAAATGTGAAACCTTTCTTCACACGCTACCCGATTTTTAAGATTTTATAAAATTGCATATTTCACTTATGCCCACATCAAATGCTTGATTGAATCAATGATTTTTTTTTTCCTTTTTTGTAACCTTTTGAATTCAACAGCAGTTAGTAAAAAAAGGTAAATGTGATTTTCCCAATCTGTGACTTTGGTTCTAACTGAATTTAACAACAAGGGCTTAAGCTATAGAGTATATATATATATATAAAGAGTGTGTTGTGGGTTGGTTTGTGTCCAGGATGGCAAGTATCTAGAACAAGAGACACCATTCCCACATCTTGTACCCAGAACAGACATTGCTGATCAACTGCAATTCCCCTGAGACTACTTCTCAACTTTTCAGGACAAATCTTGGATCATACATTGGTCATAACTAGTTATGAAATAAAATGTATCTATTCACATAGGCTTATGGATATAATAACTTCTACCAGATGAAACAAGAAAGAATTCTAAGTGGACAGTACATGTATTCTGGAACAGATAGATATCTAGAATGGTGATAAGGGAAAGAAGAGCCAAAGTTACCAATAAAGAAGACAGTCAATATTTAACCAGAGAGATTAATTTTGTATAAGGACCTGGTAGTAGCCTTAGATGCATGCTTAGACCCCCTGCCTCTCAGGCAGTCCTCTTCTCCTTGATATGTCCATATGTTTGCACACATTAGAGTGAATGTGCTATATAAGTATATATAATTTTATTTATTTATTTTTAAGGTTTTATTTATTTATTTTAGAGAGAGAGAGAGAGTGCACAAGCAGGGTGGAGGGGCAGAGAGAGAGGGAACAAGAAACCTCAAGTAGACTCCCAGCTGAGCATGGATCCCAATGTGGGTTTGATCCCAGGACCCTGAGATCATGACCTGAGCCAAAATCAAGACTTGGACACTCAACCATCTGAGCCACCCAGGTGCCCCAAGAATATATCGTTTTAAAAAGTGGTTCTGTTATTCTGGGGATAGTTCTGCTGAACATTTGGCCTGTCACTTGAACCTTTATTGGCTCTGGGTATTATTTAGTCCATTTCATACAATATATTTTCTCTTAACCTCATTGCATGAAATACTTTTAAAAAATGACTTAAAACCACATAAAGGTATCTTTTCTTTGCTATATATCATTCCAGAGATACCATGGAGGCCACAATTACCTGGACATAAGATTCTCATATCAAAGAGCTATGATGAATCTTATATTCATCCCAGTGTTAGGAGATACTTTGGGGCGGGGGGGAGATGCAACCCAAACCTAGCTGAGAAAAATGAGGAAGAATATTCAATAAGAACTTAGGAAAACTTTCAAATATAGATGATACATTTTCAATTTAGTGACCTGGATATCTCCCTTTCCTCATTTTTTTTTTTCCACTTTCTGGGACTATTTGACTACTATTTATGCAACTAGACTAGCCCAGGATCTGGAACAATACTACATAGAATAGGTTATGTTTGCAAAGCATTAGTTGAGTTGGGATTGCTCAACAACAGATCCAACTTTTTATTAAATCTTCTTTGATCCATATCTTACTAAAAGTTTTACCTTGTCTAAAAAAAACCAAAAACCAAAAAACAAACAAAAGAACTATCCAACTCCTCAGTTTCTCCAAGATTGATACTAAAGCAGTCCTGTGCCTGAATTCCTACTGTGATCTTATGCCCTAATTTGGGTAATAGCTCACCTACTCCCATATTTTATTCACGCACCTAATAATCACTTATTGAATTGTTTACATCCAGATTTAAATAAAATATGCTCTTTGAAAGCATAGAGAAGGAAGCAGTTAAGGATGGCCCAGATGGTCAGAAATGACTTCTCAGACAAGAGCAATGTGTGTTAAGTCTGGAAATGAGGAGCCATAGTTTGATGTGGCTCCAAGGAAGAAGAGAGTAAATAGCATATATAAAAGCAGTGGGAAGTAAAAGTAAGCCTGGAGTGCAGGTTGCTCACGAGTGCTAGAATGGGATGATAGCATGGCTGTGATAAAAGACCTCTGGGAAAGTAGGTTGGGGCAGACTGTGAAAGGTTTTAATGTCATGCCAGAGTATGGTGTCAAAACTGGAGGTTGGTGGGGCACCTGGGTGGTGCAGTTGGTTGAGTATCTGATTCTTGGTTTCGACTTAGGTCATGATCTCAGGGTCGTGAGATTGTGCCCCGGGTCAGGCTCTGTGCTCAGCACATAGTCTGCTTGAGACCCTCTCTCCCTCCGCCTCCACCCCTCCTCACCAACGCACATGCGCTTGCTCTCTCTAAAATAAATAATCTTAAAAAAAAAAAAAATGAAGGTAGGTGATTTTAAGCAAGTGATACATCGGAATTACCTGAGAAATGTATTCAATATTCTTGGTCTCACCACAGATACTGAATTGGTATTCCTGAGGTGTACTCAGCATCTATGTCTTTAGGAGCTCTCTAGTAATGCTTATCTACAGCTGGCTCTTGGACTCACTGGAGTAGCTGATGTTGTATCCATAACCTAGTTCTGGTAATGCAGTCATCTTTGCTTATTCTCATCAGTTCCCTCCAGAAAATGACATTCTGCCTCTGAACACCAGCCTCAAAAACAAATGAAGGGCTCTCCATTGAAGTTGCTCTCCAAAGCCACACAGGTGTTTAGGGAACAAGTGGAGAGCAAAATCCAATATTCCTGAAATCCAGTCCATATTTTTAGCTTTTCTTTTTTCCCTTTGCCTTGTGTAGATGGTATGAGCAAAACATGGCTTGCCAATGAGGAGAGTCATCAAATCATTTTAATGTGTAAAAGGAAATTAATAGCACATAGATAAGATGGATCAGCAATAGGTATTCTAGAATCCCTTCCTTCATAGTATATTTCTCTTTGTAATATCATTGTTTATTTTATTGTCTTTTTTTACTGAGAGTTGAAAGTCCCTTGAGGGCGCAAATGTTTTACTGATAATCTGTACATCCACTCTTCAACCCCTATTACTATAACTAAGCATTACTGAGGAAATGTTTTATTGATTAAATAAAGTAGTTCCAATAATTATAATAACTTACTATGGTGTTTAATAGTTCATTTTCCAATATTTATCTGCCTACCCCAACCCCACCCAGACTGATGCTCAAGGGAAAGGGCTGTGTCTACTACTCTGTAATTCTAGTGTCTGGCCCAGAATCTGATACAGAAAAGGCACTTAATACATACATGTTGAATGAATTAATTAAATGATGTAGAGAGTTTATTTTCATTCATGTTTAAATTCAAAGTCAAATCAAGTCATGGATTCTTCCTTATTCAATTCTCTCTCCTCAGCCTAGAAAGACTGTGAAAAAAAAAATACTGACAGGCCTCTTTCATGATGACCTTTACTCAAATTGAGAAGTTGAGGTTTTTATAAGCTAGGCTTATCCCATAAGATTCCTGAAAAGGTCTAGGTGGGATGGCAAGTGAACACGTGGGTGTCTTCACAGAGATGTGTGGGGTAAGAAGAGGCAGTGAGTGACACAGAAGTTATTATGAACATAGAACTCCCTGGGGCTAAAGCAGGCAAATTCAACTCTAGTATCTTTAGGATGGATTATTTCAAATAGCACTGACAGCCTCAGCCATCTGTGAACGATTTGGTCATGCCTAACTTCTCTGACCTTTTTAAGTGCCAGGTACTCCTTTGACCATATCTGTCAAACTTTGGCAGCATCTTGACTCAGGTTGAGCAAATGGCTCCTCTCAAAGAATCTAAACAGCATCCCAGCTTCAGAGGATTTTTCCCCCCATAATTTTACAGAGACTAGAAAAATGGTAATAGGGTGGATGGATAGAATTATGAAGGAGAATCCAATAAAAAATAGCTGGGGAGATCTAGTTGAAAGAATATAAGCATAAGGGGCATTTTTCTGTGCAGAGTATAATTATACAGAATTAAGGTGTATGTCTTATTTATTAAGTTTCTAATGTCAAACATTTTGTGCCTGAGAAATGTTACTTATCTATCTATGCATTCATGCATTCATTCAGTCATACACCGATAAAATATTTCTTGAGTGCCTTCCAATTACTACAGCGGCCAAGAGAGCAAGATATGTCTCTATAATTTAGATTATTACAATATAATCCATAGGTAATTATGGTAACAACCAACCACTGTAGTAATTAAGATTGTATGAGACAGAGAAGGAGGATAATCAGGTAATGCTCCATCATGTAACAGGAGTCAGGGTTGGAATCAGTACTCAGAGGATGATGTATAGAGGAAATGTTTTCCCTACTCAAACATGAAGAACAACTGGAAAATTTTATAGTTGGACAAATATTTCAGGCAAAGGAATCAGTAGGTATACAAGTCCAGAGATCTGAGAACTCATAGCCTTCTTTGAACTGAAAATAGTTCAGTATGGCTAGAGCAACAAGTGATAAGAGTGTATACGTGAGAGGGAGAGGGAAGAGGCAAGCAAGAGAGGAAGGAAAAGAGGGAGGTGGGTCTGGGGTCAGATCCCAAGGAGACCTGAATACCATGCTAAGGAATATGGACTTTATTCTGAAAGCACCTGGGAGCTACTAAAGGGCTTTAACCAACTGATTGATGTGATCATATTTGTGCTTTAGAGAGACTGTGCTGACAGCACTGTGGAGGGTGGATGACAAATGGGGGGTCTACAGACAGACAAATTTCAATGTCTAAGTGAGAGACAGTGGCTTGAATGAGTGTGGAAACAGGAGATACACAGAACTAGTATATTTTACTTATATTCAAGCAGTAGAAAAGATAGGACTAAATGACTAAGTGTTAGAGGTAAAGGAGAGAAAACATGGATCTTCCTGGGATATTGGCTTGATCTTCCTTTGTACTGAGAGAATTTTTTGGGTCAGCACAGAAAGTAGGCCACTCACTCCTAGGTAAGGGCTTCATGTTCTAGTGTTTAGAAATAGAAGTTAGTGTCCAAATTGCACGTGAAGTACAACTACATATTAATTTTAGGTATTTTTTTATATGCCAAGGTGAGGGATGAGGGGAAGATGCCAGTTTTACAACTTATTTTACTGGCTTTAAAAAGTCTCAAGAAGAAAATATACTTCAGGTATTCAGGAATTAGTGACATTGGTTAAGGAGAGTTATTTAATCTAGGTGAACAAAACTTATTTTTGCAAACAGCATTATCTGATGAACAGATGAGAAATATACCTCTCCTTTACAGAGGTAAGTCTTAAGATAAGGACCTATTCTTGGGATGTGTCTCCTCTCATCTCATAGGAGCTCTACATGCTTAAGACACCAAGGAAAGATAAGAAACATGGTTTTCAGCCTTTATAATTTTGCCAAGTTTTTGTTGTTGTTTGTTTTTTGCCCAGTAACAACCAATGTAAACATCAAACTTATCCTGGTTAAAACAGGGATAATTTTGTTTTGAAGTATTGAAATAACACTGCAAAGCTATGAATTCAACCCTGACCCCTATCACCTGTGCTTCTGTGCAACGTCATTTTCATTGTTGGATGCTCTTAATTTTTTGAAATATGATTACTATATGCCATACTGTGCATTGGATGAAACAAAGTACATGAGGATATTTTCAACTATAATCATAATTTACAGTATTCTTATTATCCATTGTAAACAGAGGTCAGAATCAGTACATTTGAAAGGCAAAGAGAATGAGCCAGAATTTGAATGTGAACACAGAGGAATTTAGGTAAGAAGCACAGTATTCATTTCTTCTCCAGGTGAGGAAGCCTGCATAATGCCTATATGGTCCTGAGGACACCAAGGTCATCAGCTTGGGAAGAGCAGCAGTATGGTATTTTCAGAAGCAACTGTTTTTGTGTAGAATATTTCACTGTAAAAAAAACAGTACAAGCTATCTTAAGAAAAGCTTTTTTGAGTGTGTTTAAAGTCTCCTAAATTTCCTGCATATAAATGTTGAATACCTCCAAAATGTCAATCAATCTTGTTTTTCAGTTAACTCAGAATAAAATGATAATGAACTTGCATTTAGTCTGTGCCTTACACAGAGTGAGAGTAATTAGACTTGGAAAAGACCTATTAGGGTTTCCAATTTCATTTCTCTGCCCAGAGAGGACTATTCCTCCTGAGAGTTGCCTGTTACCATGTCCCGACTAGTTTTAAAAGTCCCAGAGGAAGAAATATTTACTATATTCTTGAAAGGTATTTAATTACAGGCTTAAGAGGAAGGAATACCTGCCTAGGAATCAGAAAGCAGGGTTTGGTTCCTGATTTTGTGGTTTCTTAGTTTGTGGCTTTGAGCCAGATGTCTAGGCTAGCTAAGCCTCTACAAATGGTATCAAACTCCTATCACAGAAAATTGTGGTGAGGATCAAGAGAGCAAACACATGTAAACTGATAGATACAGAGCTTGGAATATTATAGTCACCTGATAAATAGCCATTTATCTCCTTGACAACCCTCTATACCAGCCACTCCCTCACTTGCTCCTACCTCCCCACACTACTTCCCCCAATACTTTCTTTGAGGTAAGTATACTCTCTGATTTGGGGGTTAGGATATTGCTGTTTTTCTTCTTCCTGGGTGTCCATGTGTATTAATTTCCTAGGGCTACCATAACAAAATGTCATACACTTGGTTGCTTAAAACAAATTTTAGAGGACAGAAGTCTGAAATCAAGCAGGGCCATGCCCTCTCTGAAAGCTCTAGTGAAGAGTCTTCCCTTCTTCCATTTAGTTTCTCCTGATTCTCAGCAATCCTTTGTATTCTTTGTCTTGTAGCTAGTTCACTCCTTTTCTGCCTATGACTTCGCATGGCCATTAATCCTGTGTGTGTACTTCTGTATGTCTTCTCCTCTTCTTATGAGGACAGGAGTCACTGGATTTGGCTCATCCCAATCCAAAATGAACTAATCTCAGCTTAAAATAATTATATCAGTAATTAAATCATGACCCATCATGAGGTTCTAGGTGGACATGATTGTGGGGGGAATGCTTCAACCTAGTATGTCATTTATCATGTGTATCCTTAGCCAACTTCCCAAAGGAGCAGCTTTTTCCCTTTTAACATTCACTGAAGACTCTAATTCATAACTCTGATGATGTTTACTTGGTCAATAATCAAACTTTCTCTTTTGACTCAGTTTTCAGCACTTTCCTAAATATTTTCTTGTTAGTACCATCAACCAAAGAAAATTATTACCACTCTGACCCAGTGGTACTTAGGTTTTTCTGAAGATCCTGAATGCTGAGTGAGAGAATAAAGGAAAGATGAGAGATTTCCATTACAAGACAGAAAAGAGAGTCTAGGCTAGGAACATTCCAAAAGTGCTATAACTTCCTCTGTACCATCCTTTACCCTTTGTAATGGAAAGAGTTAATGTAAGTCCTTATTCCCTTCTAAGGTGCTGCTGAGTGACTTAAGCAAGTCATTTAATTTCTCCCACCATCACCACTCCTTTTTATGCATGAACTAGGGGAAAAAAGCAAGTTTCTTGATTGTTTCTCAGGGTTGTTGAAAGGGCACTATGACATGACAAATGAGAAAGTAATTTTGAAAGGTTAAGAAATATATATATATATGTTTGAATTATTTTGAAGAATATTATTGTTGCCCCACTAGACTGTAAATGACTTGAGAATTAGTACTGTGTTTTTCTCATGTTTCTTCCTTCTTTATCCTTTTCCACAGAGCACTCTACTAATGCCTGTAATAAAGCTTTACTTATTTGGAGAGCTTAATTAATGTGAAATTGAGTTGAATGACTACTTTTTTAAATTCTATTTTTTTTTTTAAGATTTTATTTATTTATTTGAGGGAGAGAAAGAGAGCATGGGCGGTGGGGCAGCGGGAGAAACAGACTTCCTGCTAAGCAGGGAACCTAATGTGGGGCTGGATCCCAGGACCCTGGGATCATGACCTGAGCCAAAGGCAGATGCTTAACCAACTGAGCCACCCAGGTGCCCCTAAATTCTGTGCTTTAAATAACTGTTAACACATAGGTATAGGAATAGTTTTTCCACCAGTTTTAGGATTCTTTCCCAGTTATTAACTAAATTCCTTATTCTGTTTGTGAACTTCTTTTTATACAATCCAAATGTCCTTTTGCACTTTTTCAACATGAGTAGTCAAAATCATTATTTATTTGTAATGAAAACTGCCCCAAATAAATTGCTTGCTGTTGAGAGTTTATATAAAACAAATGTGAGAGATATTGTTTGCGTATAAGAAAAATGTGAGAAATAACTATTGTATATAAAGCTCTTGATATATAGTGACAGATATACATAAAATACCTGCCTGGTCCAGTTCCTACCAATTCTCCCAAACTCAACTAAAAGCTACATTAGCATTTCAATCCATTCATTTGGTGGGATCCACAAGGTCATAAGCCAATACAAATAACAACAGAGAAAGGTAATGTAAAAACCAGAAAAAGACAAACTTGCTGATTTTAGCTTTGTTTGTTAGCATGAAATATTGTGGTTGGATAAATACATTTCAACATTTAATTCATATGAATGAATATATTCATGAGCATGTGATTTTGTTATTCTCAAATGAGTCAGTCAAGGTGACATGGTAATTTATTTTAGATAACATGAGGAATCAACTTTCTTTGGCTGTTATTGTTGGATTTGACAACAGTTGGACCTTGCTGTGGACCTAACCCTTGTTTTCTCTTGTTTTGTTTGCTTTAAGCAAACTAAACAATTCATTTTTTTTTTTTTAAGATTTTATTTTATTTTATTTTGACAGAGAGACACCCAGCGAGAGAGGGAACACAAGCAGAGGGAGTGGGAGAGGGAGAAGCAGGCTTCCCGCGGAGCAGGGAGCCCGATGCGGGGCTCGATCCCAGGACCCTGGGATCATGACCTGAGCCGAAGGCAGACGCTTAACGACTGAGCCACCCAGGAGCCCTGACTAAACAATTCATTTATTTGTAACAACACAAGTTCTCCTCACCCTCTCCTCTTTCTTTTACCCATTCATTAAATTAGATACAATCTTGGGTCTCTGCATGAGATACAGTTCTTTTTTCATATGGGTTGGTTTTCTTTTCTCTTCCTTTCTTTTCTTTTCTTTTCTTTTTTTTTTTAAGAACACACATGGGCATTTTTTCCCCCAGGTATACTATTGATGGTAACTATCCTTTATTGGAAAAAGAAGTCTATATGTATTAATTCTGTTGTTTACTGGCATTTAACTTATTCTCTCTACTTTTCTAACTTGTAAATAGGGAATAATACCAACTTTGTATGGATTTTAGGAGGATGAAAGGGAAGAACCTGAATACTACAGAGGTAAAAAAATGTCAGCCGAGATGCTTCTTCCACTTAATAACTGTCTGGCTCCTGGGAAAGCCACTCACTGCACTGAGTCTCAGTTTCCTCATATCTAAAGTGAAAATAACTGTACCCAAATCACGGTTCAGAAGATTCATAGGATGACAAAGAAGGCACTTAAATGTTTTCTGAGAATATAAAATAATTTAAATGCTAGGTAATGGACAGCATTAGAAAACATGAATTCAATTTCCTCAATAAGGGCTATTTCTTATTTTTAGAGGTGTGTGTTTTGGGGGTGGGATGGAATTATATTTCCTACCCCAATGTTATCTACTACACTGAAAATTTTAAATTTCTAGATGCAACAGCTCTGATGCTGTCTAAATAAAACTATCTTTAAAAAGTAGTAAACTTTGGGGCACCTGGGTGGCTCAGTTGGTTAAGTGACTGCCTTCGGCTCAGGTCATGATCCTGGAGTCCCTGGATCGAGTCCCACATCGGGCTCCCTGCTCAGCAGGGAGTCTGTTTCGCCCTCTGACCCTTCCCCCTCTCATGTGCTCTCTCTCTCTCTCATTCTCTCTCTCTCAAATAAATAAATTAATTAATTAAAAAAAAGTAGTAAACTTAAAAAAAAATATTCTTTAAAGCTAACACAGAAATTTCAAGGAAATGTTAAATTCAAAACAGCATTCTATTAGCTCTACCGCCACTAGCAATTTTTGCAGTAGAGGAGCCAACAGCAGAATGGAACTATTAAAAAAAAGAAAGAAAAGGAAAAGAAAAGAAAAGAAAAAAAAAAAGAAAGATGAGTATACAAAAGACAATAGAGAAACCCAGAGTTATAAATGTGATATAAAGTCATAAAATGAAAGGGATAGGTTGCTGGTAATATTAAGTCAGCTAATATATCCCAGGCTGACTCCTAATGTTCATTGTCATTATAGTATAACTGCAGATTATAAAACATTTTGACCAAAACTCATTTCCTGCAGACTCCCTCAAAACATCTATGAAGAGCCTATCTATTGAGAGAAACTCTCTATATCACAGTTGTAAATATGTAGGCCCAGGAGCTTTATGCCCATGATGAACAGATTTGATGCGTTAAGTGATCCTAGGCCATTCAATTTGTGACCCACACAGAGGTTTGAAAAGTAACTGGGTACAAAATTGCTAAATACACTTCAATTTAGATTAACTAAGAGCTTGTAAAAAGAAAAATGGCTAAAAAAATTACATAATTAGTACAGCTCTCCTAAGGAGAGATATAATTATAGTAATCATAAATCATTTTTCTCTCATAACTAAATAGAAAACGAAGGGAAATTGACAGACCCTCTCTCACCAGTTTTCTTTCTGGTGAGAAAATATTTTTTGACATGGCTAACTGTCACACATGATTGTCAGTTGGGGGAAAATGGGGGAAGAAAAACCATTTTGTTTTAATTTCTGAAAAAAAAAATTTTTTTCAGTAATTGTCATGAATGTTCTTTCATCAGCATGAACTTTTCACGCTTCTGATAGTTCCCAGGCTGCCTCTGAGGACGGGAGAATGAACAAGAAAAAATAACTTTGTGCTTCTGAGTAACCTTTATTCTAAGCCTAAACATGAGATGTCTTACGGACAGTCTTTGACGACGTCAGGTTTTCTTATTTATTTATTTATTTTTCTTCTCTACTGTGGGGATCTGGAAGAAAAAAAAATGGTACAACTGGCTTTACTTCATGCTGACCCACTTTTCAATTCCATTGTAAAAACGGGACATACTAGAAAATTGACTTAGTCTATAAATGTTTGTCTACGGATTCAGTTATTTTAAAAAAATAAGGTGCTTCATATTAGGGAAAACTGGGGGCTTTTAAAGACATCTACAAAATTGTATTTTTTTGAGATTTTTTTCTCCCAAATACTATCAGGTTGCTTACACTGATATTATTATAAGCTGGATAACTTCAGAGAGATCTGGGCCTTCTCTTTCACAGCCTTGACAACATAACCAAAAAAGTGTCAAAAAGGCATATAATTTGACATGGCAGATCTTTTGAAAACAGCAATATTTGAAATATGGTGTGCTAAAGCTGATGGGAAGATTCTTTTTATTTTAGTGTTTTGTTTTTGCTTGTGTTTTTGCTTTACCAACAATTGAAAGGGAAGAATGAGAAAACATTCTCTGACATGTAAAATGGCTTTGACAATGAGGGCACCATCCTGAGAGAGTACTTTTTTTTTCTAAATTCCTTTAATATATCCAATATAAAACCATTAAATTACTCTGGAAATCCAGCCTCTAAATTATTATGGAAACTATATCACTTTGGCTCATGATAGCAAAGCTGCACATATTAGTGCTTTAATGTTAGAAAGTGAATATGGCACAGAGGAAGTAAAATATAAGTCCACACCTTTTCCAGTTAGCAGAAAGGCGTCCAGGCTGGGTGTGGAAAACAAGACAGTCCCATCTCTATGTCTTTTTTTTTTTTTTTTTTAGATTTTATTTATTTATTTGACAGAGAGAGACACAGCGAGAGGGAAAACAAGCAGGGGGAGTGGGAGAGGGAGAAGCAGGCTTCCTGCTGAGCAGGGAGCCCGATGTGGGGCTCGATCCCAGGACCCTGGGATCATGACCTGAGCCGAAGGCAGACGCTTAATGACTGAGCCACCCAGGCGCCCCCCCATCTCTATGTCTTGAATTGCCCCTCTTTGGACTTTTGCCTGGCCCAGGTAGACTATCAAGGATAGACCCAGGCTCTACCCCCACTATCTATATGGAATCTGGACAAAGTCATATCTTGCCTACCTCCTGTCCACCAACCCAGGGTGCAATCATATTAACTGGGCTGCACAGGTGAGCAGGGAAACTGGAGCCTGAATATTTACCTCTCCTGAGCCTCTCAGGACTCACGTGAGTGTTGCTGATATGACTACAGGCCCATCTTGAGGCCAGTTGAGTTAGAGCCACATGAATACAGAGTGTAGTAAGAGAGAAGGCATAGGCTGACCTGAAGTTGTGGTGATTCCTCGAGAGCCTGTAGCCCATGGAAGCTGGTGAGAGGTGGGCTAAAGGATGTGTCTTAAGTCAGGTTCCTCAAAGTAGATTCAAATGCATGGGTTCCTGGGCTAATGATGTATTTAGGAAGTATTCCTAGGAGAAACCAATAAGGCAGTAGGGGAAGCACCACAAAGGAAGGAACAAAGTCAAGCAAAGGCAGAATTTTAAGCAAACTTCTACAGAGGATGTAAATTTTAAGTTTTAAAAACACATTTTCAGGGCACATGGGTGGCTCAGTCAGTTAAGCGTCTCAGGTTATGATCTCAGGGTCCTGGAATTGAACCCAGAGTTGGGCTCTCTGCTCAGCAGGGAGTCTGCTTCTCCCTCTCCCTCTGTGCATGCAAGTTCTCTCTCTCTCTCACACTCGCTCTCTCAAACAAATAAATAAAATCTTTAAAAAAATTTTTAAAAATTGAAACTTTACATTTTCCTGATGACTCAACATTCCCACAAACAAGCTGTAAGCACCCTTCTTGTTTTCCCCTGACTATGACCTAGTGACATTCACATGCACCAATACAATCTCTTCACACCCTTTGTGTACTCCACCTTGATCCCCAGTGAAGGCACTTGCCCCCTGGTCCTCATTCTCTCTTAGCTACCAACCTGCTTGGTCAAACCAGCTCCCTTAGCTCTTCCCCATAGAGCGCCCTGTGTAGCCTGTCCTATCTCTCTCTTCTGGGACCTGTGAATATAATAAATCCCTTTCAATTCCATATACTTCCCCATGGTATTATTCTGTGTCCACACTTGACTACCAAAAAAAAAAAAAAAAAAAAGATTTTAAGTAACATAATTATTCCTTACAATACAGAGTGCTGGATCCAACAGAGAAATTCTAGATAATAAATTACTCAGTTGCCTCGCTCCCAGGTGAGTTTTCCTAATCCTGCAATTGCAGGCCAGCCAGGCTACTCCTAGGCTACTGTGGCTGGTGACAAAGACTCTAGTACGCCAAGACTCTAGACTCTATTTAATAGAAGGGCTGCACATGTGGGTCACAGTTTGGTCTATCAAAGAAGAGCCCAAGCAATGAGGCGCACCCACCCAGGTTTCAGTGGTAAAGGCCAGCTGGAAAGCCATGCAGCAAGAGGACCATGGCAACCTGGCCAGAGACCAGGAGGCTCCGCATCTAGGCACCCTGAGGCTCCCTTTTGCCATGATTTCACATGAGCCCCTCATTTTGCCCTCAGGTTCCTTCTGCCCTCCCTGGCTTTCATTTTTCCAGATAGAAATGGACACAGCTCCAAGTAATGACCAATGGTGATATTTTCTAGAAAAGCTGCTGCATTTCCTGATACAAGAGTCAGATGACTATAACTCCATCTCATCTCCATGCCCATTTTTCCTGTTTTGAAAGTCTCCCCAACCATCCTGTAACCATGAGCCCAAGGCCATAAGAAATCCAGAAATATATTATTTGGGGATTTAATAAAAGCCAAAATGTGTCAACCTTCCAACATTTACTTTGAAGTACAGTTTACAATCAATATTGTATTAGTTTCATGTGTATAACATAGTGATTTGACAGTTATATACATTATGAAATGCTGACCACCATAAGTGTAGTTACCATCTGTCACCATACAAAGTTATTACAATTATTATTGACAATACTCTCTATGATGTACTTTTTGATCCTATGACCTATTTACTTTATAACTGGAAATTTGTACCTCTTAAATCCCTTTCACCTATTTCACTTTTTACCTAATTTCTTGTTTAATATTTAATTTTGTGATAACTGAACATTTGGATTTGAAGATTTCCTAAGCCAAACCTATGGATGTTGTCTTAGGGAGAAGAACATGGGAGAGGGAATAAATTTGAGAGACTCAACATTTTTGGGCCCTAAAATCCTTTAGAATTACCCCAAAAATCACTTTTTAAATTACCATTTTAGATGAATTTCAGTCAGGATTAAAATCTCTTAGTTTCTTTGTTTTTGTTTTTTTCCTAACTAAATATTTGGTGAGAGCTTGTGAGGAATAGCAGATCAGATATCATACTAGTTTCCTATTGTTCTTGTAACAATTTGCCACAAACTAGTGACTTAAAACACTACAAATTTATTATTTTATACTTCTAGAGGCCAGAATTTGAAATGGATCTCATAGGGCTAATAATCAAGCTGCCAGAAGTGCTGTGTTCCTTCTGGAGGCTCTAGAGAGAATCTGTTTCCTTCCTTTCCAGTTTCTGGAAGACATCTGCATTTCTCTTCTTTTCTTTTACTTTTTTCTATTTTATAGTTTTTGTGACATTATTTATTTTTAAATCAAGTATAGTCGATATACAGTGTTACATTAGTTTCAAGTGTACAACATAGTGATTTGACAAATCTATACTTTATGCTCTGCTCACCACAAGCATACCTACCATATGTCACCATACAATGCAATTACAATACCACTGACTATGCTGTACCTTTCATCCCCGTGACTTATTCGTTCCGTAACTGGAAGCCTGTACCTCCCATTCCCTTCCACTCATTTTGTCCATCCCTCAACCCCCTTCCCCTCTGGTAACCATAAGTTTGCTCTCTGTATTTATGGGTCTTTTTCTGCTTATTTATTTTTTTACTGATTTGTTTTTTTATGTTTTATTTTTTTTTTTAAGATTCCAACACGTAAGTGAAATCACATGGTATTTGTCTTTCTCTGTCTGACTTATTTCACTTAGCATAATACCCTCTAGGTCCACTCATGTTGTTGCAAATGGCAAGATACCATTTTTTTATGGCTGAGTAATATTCCATTATATATGTATACATACACACATACCACATCTTCTTTATTCAATTATCTATTGATGGACGTCTGGGTTGCTTCCATATCTTGGCTATTGTAAATAATGCTGTGATAAAATTAGAAGTGTATATATCTTTTTGAATTAGGGCTTTTGTTTTCTTTGGGTATACTCAGTAGTGGAATTACTGGGTCATATGGTAGTTCTATTTTAATTTTTTGAGGAATTTCCACACTGTTTTCCATAGTGGCTGCACCAATTTATTCCCACCAACAGTGCATGATAGTTCCCTTTACTCCACATTCTTGTCAACACATTTCTTATCTTTTGATTCTAGCTATTCTGACAATTGTAAGGTGATATCTCATTGTGGTTTTGATTTGCATTTCCCTGATGATTGGTGATGTTGAATATCTTTCCATGTGTCTGCTGTATATCACTGGAAAAATATCTATTTAGGTCCTCTGCCCATTTTTGAATAAGACTGTGTGTGTGTGTGTGTGTGTGTGTGTGTGTGTGTGTGTCTGTTGAGTTATATAAGTTCTTTATATATTTTGGATATTAACCCCTTATAGGATATATCATTTGCAAATATCTTTTCCCATTCTGTAGGTTGCCTTTTTTGTTGTTGATGGTTTCCTTTGTTGTGCAAAAGCTTTTTATTTTGGTGTAGTCCCAAAAGTTTATTTTTGATTTTGTTTCCCTTGACTGGGGACACTTATTTAGAAAAAGGTTGCTAAGGCTTATGTCAAAGAAATTACTGCCTATGTTTTCTTCTAGGAATTTTATGGTTTCAGGTGTCACATTTATGTCTTTAATCCCTCTTGAATTTATTTTTGGAATGGTATAAGAGAGTGGTCCATGTAGTTGTCCAATTTTCCTAACACCATTTGTTGAGTTGGAGAGACTGTCTTTTTCCCATTGTATAATCTTGCCTCCTCTGTCAAAGATTAATTGATCATAAAATGTGGATTTACTTCTAGGATCCCTATCCTGTTCCGTTGATCTATGTGTATGTTTTTGCGCCAGTACCATACTGTTTTGATCACTACTGCTTTGTAGTATATCTTGAAATTTGGAATTGTGGTACCTCCAGTTTTGTTTTTTCTCAAGATTTCTTTGGCTTACATATTTGGGGTCTTTTTGGTTCCATACAAATCTTATGATTTGTTCTAGTTCTGTGAAAAATGCTGATGGTAATCTGCTAGGGATTGCACTGAATCTGCAGAGTGCTTTGGGCAGTATGGACATTCTAACAATATTATTTGTTCCTATCCAAGAGCTTGGAATGTCTTTCCATCTGTTTGTGTCATCTTCAATTTCTTTCATCAGTGTTTTATAGTCTTTAGAGTGCAGGTTTTTTATCTCCTTGGCTAAGTTTATTCCAAGGTATTTTATTCTTTTTGGTGTAATTATAAATAGAATTTTCTTTTCTTTTCTTTTTTTTTGTTTCAAGTTTTTATTTAAATTTTAGTTAGCTAACATATAGTATAATATTTGTTTCACGAGTAGAATTTAGTGATTCATCACTTACATATAACACCCAGTGCTCTTCACAAGTGCTTGCCTTAATACCCATCACCCATTTAACCCATTTCCTACCAACCTCCCTTCCAGCAACCCTCAGTTTGTTCTCAATAGTGAAGAGTCTCTTATGGTTTGCTTCCCTCTCTTTTCCTTTTTCTTTTTTTCCTAACCCTATGTTCATCTGTTTTGGTTCTTAAATTCCGTATATGAGTGAAATCATATGGTATTTGCCTTTCTCTGACTTATTTTGCTTAGCATAATACACTCTAGCTCTATCCACATCATTATAAATGGACTTATTTTCTTTTTAATTTATTTCTGCTATGTTGTTATTAGTGTATAGAAACACAACCAATTCCTGTGTATTAGTTTTATATCCTGCAACTTTACTGAATTCATTTGTTCAGTTCTTGTATCCTTTGAATTCACTAATTCCCTGATTTCCTTATATTACTTGAGCACTACTGAGACTTGTTTAATTGGGACCTTGAAAACTTTGATATTATTTCAGTGACATGTCTAGTGACATTCTTAGTGACCAAAAAATAGATGATCCTGAACCAGAACATACCTGCCTATCTGCAGACCTAACTTCAATCACTGCAGAGTGGCAAAACTGTATCTGTTTTCAACCAATAGGAAAAGGCTCTCCAGGTTTTTTTAATAGCTTCATGAATTGTGTTTGCATTATCCTCCTCTCTTAAGCCCCTGTGCTTTGGGCCACCATGTTGCTCTCACAGTATATTTTTCTCCCCCATGATGGAAGTTCATGCCTTGGCCATAAGAACTGCAAGAAAGAAAGTGCAGTGAGGGATCAAAGGAAAGAAATTATGTTCTGTTTAGGGGATCAGGCATAGCTTTATGGATTTAGCAGTATAAGAAGGAGCCTGGAAACTAAATATTGTGCATCCCCACAGGGATCACTTTTTCATACTAACTCAGAATAAAGAGCAGTATAGTGTAGTGATCATGAAAGTGAACTCTGGACCCAGACCATCTAGGACCAAATGCTGGGCATAAATTGCATCATCTTTCCATGCTTCAATTTCTTCATCAATAAAATGGGGATAATAATAGCACTTGCTTCATAGGCTTATTTTGAGGAGTATGAATTAAAATACACAAAGTATTAGAATAGTGCCCATAATTAGACTTGTGAAAATGTTTAGCCATTCTTCTTGTGGCTCTTCAGGAATAAATCTTGGTACTGTTTCCTGGAAATAAATTTTGCTTCCTTCTCTGTGGATAAGAATTCCCACCATTAACCGAACTGCCTCTGGCCATTTGAATAGATGGCTACCAAATACCACCTCCCTCTGAGATTACAGAAGGAAGTTGTTAACTGGAGAAGAGAGACTTTGAAATCAACAGACTTGGATTTGGAACTATGCAAAATACTACCCCTCCCCTTTTTTTAAACCATGAGTAACTAACTTCTCTTTAAGTTTATGGCTTATAGGATGTTTTGACTATGAAGAGACGTCTTGTACAATGTATGTATATAACATTGTGCTTAAAACAAGTTATCTATTACCATTATCACCATAACCACCACTCTGATGCAACTACCAATATAAGTAGCAATCATAGTTGGCACACCCTGATCCCACAGGACTCGAGACATATGGTACAAAAACAAATATAAAGTTCAGCATAAAGTATGAAGGAATTAAAAAAAAAAGAAGAAAACTGGTAAAAAGGCCAATGGCATTTATTGATCTAACTTGGTAAGTCTAATTTGGCTAGACATCTGACCATAGAAATATGTCAAATAAACCCTAGTACTTCTTTAACTGTGAAGTAAAAAATGGAATTTATGTTTTAAGAAAATACACTTATGAGTAAATCAAAGGATGGTATTTGGAGAGGAGGTAAGGGAATCAGATGTAGACACCAGTTAGAAGCTATTAGAGAAGACAGACAACACATAACTAGAGCCTTCATTGGGTGCATGGCTGTGAAGATGGGAAGCAAAGAGATATATATATATAATATATATATATACATATATACATATAATCCCCATATGAAAAGTATTGCAGGTGAAAAATGACTTGAACTAGGAATAAATACCTATGCACTGAAAAAGAAAAAGGAAACATTAGTGGATTTTTGAGGAGCAGAATTCTCTATTTTATTTTTCTGAACACTAGAAAAATAGAAACAGGGTAGTTAAATTGAGGAGTTATTTTGAATAGACAGATTATAAATGAGGTTTCTAGGCATAAATTAAGGAACATAGACTTTAAATCTACTGTTCGTTGGTTGGGTAATAAGTTGCTTAAAATCTCTAGGCTTCAGATTCCTTGGATGTCAACTGAGAATGATAACAACTGCCTTGCCAGGTAATTGTGGAAACTAAATTGAAGGGGGAAAAAAACAACATATTTAGGAATAGCACCTACTATAGAACTTGAAACAAAGTAGAAGGACAATAAATAGTAATTATTTTAATTTCATTACTGTCATGATAATTATTGTACAATTTGAATGTAAGGAGTATCCAACTACAAATATTGAACATAGATAGTAGTAGCGTGAGTTTTGGGAATCAGGAGACAAGTTCAGACTATGGTTGTAGATCTACAATCAATGCTGTAACAACTCAGTAGTTAATGAGCTCTTCTCCATTAATGCAGGAAGGAAGTTCGGCACAGTAGTTTCAACCCCAGGTTCTGGAATCAGACTCCTGGGTTAGAATGTGGTATTTCCATTTATTAACTCTTGGCAAGTTACACAACCTCTCTCTGCTTCTGTTTCTTCATAGGATAAATGTAATTAATGACAGAACCTGACTCATAGGATTACTGCATGAATTAAGTGAAATTATATATGTGAAACACTTAGAATTGTGCCTGATCCTCAATAAACGCCCAATAAGAGTTAGCTATTGTCCTCAATAAATGCCTAATAAGGGTTATGTAATTGTTAAATGTTTATTGGAATTACCACTATAAAAGTAGTTGATAGAGAAAATTTGATAAAGAATAAGCTTTACTGTGGCACCTGGGTAGCTTAGTTGGTTAAGTGTCTGATTCTTGATTTCGGCTCTGGTCATGATCTCAGGGTCATGAGATCAAGCCCCACGTTGTGTCCATTTATTTACTTGATTGCCTAGACCATCTCACTCCCAACCACTGTAAAGGTCTAAGCTTCTTAAATGTGTGTACCATTAGTGTTATTCATTGTTCTAGAGCCTGAACAGTGCCTGAGACATAATGGGCACTCAGGGAATATTTACTGAATCAATTATGAGGCCCTCGAATATCATGGAACATTGTATACATATCACAGATTCAAATATTATCTCAATCACTTACTATATGGGTTACCTTGGGAAAGTCACTTAATATATTTGGGTCTCATTTTCTTGATATGTATAATGGGCCTTCTTGTAGAGCTGCTGTGAGGATCAGCAATTATGCAGGCAAAGTATTTAACATAGTAACTGATTTATAGTAAGCTCTTGATAATATATATCATTATTATTATTACTATCACTATTATTACTATTATTTCCCTTAGGTATTGGAGGATATTCATAGAAAGCCAGAATATGACTAAATTTTTAAAAATCAGTTGGTAAATGAGAAGATGAATGACACACCCAGAAAGGACAGTGATTCTGCAGGTATATTTTGACAGGGTAAGTGTTGTGATCCTGAAAGTAGTCTTGATCTATTGACTTCTTATAAAAAATTTAAAAAAACTTCAAGACTAAGAGACATATTCAGTTCAGATAGCTTGACAGTATTTGTAGATAGTGATGGCCATTGTTATGAACACAAAACAGAACTCATACCTCCTCAAAATCTTGAAATCATGTTTGCCATAATACAAGATTTGCTGAAAGGACACACAGCAAAATAGACTGGGAAAAAATAGTAAGTTAATCTGGCATAATAAATGGTTACTAAAGTTGATGGTTGATGGTTTCTTAAAATTTTTAACTAAACATAAAGAATGTAAATGTCATTCCAAAGGGAATTATGGAGAATCAATTTTTCTATTCACTAAAGAAGCTGTAATAATATTAATAATACATTGCCTACATTTACTGAAATGAAAAGCTTCTACAGCATTATAAAATTTATGAACATGGTATATCAACAGAATTCTTATTTTCTTCATATTAATTTGATTCTGTGCTTTAATTGATTTGAAAGCACCTACCTTGGATAGAAAGTAGGTACACAAATTTCAGTCTTCAAAATAAAGACAGATTTTACTCAATTTAAGTAAAACCAATATGTGAAAAAATTTAATTTACTCGATTTATATATTCAAGGGGCTTCCAAGGAAACCGCTTTACAAAATGACTCGCCACCATATTTCTGTTCATTAATAATTTGATTCTAAAACACACTGTTCAAATCAATGTAGGTGTTACTCTTACTTTATTTGATATTGGTTGGAAACCAATTCAATAAGTGTATTCAGTTTTAAGAGTCATATTTAAAGGGGGTTCTACATTCTTAAAGAGGGTCACTAATAATCTGGAAAGCATTCAGCGGAAGACAAGGAACAAATAGTAATAAAAACCTTGAAACCACGTCATAAGAAATATATTTAACATAAATTTACAAACACACAGATATGATGGAGGTTATTGGGATTGGGAGTATGCTGTTTGAATGGCTATCCTGTAAAAGAAATTATGTGTAATGCATACAGTTTTAGAGGATAAGTTTAGGATGGTGGGCAGAAACTACTGGGCACATATATGGGTAAACATGGAGAGATATTGCAGAAACTAGGCCCACATACATTTGAAGGGGCACCCATGTGAGGTCTTGTACTGGAAGCAAATGGCCATCATGTCAAGTTTGTGATGGGCAACAAGGTTGTGAGAATGTGATAGACAAGATCATCTACCATGACTACTACAGTCCTTTCTAATATTAAATTAGTGATTAGTTAATTCATGAAAAAACACAGAGTATAACTCCATAGAAAACAAACTGATTCTCTGGTTCTTGTTATTGGTAGAGGTTAAGAAAATATTAATGGAAGTTTCGAGAGTAGAGTCCAAAAATGTCTAGAGCACCAGCAGTTTTGTTAGAGTGATCACAAAATCTCTGCAGGTGACGCTTATGAAGGACGTATAAGACATGACCCATTTTCTAAAATTAAAATCAGCTTCACTTTCTAATCGTGTCTTGTAAAATCTGAAAAGCAAAGTATCTAACATAAAGTAAGATCTATCAAACCTTCTTGGAGTAAGAAAACACAGACAGACAGGTGAGTGGATATTTGAATGGCTGGATGGTGGAAACAGAACAATCAGCAAAGGAGGAAACAAACTGCACTGGACAGGGAAGCATTTTAAATAATGTTCAGAAAAAAAGAAGGAAATATACTAGAAATTTAGCTTAGAAAACAGATATTTTAGGCATTTCTGAAACAATGACCTCCATCTTAACTGGCACGTAAGGGGACAAAAGAATTGTTTGTATCTACAAGGAGATAAGAAAAAAACAACTAGAGAAAGTAAAACTAAATAAATACATAAAGTAATTCACATTTAGTGGATATGGGGAAAATAAATTTTAGTGTCAACAGAATTAACAAAACAAAAGTTCAGATTATATAATGCCTTGCAAATTTCTCTGTTTTCTTGGTAAATTCATATTATTCATCTATGCTGTCACCCTTATTAGCAAATAAGTTAGGCGAGTATCGATTTTGCTCTCATAGCACTTTCTGTATACCTCTGTCATACCTTATTTCACACTAGAACAATTAACTTGTTTCTTATCTCTCTTATTCACTAGACTGGAAAATCTTTTGGGATTAAGAGTATTTTCTTTGTCTCTGAATCTCTGATCCCAAGCACTCTTCCTATAACATAGACAATACTTAATAGATATGTTCAAATCCCCCAATTCTCCCTTTGTCACTATTCAGGTGCTTGAAATTACATCCTAAAAAGGCATGCTTCATATTTTACTTGCTATCTGTTGATATCGTTATCTGGGGAAAAATGCAAATTCCTCTGGTATATGCACAAATTATTTTCCATTGTAATAACAGCCATTGCTCATGGAATGTCTACTATGAACAAGGTAATCTCTTTATATATATTACATTGAATTCTCACAAAAAATGATTAAAGTATGTGTTTATTAGCAGATAAGAAAAACGGAGATGTGAGAAATTAAGTGACTTGTCTAAGGTTATCCATGTTCAAACGTGTCACAATTAAAAAAATATTTTAATATTTTATTTTAAAAGAATTCAAAAATACAGAAAAGTTGCAAGTACACTACATAGAACTCCCATAACCAGTTTCCTCAATTGTTAGCATTTCATTGAATTTGTCCTCTTTTCTCTTCTCTTTCTTTCCCTTCTCTTCCTTTTTATTCTCTCTCCCTCTGTGTGTGTGTGTAATATACCCATTATTATTAGTCTCTTTCTCAACCATTTGAGAGTAAGCTACCAAAAATTTTCTAGTGCCTGCCAATTCTACCTAGAATAAAATCTATAATCCTTACTATGGCAGTAAGGTTCTATAAGAATGCCACAAACCGCTGCTCTGATCATTCTTCCTTTTGATAAATCCACTCCAGCCACACTGGCATCCCTGCTGTTCTTCCCACCTCAGAGCCAGTGTACTTGCTGTTCTGCCTGTCTGGAATATTTCTCCCTTAATTTCCATGGGTCTCACTCTTGTACTTCATTCTAGTTTCTTCTTTGACCACCTGTACTAGTCAGAGTTCTCCAAAGAAACAAAATCAATCTCTCTCTCCCTATCTGTTAATTTCTATGTGTATGTGTGTATGTGGATATACATATATATAGTATATGAAGATATATATACATATACATTTATATACATATATGGAGAGAGAGAGTTTGATTTATTATAAGTAATTGGCCATTGCAGTTGTAGAGACTGAGGAGTCCCAAGGTCGGCAGTGAGAAAGGTGAAGACCCAGGAGAGCCAAACATAGTTCCAGACTGAGCCTAAAGGCCTGAGAAGCAGAAGAGATGATGATGTAAATTCCAGTCCAAGTCTGAGACTGAAGGCAGAAGACTGATATCTCAGCTCAAAGACCGGCAGAGAGAGTAGATTCTCCTTTACTCCATCATTTTTGTTCTATTGAAGCCTCCAATGGATTCGATGAGGCCCACCCACATGGGGGAGGGCACTTTCTTTTATTCAAACAATTCAAATGTTAATCTCATTCAGAAATACACTCATAGACACATTTAGAATTATGTTTAACCCAATATCTGGGCACCCCATGGCCAACTTAAGTTGGCACATAAAATTAACCATCACAGTACTGTCTAAAATAGCAGCCCACTATTTTTCTTCATATCATTTTGTTAAGTCTCTGGCCTTAGTGAAAATATTTTTATCTATGTACCTTCACTATTTATAAGGCTGGTCAAATTTTCATTTGCAAAATTAATTTGCTACTAAAAATAATTCCTGGGTCAAACTTTTCTTTCCTGCAAGTCTATCAAATCTCCTTCTATGTAGGTAAAATTCTTAGTTTGATAACAGTTTGAAAAATAGCAAAAATAGGTTGAAACACTCATAAATAGCTAAATAGTACTTTTATTTAAGTGCCTTTTAAATAAGCAATACAAATAACTTTTGCAGCATTTGGTTTTCAGTGATGATAATGAGGAATGAAAACCAAATACCTATGAGTTCAGGTTGCATTAATGTATTAGATTTGTTTGTTTGTTTGTTTGTTTGTTTTTCCAGTGAGTTTTTGAAATGTCATACAGGGGAGCAAAACAGATACAAGGAGCCTGGAAATCAGTTTTGTTTTCTTGATCTGGTACTTCTCTTCACTATTGGCAAACTGCCTGATGTCTCTGTATGTGGTGCTACAAATACCCAAATTCCCTCCTTCCATCCACCTGACCTATGTTCAGATCTCATCTTGTCCCTTACTGTGGGATTTAGGGCAAGGGTTTCTGTGGGCCTCAGTTTCCCCACTTCTTTCTTTTTTCTTTTCTTTTTTTCTTTTTTTTTTGGCGGGGAGGGACAGAGGTAGAGGCAGAGAGAATTTTAGATGCCTGGCTTGATCTCACAACCCTGAGATCATGACCTGAGCCAAAACCAAGAGTTGGACATTTAACTGACTGAGCCATACAGGCACCCCTCAGCTTCCCCATTTCTTAAAGAAAAGGACATATCACCGACTTCACAAGTTTATTATGAGGGCAAAATGAGAGATTGTATGCAAAATATACAAAGCACACAGTAAATACTGAACTATTACTTCTGCCCCATCACTTTCTCCAGGACACAATAGAATGGCAAAAGTACTAGAAGTTACTAGACAGAATACCTAAATAAAAATTGGGCATGGATTCTTGGCTGCAATGCTCTCAAGAATTTTCAACCCCTATGTAAAATAGATAAGGACATGATAAGAGTGAATGGTAAACACATTTCCTCTGTTGCACCCCCACCAGCTTCCCTCCAACCCTGTGCATTGCTTATCTAGTTAATAAGAGCAGTAGTTGTTCAAACTAGAAATCTAAGAGGTATTGATTTCTCAGTCTTCTTCATCACTCAGATTGCTGGTCAACAAGTCCTACCCATTTTATCCCGAAAATGTCTCTGCAATTTACTCCCTCTTCCAGGACCCACACTACTTCTTCCTTAGCAAAGCATTTCAGCGCTTCTTACTTACTAGCTTGGCCTTCCTCCTAATCTTAACTCCTCCAATCCAATTGCTTTAAAATTATCAATGCTGTTCAAACTCTGCTTATGTTGCTCCCTAGAGTAATGGATTCTTGTTGACCAGAGGATAAATTAAAAGAAAAACAAAAACTAAACTTTAACCTGTCATGCAAGCCCCTTTAATATCTGGTCCTAACCTACCTATGCAATCATGTGTCCTCTTACCCCTCTCTAAGTCCCATAACTACACTGCAGTCACAACTGAATCCTCTGAACCTGCTCTCATCTCATGCTTCACCTGTCATCTCATGCTTCACCTCCATCTTTGTATATGTTTCTCCCCAACCACCCAGTCTAAAGTAGCCCTTCAGACATTTTATCACATCACTCTGTTTTATTTCCTTACCATGTATCTTCCACTGATATTTTCTTGCTTATCTGTTTATGTAGTATCCCCTTCTGCCAGAATACCAATCCCAGAACTGTTGACCCTATCTTGTTCAGTCATGCAATCCTGGTATCTACAAAATTACCTATTTGATAAATGAATGAATGACTGACTGAATGAATGAATGCTCCCTCTGTCTAGTTACCTTATTTCCTCTACTTTTGGTCAACTAACAACCATTTTTAATTATCATTATTACAGACTATTCTTATAGACTACAGAAGGATGTGATAGAGATTACTGGTGCTAAGAAATATTCATGTCCTCTTCATCCTGGCCACATAGCTAGACTGTATTTCCCAGCTACCCTTGCAGTTAGATATGGTCATGTGACATTCTGGCCAATGTAATATGAACAGAAGTGATATTGACCATGTCTAGGCCCCATATAAAATCTTTGTTCTTTTTCATTCAGTGGGTGAATGGAGATGAGTCTAGGGATCTACTAACAGTGAAGCCACAAGACAGAAGAAGGCTGGGCACTTACGACTGTGATTTGACTCATAAATTTTTATTTCATTGTGTCATTGGGGTTTGAGGAGTAATTTGTAATAGTAGTTAGCCTATCTTGATTAACACAAATAGTTTAGTGAGAGTATGTGATCCTGCCACCCCCAACTAAACTGTGAGTTTCTTAAGGGCAAGGGTCAGGACTAATTCAATTTTATGTCCTCACCTCCTAGGACAATCACAAATACACATGGTATGCTGACAAAGGATGGATAATTGCAATATTTATCTTTTTTCTAAATTCTTTCTAAAATATATTTACTCTCAAATGGCACCAAAAGTCCCTTGTCCTGTGACAGTTTTTCCTTAACCAAAGTGAAACAAAAATGAGATTTCTAGTATCTGTGTGATATAATGAAGAAAAGACCAGAGAGACCTACTTTCAAAGACCAGTTTTACCACTTACTAACTTTGAGACCTTGGCAAGATATTTTACCTCTGTAAGTCTCAATTTCTTCATCTGTAGATGAAGATACTAATTACTATGAAACTAGAGGTAATGTGCATAAATCATATAACAGTGTATGGCAAATATGCTAGTCACAAATATGGTACTGATAATAATTAATTTTCATAATTACAAGGCAAAAATGAATACTTCTCCATGGAAACTGTGGAAGAAAGCAGAGTACTGTCTTCTTTAGTAGAATATTTAGGGAGATAGTTAAGACTCATAAAATTTATTGCATGGAAGGGAAGTTTTACCATCTCTCTGAAGTTTTGGTCGTAGTCTAATGCTTGTGGGGACTTAGGCAGCATATGCTTTGGTAGGAGAAAGCTGAGGTAGCTCAAAAGCAGTGCAGGCACCCCAGGGCTTTTCCAAGAGCTTAGGCCATTTGTTAGCAGCAGTGACTGACCCAGCCACTGAGAATATGACAGACAGAAAACCAGAGATTTAAGGCTTATAAGAACTGAGCGATAACAACAGGAATTCCCCAGTTGTTCTTCAAAATTTGTGGTATTGCATCTATTATTTGTAAGTGGATATTTCTCATAAAAATAACAGCAAATCCAGCCATTGGTGGTGAGATTTCAAGCTGGAGTTTTCTCCAGAGAGATTTATTCAGAATAAGCCTTTCAATCATTTAAAAGCAAACCAGGCAAATCCTCATGTATTTTTTCCCCCAGGAAATAACCCCATTTCTAAGGGTAAGATTGGATAAGATATACAACAGCCAATATTGACTTACTGAAGATGTTATCAAATCATCTGTCTTTTCTCATAATGATATAAGAAGATAGAGACACATTATGCTACTGAGTCTTCAAAAGAGGTAGAAAAAATATAATACACAATTTTAACCTGGGGTAGAAAATTTGAAGTTGACATGAAATTGGCTTTCAATGTACTATTTAGAATCCATGTCCTGGCCTGCAGGAAAATATTAGGATTGTTTCCTATGCTGGAGTGTAAGCTTCTAATTTTAAGACAGATCCAGAGAAATCCAGGACCAAACAATAATGGTAATAACATGAATAGCTCCATCACTGCCTGCCTGTGGTGGAGAACCACTCAGTTTAAAAAGCACTTTCGCTGGCATTACTTAGTTTAATCCCACAAGAGAAACACTACCAGACATCATGAGAATTTTATAGAATCAATGTCATGTCCATCAAGAACTGAGGATGTGGAGTCCAAAGTATCGAGGGAGGGTACTAAACAGTCTCTCTGGTTTGTTTTCTATGTAGCAGATCCCTTCCCCATCAGAGAGCAAGCATTGTGAGAGGTGAATTCAGATAGAGTAAAAGAAGATAAATGTATTTTGGAATCCCAGACAATACCTAGTCTTTTGTAGATCAGGATACAAGTAAGTTCTATTTAGGAAGATTATACATGATTTGGCACTTTATAAAAAAACTTTGGTTTCAAAGAATTAAAGTACTGGAAAATATAACTTAATGTAGCAATCTCATTTTACTGATAAGGAAAGTGAAGATCAGAGAAATTAATGACATGATTAAGAATTCAAAAAAGGAAAGTGGCCAAGTAGGGATAATAGATCCAGCCAAAAACCTGTGCCATCTTGTTCCACAAGAGAACTTCCTTAAATTGGGGAGGTGGGGAAAGTATAAGTGTGGAAAGTCCTTATCTCTCATAGCAAAGGTCAATAAATAATATCTAAAACTTATCACTCAAGAGTTAGCAGTACAATTATTTCATTTAATGATGTGGAATTAATGACCACAAGAAATAATAAGAGAAACTCATAGAGTTAAAGTTACTTCTAAACAGTAAGACTGAGTATGGCGAGATAGTTTTTTTTTCTTTTTTTAGATTATTGAAACCTAAAGAAAAAAAATGAATAAAAAAATAAAACTTCAATTGCAATACATTAGAATCTTGGGCATGGTGTCCTTAATTAGCTCCACTCTCACCAAGATGACTTTAGAAACATTACTTAAGCTTTCCAAAGCTCCTGTTAAGAAACAAAAATCTGTATAGAAAGTTGAATATTATATTTACATTTCTCTCTATTTTCTTTTTACTCTCCCTAGAGTCTTGCTGAAAAAAAAAATTATACATAGGACATAACTTCTGTTGGCATTATAAAACACTTGAGATATATTCAAAGCCTGACTAATGTATTTACAATTATTAGATTAGGTGGTACAAAATGGAAATGGTAAATAATCAAAATAAAGACCCACATCTACTGTAAAAGGTGGAATTAAAAGGCAACTTGTCTATTGACTTCAAAAGGCACTGCAATGGAAAGATGATACCTTGTCGTGTCTCAGCTATACATGGGGATTGTGACCTATAGTTCTAAGTGCTCTGAGGAGCAAAACAGACATGCATTTCATTGAATTTTTACCTTAAGGACTTGTGATGAAGGCTATGCCCTAAGCATATGGGTTAATATGGAGAAAATGGCAATAATATATAACTTTTTTGGATTCATATCTCAATATTAAAGTAATTGTGGAGTGACCCTGGATTGAAAGCATGGATGGGGAAAGGATATAAATTCCTGGAAGAATCTCTAAGAGGCCTAAAGGAGTAATAGCTTGACCTTCAGTGACATGCAGAGTTTTATATTCACTTCAGTTAAAAACAACACCTGGTATATTTATAAGTAAAAGACTTCATCATACTAATGGTCCTAAGGGAATCCATGGAATTACTAAAGCTTTTCTTTTCCCCCCCAGAGTATCTGCTAAAAGAGATCCTTTATTAAGATAGGCACCTGACATTTTTAAATGTCCAATATTGCCTTTGTGGTATGTGATGAACTGTATATGCAACCTGAACAAATTTTCTCTTCACTTTTGCTTCTGGTTTGCACACTTCTAACCGATCTTCCACTAAGTGGAAGACCCATCATTTTAAATAAATATCTGACCCTATCTATCAACTGCTGCAATCCTGTAGCTCATGCATCTCACAGGATAAATTTAAAATTCTTAGCAAGTTGTAGCTCCAGAGGAGCAAGATGGCGGAGGAGTAGGAGACCTAAATTTCGTCTGGTCCCAGGAATTCAACTGGATAGGGATCAAACCATCCTGAACACTTACAAACTCAACAGGAGATCGAAGAAAAGAATAGCAGCAACTCTCTGAACAGAATAGCAACCAATTTCTGGAAGGTAGGATGTATGGAGAAGTGAATCCGAGGCGATATTAGGGAAGATAGACAGTGGGGGAGAGGGGCCTCCATCAGCCTCTACCAGCAAGTGCTAGAGCAGCGGAGCACAAAATCAGAACTTTTAAGAAGTTGGCTCTGCTGAGGGACGTCGCTCCAGTGGCTAAGCCAGGGGTGGAACACTCGTGGGACAGTGTGGTCTCAGGACCCTCGGGGTCATAGAAGGACCAAGGGTGCCTGAGTGCGGCAGAGCTCCCAGGTATTGGAGCGGGGAAGCCGGCTGCAGAGGCGGAGCCGAGGAGTGGGCTCTCAGCTCGGGGTTGCCATAAACCGTGATCCGTGTCGCAGTGGGGCCACTGCTCCTCCAGCAGGGACCCAAAAAGCAGCAGATGCAGGGAGACTCTCCTTCCTCCCCCGGGAGGAGCGGCAAGGGTGTGAACCACAGGGATCTGCTAGGTTTGGAGACTCCACATGGGGTCGTGTGCCAGAGATAGAAACGCTTGGTCACAGGCCGGGTGAGCACAGAGAGTGGCTGGAGACCAGGGAAATGGGAGTGATTGATTGTTTTTCTCTGGGGGCGCACTGAGGAGCGGGACCCTGAGGTCACGGCTCCTCTGGGGCGGAGACTGGGAGGCCGCCGTTTTCACTCTCGTCCTCCAAAGCTGAACGGAAAGCTTGCAGGGAACAAAACCTCCCGAAAGCAAACCTAAGCAGATTACTTAGCCCGGACCGGCAAGGGTGGGGCAAATCTGCCTCCGGCAAAGACATTTGGGAACCACGGCAACAGGCCCCTCCCCCAGAAGATCGGCAAGAACAGCCAGCCAAGACCAAGTTTACCGATCAATGAGAACGGCAGAACGCCAGCACTAGGGGAATACTGCACATAGAATTCATTGCTTTTTTCCCATGATTCTTTAGTCTTTCAAACTTAATTTTTTTAACTTTTTCCTTTTTTTTTTTTGAATTTTTATTTTTCCCTTTTCAACCAAAATCTTATCAATCCCTTTTTTAAAAAATCTTTTTTATTTTTCATTTTTAGACTCATATTCTACCCATCCATAGTAGTTACCCTTATTTTTGGTATATATATATATATATATATATATATATATATATATATATATATAAGTTGTTCTCTCTTTAAAATTTTGGGATACAATTTCTTCTAACAGATCAAAATATACCCTAAATCTCTAGTGTATGGCTTTGTTCTAGTTCCTGCCTGATCACATTCTCTCCCTTTTTGTTTAAAATCCTCTTCTTTCTTTTTTCAACCAACTTCTTATCTTATCAATTCCTTTTATAAAATCTTTTATAATTTTCATCTTTACAGTCATATTCCATCCCTTCATCATATTAACCCTTATTTTTGTACATATATAAGTTTTCTTTCTTTAAAATTTTGGGAGGCACTTTCATCTAACAGACAAAAATAAGCTCAAAATCTAGTGTGTGGCACTGATCTATGCACCAGCCTGACCATATTTGATCATATTCTGTTTTTTTGTTTTGTTTTTATGTTTTTCTTTCTTTTTTTTTTTTTTCTTTCTTTCCTTTTCTTTTCCCCAGGTTTCAGGTCTTTTCTGATTTGTTTAGTGTATATATTTTCTGGAGTCATTGTTACCCTGTTAGCATTTTGTTCTCTCATTCATCTATTCTCCTCTGGACAAAATGACAAGATGGAAAAAAAATCACCTCAACAAAAAGAACAAGACGCAGTACCAACTGCCAGGGACCTAATCAATATGGACATTAGTATGATGTCAGAACTAGAGTTCAGAATGACGATTTTAAAGATACTAGCTGGGCTTGAAAAAAGCATGGAAGATATTAGAGAAACACTTTCTGGAGAAATAAAAGAACTAAAATCTAACAAAGTCAAAATCAACAAGGCTATTAATGAGGTGCAATCAAAAATGGAGGCTCTAACTGCTGGGATAAATGAGACAGAAGAAAGAATTAGTGATATAGAAGACCAAATGATGGAAAATAAAGAAGCTGAGAAAAAGAGAGACAAACAACGACTGGATCACAAGGGCAGAATTCGAGAGATAAGTGATACCATAAGATGAAACAATACTAGAATAATTGGGATCCCAGAAGAAGAAGAGAGAGGGGCAGAAGGTATATTGGAGCAAATTATAGCAGAGAACTTCCCTAATTTGGGGAAGGAAACAGGCATCAAAATCCAGGAGGCACAGAGAACCCCCCCTCAAAATCAATAAAAGAGGTCAACACCCCGACATCTAATAGTAAAACTTACGAGTCTCAGAGACAAAGAGAAAATCCTGAAAGCAGCTCAGGAGAAGAGATATGTAACCTACAAGGGTAGAAACATTAGATTGGCAATAGACCTATCCACAGAGACCTGGCAGGCCAGAAAGGACTGGCATGATATCTTCAGAGCACTAAATGAGAAAAATATGCAGCCAAGAATACTATATCCAGCTAGGCTATCATTGAAATATAAGGAGAGATAAAAAGCTTCCAGGACAAAGAAAAACTAAAGGAATTTGCAAACATGAAACCAGCCCTATAAGAAATATTGAAAGGGGTCCTTTAAGCAAAGAGAGAGCCTAAAAGCAACATAGACCACAAAGGCAAACAGACAATATACAGTAACAGTCACCTTACAGGCAATACAATGGCACTAAGTTCATATCTTTCAATAGTTACCCTGAATGTAAATGGGCTAAATGCCCCAATCAAAAGACACAGGCTATCAGATTGGATAAAAAAAAAAAAAAAGACCCATCGATATGCTGTCTGCAAGAGACTCATTTTAGACCCAAAGACACCCCCAGATTGAAAGTGAGGGGGTGGAAAACCATTTACCATGTTAATGGACACCAAAAGAAAGCTGGGGTGGCAATCCTTATATCAGACAAATTAGATTTTAAACCAAAGACTGTAATAAGAGATGAGGAAGGACACTATATCCTACTTAAAGGGTCTATCTAACAAGAAGATCTAACAATTGTAAATATCTATGCCCCTAACATGGGAGCAGCCAATAATATAAGGCAATTAATAAAAAAAGCAAAGAAACACATTGACAACAACACAATAATAGCTGGGGACTTTAACACACCCCTCACTGAAATGGACAGATCATCTAAGCAAAAGATCAACAAGGAAATAAAGACTTTAAATGACACATGGACCAAATGGACTTCACAGATATATTCAGAACATTCCATCCCAAAGCAGCAGAATACACATTCTTCTCTAGTGCCCATGGAACATTCTCCAGAATAGATCACATCCTAGGTCACAAATCAGGTCTCAACTGGTACCAAAAGATTGGGATCATTCCCTGCCTATTTTCAGACCACAATGATTTGAAACTGAACTCAATCATAAGAGGAAAGTCAGAAAGAACTCAAATACATGGAGGCTAAAGAGCATCCCACTAAAGAATGAATGGGTCAACTAGGAAATTAAAGAAGAATTAAAAGAATTCATGGAAACAAATGAAAATGAAAACACAACTGTTCAAAATCTTTGGAATGCAGCAAAGGCAGTCCTAAGAGGAAAGTATATAGCAATACAAGCCTTTCTCAAGAAACAAGAAAGATCTCAAATACACAAATTAACCCTACACCTAAAGGAGCTGGAGAGAGAACAGCAAATAAAGCCTAAACCCAGCAGAAGAAGAGAAATAATAAAGATCAGAGCAGAAATAAATGAAATAAAAACTAAAAGAACAGTAGAACAAATCAACAAAACTAGGAGCTGGTTCTTTGAAAGAATTAACAAGATTGATAAGCCCCTGGCCAGACTTATCAAAAAGAAAAGAGAAATGACCCAAATCAACAAAATCATGAATGAAAGAGGACAGATCACAACCAACACCAAAGAAATACAAACAATTATAAGAACATATTATGAGCAACTCTATGCCAGCAAATTAGATAATCTGGAAGAAATGGATGCATTCCTAGAGATGTATCAACTACCAAAACTGACCAAGGAAGAAATAGAAAACCTGAACAGACCTATAACCACTAAGGAAATTGAAGCAGTCATCAAAAATCTCCCAACAAACAAAAGCCCAGGGCCAGATGGCTTCCCGGGGGAATTCGACCGAACATTTAAAGAAGAATTAATACCTATCCTTCTGAAACTGTTCAAAATAATAGAAATGGAAGGAAAACTTCCAAACTCATTTTATGAGGCCACCATTACCTTGATCCCAAAACCTGACAAGGATCCTATCAAAAAGGAAAATTACAGACCAATATCCTTGATGAACATGGATGCAAAAATTCTCATTAAAATACTAGCCAATAGGATCCAACAGTACATTAAAAAGATTATTCACCACGACCAAGTGGGATTTATCCCTGGGATGCAAGGTTGGTTCAACATCTGCAAATCAATCAAGGTGATACAATACATTAATAAAAGAAAGAACAAGAACCATATGATCCTCTCAATAGATGCAGAAAAAGCATGTGACCAAGTACAGCATCCTTTCTTGATCAAAACTCTTCAGAGTATAGGGATAGAGGGTACATACCTCAATATCATAAAAGCCATCTATGCAAAACCCACAGCAAATATCATTCTCAATGGGGAAAAACTGAAAGATTTCCCCCTAAGGTCAGGAACACGGCAGGGATGTCCACTATCACCACTGCTATTCAACATAGTATTAGAAGTCCTAGCCACAGCAATCAGACAACAAAAAGAAATCAAAGGCATCTAAATCAGCAAAGAAGAAGTCAAACTCTCACTCTTTGCAGATGACATGATACTTTATATGGAAAACCCAAAAGACTCCACCCCAAAACTGCTAGAACTCATACAGGAATTCAGTAAAGTGGCAGGATATAAAACCAATGCACAGAAATCAATGGCATTCCTATACACCAACAACAATACAGAAGAAAGAGAAATTAAGGAGTCAATGCGATTTACAATTGAACCGAAAACCATAAGATACCTAGGAATAAATGGAACCAAAGAGGCAAAGAATCTGTACTCAGAAAACTATAAAATACTCATGAAAAAATTGAGGAAGACACAAAGAAATGGAAAAACATTCCATGCTCATGGATTGGAAGAACAAATATTGTGAAGATGTCAATGCTACCTAGAGCAATCTACACATTCAATGCAATCCCCATCAAAATACCATCCACTTTTTTCAAAGAAATGGAACAAATAATCCTAAAATTTGTATGGAACCAGAAAAGACCCTGAATAGCCAGAGGAATGTTGAAAAAGAGAAGCAAAACTGGCGGCATCACATTTCCGGACTTCCAGCTCTATTACAAAGCTGTCATCATCAAGACAGTATGGTACTGGCACAAAAACAGACACATAGATCAATGGAACAGAATAGAGAGCCCAGAAATGGACCCTCAACTCTATGGTCAACTAATCTTTGACAAAGGAGGAAAGAATGTCCAATGGAAAAAAGACAGTCTCTTCAACAAATGGTGTTGGGAAAATTGGACAGCCACATGCAGAAGAATGAAACTGGACCATTTCCTTACACCACACACAAAAAGAGACTCAAAATGGTTGAAAGACCTCAATGTGAGACAGGAGTCCATCAGAAGCTCTTCGACCTCAGCTGCAGCTACTTCTTCCTAGAAACATCGCCAAAGGCAAGGGAAGCAAGGGCAAAAATGAACTATTGGGACTTCATCAAGATAAAAAGCTTTTGCACAGCAAAAGAAACAGTCAACAAAACCAAAAGAGAACCAACAGAATGGGAGAACATATTTGCAAATGACATATCAGATAAAGAGCTAGTATCCAAAATCTATAAAGAACTTATCAAACTCAACACCCAAAGAACAAATGATCCAATCAAGAAATGGGCAGAAGACATGAACAGACATTTTTCTAAAGAAGACATCCAAATGGCCAACAGACACATGAAAAAGTGCTCAACATCGCTCGGCACCAGGAAAATCCAAATCAAAACCTCAATGAGATATCACGTCACACCGTCAGAATGGCTAAAATTAACAAGTCAGGAAATGACAGATGTTGGCAGGGATGCGGAGAAAGGGGAACCCTCCTATACTGTTGGTGGGAATGCCAGCTGGTGCAGCCACTCTGGAAAACAATATGGGGGTTCCTCAAAATTTGAAAATAGATCTACCCTATGACCCAGCAATTGCACTACTGGGTATTTACTCCAAAGATACAAATGTAGGGATCCAAAGGGGTACGTGCACCCCAATGTTTATAGCAGCAATGTCCACAATAGCCAAACTGTGGAAAGAGCCAAGATGTCCATCGACAGATGAATGGATAAAGAAGATGTGGTATATATATATATACATATATATATATACACACACAATGTAATATTATGAAGCCATCAAAAGGAATGAAATCTTGCCATTTGCAATGATGTGGATGGAACTGGAGGGTATTATGCTGAGCGAAATAAGTCAATCAGAGAAACACATGTATCATATGACCTCACTGATTTGAGGAATTCTTAATCTCAGGAAGCAAACTGAGGGTTGCTGGAGTGGTGGGGGGTGGGAGGGATCGGGTGGCTGGGTGATAGACACTGGGGAGGGTAGGTGCTATGGTGAGCACTGTGAATTGTGTAAGACTGTTGAATGACAAACCTGTACCTCTGAAACAAATAATACATTATATGTTAAAAAAAAAAAAAAAAAAGAAAAGAAGAACAAGAAGATAGCAGGAAGGAAAGAATGAAGAGAGGGAAATTGGAGGGTGAGCCGAACCATGAGAGATAATGGACTCTGAGAAACAAACTGAGGGTTCTAGAAGGGAGGGGGGTGGGAGGATGGGTTAGCCTGTTGATGGCTATTAAAGAGGGCACATACTGCATGGAGCACTGGGTGTTTACGCAAAAATGAATCATGGAACACTACATCAAAAACTAATGATGTAATGTATGGTGATTAATATAACCTAATAATAAAAAATAAATAAAAAAAAAACCAAAAACAAAAAAGCAAACAAAACATACAAACAAAAACAAAGTAACCTCAATGTACTCCAAGAAATAAATGCTAGAAATAAAAAAAAAATTTTTTTTTAGCAAGTTGTATAAGATCTGCCATGATCTGGCTTTTCTCCAACTATCCAGAGTAACATTTTCCAACCACTTTTAATGTGGCAGGCACTGGTCTAAGCCTTTTATGTGACTTATAACTTTAAAACTGAACACAATCTTGTGTCAGAGGTATTATTATTTTCTACATTTTACAGATGAGAACTGATGTTCAGAGAGGATGGTTTTACCAGTTATAGCTGGTAAGTAGTAAAGCTAGGAGTTTAAGATCTGTATCTTTTTTCTAGCATAGTTTTCTATACTTTCACTTAGCATGGTTTTGCAACTCCAATCTGCAGTATTATTTTCTCTCCATTTATTAGTTTCCTCATTTGTACTGGGAGCATAAATGCATTGTCTTCTTTTTTTAAAAAAAGATTTTATTTATTTATTTATTTGAGAAAGAGCAAGAGCACGAGCAGGAGGGAGAGGGAGAAAGAATCTGAATCAGACTCCACAATGAACACAGAGCTGGACAGGGGGCACGGTCCCACGCCTGGAAGACCAGGATCTGAGCCGAAACAAAGAGTCAGTCGGGCACTCAACCGACTAAGCTTCCCAGATACTCCAGTGCACTGTCTTCTAAATAGAGCCTTAGTAACCAAGTATTTTTATTCCAGGAAAAAGCAACTAAATCATTCCTATTTTTGTAGACAATTTTAAAAGAGAAAGAAAATAAAAAACTGGAAATAAGGATATGAGGCAAAATTAAGATAGAGCAGGAGCATGGTTTTTCAATGAAGTCCTAAAGATAAAGAAAGCAGTGGAAAATTAAACCTAGAGTTTTGAACATTCCTGAATTCTCTAGGCTGGAGAGAACTGAGTTGGGTGAAAGAGCAAGAGAGATCTTGAAATTTTTCTAGCAAGTGACAAGTAAATGAATGTCAATTATTCATTTATTATTATTACGTAGACTTAAACATGTCATTACTACAGTCTTCATTTGGTATGCTGTTGTTGTTCATTTACTTTGACAAACATAGAAAAATTATTCATAAGGTCCTCTGCATATTCACGTATCACAACGGTCTCTCTTCATTCTAGTTTTGCCCAGCTGCAAATCCTCCAACTGCGGGGGTTATAAGGAACATAATTTTTAAGATTTGAGTGGGTGAATGTGCTATATTTGTTGCTTCCTAAAGATTTCTTTAACAGTATTAGCTATTAATGCAACCGCTTCACTTTGGGCACATGCTTTTCTTTGTTCTTCTCTTCTTTAACTCCTACTTATCCCTGGAGGCTAACTTAGGTGTGATCTTACCTTCTCTCTTACACGCTGGATCAGGTTTTCCTTCTCGAGCTTCTATGGCACCAGTACTTGTAGCTAAGATGGCATTTCCACATTGAATAGAAATTGTCTGTCAGCATGGGAAATGTGGCTTTTTCAGTGATAGTCCATGTGACATAATAAGTAAGAATGTTGGTTCTGGAACCAGTCCAGCTAGGTGCAAATCCTGGTTTTACCTTTTACTTTCTGAGAGACCTTGTATAAATTATAAACTTCCCTGTGCCTCAGTGTCCTGATCTATAAATGGGAATCATCAGAGTATCTACTTCATAGATTGGTTGTATCAACCTATGAAAAGTGATTTGAAAGACAGCGACACATAGAAGGTTCTCAGTGTTAAATGAGCTCACCAATTTGGCTGCCTATGACAGGAGGCTGATTAGCTAGCATGACTTCATTCCTTTAGATCTTATTTTCTCCCATCTTAAAGTTGAGGGTCTATGAGTTCTAAAAGAGTGGAGAATACTTCTGTTCAAGAAATAAATTTTCTGCATAGTATTTTATCTGGACCCGTTATAGCACTTACCACTTTCCACTTGGTAATATAGTTTTCTGCTATTCCTGTTTTATATCTTTGCTGAGCAATTTGGGCCCATGTCTTCATTTGTACCTCATTTTTATTCATGCCTAATGTGTTGCCTGATGCAGAGTAGAAAGGCAAGCATTTGCTAAATGAAAATATATAAATAAATCTGCAAGAAATCAAAAGAACTAGTAAGTCTGATACCATATAGGGTTAACTTGCATTGTTCTCCATATTGGGTTCTGTGACCATGAACCACTGTTAATATCCTTGAAAGTAAGAAAACTTATAATTATAAAATATAACTTCATAAATTTCTATTACAATTGCAGTCACTATAAAAATCAAAATATATTCTCACGCTCTAAAATCTTAATTTAACAGAATGGTTAAGCACTCAGTGAATATTTATAGACTTCATTACCTTATGGTAGAGATTTGGTGGTAAATATTCAGGATTAGATATTTGCTCTCAAGGAACTTACAAGTGGTTGATGTCATTCTTCTTTCTTAAGCACATTTTAAATATATTTTATGATCCAGCAAATGAGCTTATTCTAATAGCAAATGATATATTCTGCTTGCCTGTACACAATATATTTCATCAACTATGTCCCACAGAGAAGATCTTACTTTTTTTTTCCTTTTCCCTTTTTTTTTTTTCAGTGCCCTAAATATCAGAAACCTTATGTTTAATCAGATATTTGGGGAAAAAAATGTACAGACATGCTTGGGCATAAAATTAAAAGAATTTAAACCTACTAAAACTTCTAATGAGACGTAATATTTTCTTATTCCATTTAACAAATCAGAGAACTCATTGCTTGAAATAAAATTTATTCCCCTTTTAATAATAATGGCCATTTATTTATATAAGTTAGCTCTTAAACCTGTGAAGCTCCTAAAGACCCCCTAGACTCAGCCAGAGACCTCTAAGTACCTATTTCTAAGCTCTCACTCCTTGAACTGTGCTTTCTTTTATTTTAGATCCTTGCTTTCCTCACTTGCTGCTCCATAAATGGCTTTGAAAAATGAAGGGACAAAGTGGCAACAGATTTTCACACCCAAGCCTTTAATCCCCACAATGCCTTTGCAAATGCTATTCTATCTGCCTGCAAACCATCTCCTCCTATGCCTTGGTTTGCTACCTGGAAAATCTGCCTGCCTTCTAAGGCACTGTCCTATAGGTCCATTCTGGAGAATGTCTCTGACATCTCCACACCAAAATCAAGTTAGTTCCTCTACATCATCTAACATCATGATGACATTTCAAATATTGAATAAAGCTTCTCATGTATTATCTCATTTAATCTGTACAAATATGAAATATGCATTATTACAATCACAAGTTTACAGCTAAATAAATGGTGGCTAAGAAATGTTACTTAACTGCTTAAGTTCACTGTGTAGAAAAACTACAATTCAGTTTAGGTCTTCATCCTTGAGTTCATAGCCACCAACCTATATGAAATGTTACTAAAACAAACTAGCCCAGAGTTCTTTAATTACCTGTGTCACGCTCATTCTGCAAGTAGGTAGTGAAGTCTTCAAGGAAATGGACCTATTATTATATTCTTAGTGCCTTGAACTTAATAGAGGTTTAATAAGTATTTGATGGATGAATTGATGAGTTGGTGGATAGAGAGAGATAGATGAAAGTAAAAATAGGCATATTGGAGAATGGAAAAATGACTGAATGACCAGAATAAATGAAAAGATATAATCCTAGGGATTGGTTTGTGGTCTGACATGGAGAGAATATAGAATTCTTGGGTCTGCTTCCCCATTCTTTGCCCTAGCTTGTTCTGCCTGTACCACCACATATAAATGCTAATATATCTTGTTTTTCCCCTACTGTTGTTAATATATACAAATTTTCACCTCTGGGAATGCTTATAGAAAATATTGCTGTCACTTGAGTAGTGATTTAATTTCTCATGCATTCTTCCAGATGATGTATATAACATTTCATGAGACAGTATTTCCCAAAAGCTGGTTTGTTTCCCATATAGCAGATGACCAGCAAATGGTTGTTATATGACTAAATGAATCAATCAAAAATGAATGCATGAAGGAATCAGTCAATAATCAATTAATCACCTAATCAATGCTTGAGTGTAGAATCTATACATTAATTTACTAATTCATGTTTATTTCACACTGTAGCTAAGGGAGCTAACATTTACTACCCGAACAGGACTCTGTTACAGATACTGTGTTATATTCTTATCCACAATGAGTCATATAATCCTCATAATAGCCATGCCAGATATATGTTTCCATTCCCATCTCAGACATTTGTAAACAAAGGCTCAGAGAGGTTAAGTCTGATGCAATAAGAAGCTAAGCATCTATGACGTGGCAGAGCTCAGACTCAAACCATGTCATTTTGATTCTTCATTACCTGCTCTTTTCTTTGTACATGGAATGTAGAATGACTGAAAATTATGTAAATTTGGTTTACAATGTTTAAACCAATAGTGCCCACTTTTCTAATGACACTGAGTTTTACTGGTCAGATAAGTTAATGGAGTTACCAATTCTCATCCTGGAAAAAAATAATAATTAAAATTATGGGAAAAGCTGAATACTCAATTACATAGAGCATGCCCCATCAAATTGGCCTCAGTTGCCTTCTGAAAAGCTGTGGTGAAATAGAGCCAAGGGTTTCCCCTAAATAACTCAGAGCCAACTCTCATCCATTCCTGACCTCTTACCACCTTCTCCATACCTAGAAAGATAATCACATATTTATGCAGGACCTTTTATAGGTCAACATATTTTTCAAAAGGTGATTAATTCTGGAGGATTACTGATGTGGCATACTCTCCAAATGTTGAGCTGCACCTGGAGTATGTACAGTTCCCCAGGACAACTCTATACACCTGCTTTATCCTAAGCTGAGAACTCAGTGGTTTTATTTTTTTCCCCTCTTAGTAGCTCATTTTTTCCAGCTTTATTGAAGTAGAGTTGACAAATAAAAATTGCACATATTTAAGGTGTACAACATGATGTTTTGATATATGTAGCCATTGTGAAATGAATACCACAATTAACCTAATTAATATCTCTATCACTTCAAATAGTTACCTTTGTGTGCTGTGAGAACACTTAAGATCTACCCTTTTACAAATTTCAAACATACACTACAGTATTATAACTATAGTCACCATGTTGTAAACTAGATCTCCAGAACTTGTTCATCTTGAATAACTGAAACATTTTACCCTTTGGCTAACATCTCCCTATGTTCTCTAATCCGCAGTCTCTGACAACCACCATTCTATTCTCTGCTTTTATGAACTAGACTGTTTTAGGTTCCATATGTGAGATAAGGCAGTATTTGCCTTTCTGTCTCTGGCTTATTTCACTGAGCATAATGTCCTTTAGCTTTATCCATACTCTAGTGAATGTCAGGATTTCCTTCTTTTTTAAAGCTGAATAATTATTCCATTGTATATATACACCACCTTTTTTTTTATCTGTTCATCTATCAGCAGATGCTTAAGTAGTTTCCATATCTTGGCAACTATGAATAATGCTACAATGATGCTACACGGGGGTGCAGATATCTCTTTGAGATACTGATTTCATTTCCTTTAAATATATACCTAGAAGTGCGAGTTTTATTTTTAATAGTAGCTCTATTTTTACTATTCTGAGAAACCTTCGTATTGTTGTCCATAATGGTTGTACCAATTTACATTCCCACCAACAGTATACTGTATTCTCTACATCCTCATCAACACTTGTTATCTTTTATCTTTTTGATAATAGGCATTCTAACAGATGTGAATTAATATCACATTGCAGTTTCAATTTGCATTTTTCTGATGATTAGTGATGTTGAGCATATTTCATATACCTGTTGATCATTTGCATGTCTTCTTTGGAGAAATATCTATTCAGGTCCTTTGCCCATTTTTTAATCAGATTATTTGTTTTTTTGGTATTAAGTTGTTTGACTTCCTTATCTATTTTAGATATTAACTCTTTATACTATGTATGGTTTGTAAATATTTTCTCCAATTCCATAGGTTGTCTCTCCCAATTTCACAGGTTGATTGTTTCCTTTGCTCTGAGAACTCATTGGTTTTAGAAACATGTTAAACTCGGGGTGCCTGGGTGGCTCAGTCGTTAAGTGTCTGCCTTCGGCTCAGGTCATGATCCCAGGGTCCTGGGATGGAGCCCTGCATCGAGCCCCACATCGAGCCCCGCACCAGGCTCCCTGCTCCGCGGGAAGCCTGCTTCTCCCTCTCCCATTCCCCCTGCTTGTGTTACCTCTCTTGCTGTGTCTTTCTCTGTCAAACAAATAAATATTAAACAAATAATAATAAAATAGAAACGTTGAACTCACAGGGCTAGGGAGATTAAGGGAAAAAAAAGAACTATGGATTCAGACTTAAAGGTAATAATTCAGATCTTTAAGGAGAATGAAATAGTTCTAAATTATTTATTTACTTACATAAAACTTCTAATTTGCTAGTCATAAGAAAAAATTTAGATTATTTATAATATTAGATTACATATGAAATATGATTGCTGTAATAAAGCAATTTTTAAGGTGAGATATCAGAAATATAAGAAGGACAATATATGGACTAAGTGTTTATGCTCAGTTAATTACTATAGTTGGACATTTACATTACAATGAACTTTCTGCCCGCTAAGTTAACAAAGGAAGACACTTGTTGGTTCACAGCTTTCACTGATAAAAGAAAATAAGAGGATCATCAGAAGAGGCAATTTCTTCCAGGGCTCTGCACTAGGAGGATTTTTCCCTGAGCAAAGTCAACAATGAAATGGGGGAACATGGGCTCTGGATCACAGAATCATTTTTTTTTTTTTTTTGGATCACAGAATCATTAATGGGGCCTTCTCTAAGTAAACTTGGATAGGTTATTTAATACTTCTAAGATTTACCTCAGTGAAAGCAATTTGTGTTTAACATTTAATTAATTCAGAACATATGAAATATTTTGAAAAGAAAAAAGAACAATAACAAAATAATTCTATGTATACCCACTTTAGAAACAAAATGTCACAATACCGTTGGAGACCCTTGGATGTCTCTCTTAGGACCCATACCCTTCTTTCCACTCACTCTGAGAAAAAATTGAACTCCTGAACTTTTTGAGTAACCATTCCCTCACAGCATTTTAGTTTTCCTGTATGTATATGTATCCCCAAATAAGATATTGTTTAATTATTCATGTTTTTGAAATTCATATACATGTATCGTACTGAATGCATTTTTTTCTGCAAATTGCTTTTTAATCAACTTTATGTTTGCGATTCATTCCTTTGAATATATTTAACTGTAGTTCAGTGATTTTCATTACTGTGCAATATTCTCTTATATAACTATAATAAAATAATTTAACCATTTTATGAAAATAGCTATTTGGGTCTTTTCCTCCAGTTTTGTTTTGTTTTGCTATTACAAACAAAGCTTCTATGAGTGTTTTTTTTCTCTATCCCTCAGATTCTTTTTTTTTTCATTTTTTTTATTATGTTATATTAATCATCATACATTACATCATTAGTTTTTGATGTAGTGTTCCATGATTCATTGTTTGCGTATAACACCCAGTGCTCCATGCAGAACGTGCCCTCTTTAATACCCATCACCAGGCTAACCCATCCCCCCCCAGAACCCTCAGTTTGTTTCTCAGAGTCATCGTCTCTCATGGTTCGTCTCTCCCTCCGATTTCCCCCTCTTCATTCTTCCCTTCCTGCTATCTTCTTTTTTTTTTTTTAACATATAATGCATTATTTATTCTATGAGTGTTTTTTATCTATGTCTCCTGTATGCATGAGAGTGTCACTAGGGTAAACTCTTAGGACAGCTATTGCTGGGTAGTATACAGAGCCTATCACCCCCAGTCTAGTCAGATGGACATCAAGTGTTCATATTAAATTAATCATAATCCTTGATTAATGAAACACTCATAAAAATGGTCCATGAAAGCACCCACACTTTTTACTTCCCTAGTTAATGTCAAATTGTTTTCCAGAATGGTAATACTATTTACATTTTGCCAGCAGATTCAATTGTTCCACGGTCCAGCCAACAGTTAGATATTTCAATTTCTCCAAATCTGGTAGATGAGATATGTAATCTCATGGTAACGATTCACCTTATTTCTAGTGAAGTTGAGCATATTTTAGTATGTTTATTCCCTAGTCAGAATTCTTACCTTCATGTTTAAAGTTCAGTAAAATATTTCATACATGTTTGTTAAAATGATGAAAATAGATATACACCAGAATACCCAGCACAAGTCTTGGTACAGAGCTGGTATTTCATATATGTCAATAACCATCCTTAGCTCCCACCTTTCTCATAAATAAGAACTACTTCATAAAATGAGGAATAAATCTTCCTCTAATTTTTTAAAGGTTTTATTTTTAAGTAATCTCTATACCCAATGTGAGACTCAAACTCACTACCCCAAAATCAAGTGTCACACACTCCACCAACTGAGCCAGCCAGGTGCCCCTTCCTCTAATGTATCTAAGACATACCAACATATTGCTCAAATAAATGCTTCTTGAGCACATGTGTGTACATGCGTGCACACACGCATACACACACACAATTTTACCCAATTCACTGAAGGCTTTTCTGTAAGAAGCTGAAGTTAAATTGCCCTATTATATTCATGTTTTACATTCCAATTTAACAAAGAGAAAAGATATAAGATTAAATAAATAAAAACTGGCACATGAGGAAGGTATGCCAAAAAGAAGTGTCAGAAACCATAGTAGTCTTCTTTGCTGTTTTTTAGCAATCCTCATTTGGGCATGTTCTAATTCCAAATCACAATGGAGACATATTCTAAATGAGAATAAGAGTGATAAAAGTCCAATGTAATGTGAATTTCAGAAGTTAGAAATATTTATATTATGGTAAACTCACATGTTTTGTTAAATTACCAATGTTGTGCAACTTTCTAGATTCTGTGGGTATAGCAACTTCTTTTTACGATAGCTAACATGCACAGAAAGAGCTTCCAGGAAATCAGCAGGGGCTCCTATCAGTTCCCAAAGTTTTGGAGGGATTCCAGATGCAACTTAGCCATTTTTAGGGATATGGAACTAAATCTAAAAAGTAGAGATGATAACATCTTCTTTAAAGTAATATTTCTAAGATTAGAGAGTATGTATATAAATTGGCTGAAGGATAGTAGACACTCAGATAGTAGTAATGACTTATCTATCCAACATTTTTTTTAATTCTGCAAGTGTTTATCGAAAACCTAATATGTGCCGGGCACTGGGCTAGGCACTGGAATATATGTATTGTAAGAAAAAAATAAATAAATAAACATAACAAAACAGAAGCCATCTATAGTACTATTATAAATACCAGCTTTTTCTTAAATCTTCCAACAGATACGCTAATTTGAATACTGGTGTAATAGTCTAGTTATCATAAAACATACATTAACAAAATAGAGCTTTCTTTTTTAATTTCTTTTCATTAATTATATTTTTTAGACTGGTAAATCTTTGTTGTGGGGGCTGTCTTCTGCATTTCTATTGTTTAGTGGCATTCCCAGCTCTGTCCACTACATATTAGTGGCACCCTTCCTCATCACCCAGTGTGTGAGAATAAAAAATGTCACCAGGGGCACCTGAGTGGCTCTGTCAGTTAAGCAACTGACTTTTGATTTCAGCTAGGTCATGATCTCAGGGTTGTGAGATCAAACCCCACATTGGGCTCTGCACTGGGCATGGAACCTGCTTGAGAATCTCTCTCTCCCTCTCCCCCTACTCTCTTTCTCTCTAAGATAAATAAACAAAACCTTTAAAAAGAAATGTCAGCAGCCATGGCCAACATTCCATACAGGGCAAAAATCACCCCCAGTTGAGAATCACTGTGTTAGAATAATAGAGTTACAGGAGCAGTGGACTGAGAGAAAAAAAGACCTAAAATTGAAATCTGGCTTTGCCAATGACTATTTCTTTCTTTTTTTTTTTTTTTAAAAGATTTTATTTATTTATTTGACAGAGAGAGAACAGTGAGAGAGGGAACACAAGCCGGGGGAGTGGGAGAGGGAGAAGCAGGCTCCCCGCCGAGCAGGGAGCCCGATGCGGGGCTCGATCCCAGGACCCTGGGATCATGACCTGAGCCGAAGGCAGACGCTTAACAACTGAGCCACCCAGGTGCCCCTCAATGACTATTTCTGTATTTATTTAACCAGGACAGAATTTAGAAAACAAAGCGTAGAGTAATAGGGCCATCCTAATGGGATTTCTCAGAAATTTTAGATGTTACACAAAGCAGGATTTGGGCTTTTAAGTATCAGCATAAAAGTAACATAGAATAAGTAAATATCCCAGTTCCCAGCTCTAACATCTGTATAGCTTATAGTTGAGTGACACAAATACTACACATTATATGCTGCTGTAAGCTCACTAATTCTCTGCATTCTTCTCTATGATTCAGTTTCCTCATTTGTAAAAGGAAGGGTGATTCCCCACTTCCCAAGTTTTGGTAGAATACCCAGCTAAGGATTTCCACTAGTCCATACATTCCCTTCTTTGTCATCCTTTAACTTACAATATTATAATTATTTATTATTATCATTATTACTATAGATTATTATTGTGAATCTATATATTTGAAAATATTCAAATATGTTGGTTCATTTTTTCTCTTTTCTTCCTTTCCTTTTTTTTTTTTTACCACCAAAATAATCAGAAGTCACAAAGACAGAGAGGTTATGGAAGCAGCCACAATTTCTTATCATTTTGGGGGCTTCCACACTTAACAAAAACTCTTTCCACCTGTAGGCTCACTAATAAATGGAATTCACATAACAGAACACAGAGATTTTTATCTGAATATTTAAAAAAATATTACAAATGAAAATGCCTCTAGGAAGGGAAGCACTCAGTTTGCTCTTTTGAAAATTGTACCCAATTATATCTACTTCACAGGATTGTTGTGCCAGTAAAATGAGGTTTTTACTTATTTTGTTTTAATTAAAATCTCTACAAAAATACAAGGAATATGTTTTGCTTAAATTTTTAATCAAGTGTAAGTGACTGATATAAATCTATCAATAACTAATTTATCCCAGGAAATCATGGAATCTTCCTCTTGCCTCTCACTGAGAACGTAATACTCCATTCAAAACATTTTTGGCAGGTGGTGATTTAATTACTGTTATTGACATTCCTTACATAAGGTTGAGGAAAAGTCCACAGTCCATGACTGGAGCAGCAAGAACATCCTAAGACCAACTCTGATCTCCTTACTACTGTACTTAGCTTTGCATTACTATAATTTAGAATGATCAAGGCTTCTAAATGAAGCTTCTAAAGGAGATGATCTCAACACAGACACAGGTGATTAGGAGAGAGCTAGGGACCTGGAATCAGAGGAATTTGTTGGAAACCCAGCACTGCTACCTATTAGCTGTGCAGTTCTGACCCAATGGCACAATTGTCTGAATCTCACTTTGCCCGTCTGTAAAATGGGCATGGTAATACATTGCTGGTGTGGGATAAAGCTAATGTAAGTGAACATTCAAAATAATCTAAAAGTTGGGAGAAGAAATTCCATCATGGAAAACAAATGGATCAAGAGTGGACATTTGAAAGTATTCTGACTTGAGGTGGCTTATTTGATCTGTCGGTTTATTTTGTTTTGAGCAATTTTTTCTTCAGGATAGAAAGAATGACTGCAAGATTGAATTAAATTCCTATACTTCTGTTTATAAGAGAGAAGAAGAATAGAGGAAAGGAGAGATTATAGGCTGATACCAAATCTCATGGCTGAGCAAATAGTCTGGAAAAGGAAGAGCTTCTCCTTGCAAGAAAGGAAAAAAAAAAAATGATGTTCCCTGAAAATAATTTTACCTATCTTGAAATAATTACAACTCCAGAGAATTAGAAATATTAGAGGTACTTATAGCCATACACAACCTCCAGAAAACGATTCATCTCCAGCTGAACCCGTTTTTCTCCTAGTATGCCCAGCTAACTACAAACTTTTTTATCTAAGGAAAACTATTAAGAACCGAACACAGGTAGAGGTATGGGAAATTAATTCCATTATGTCCTTTTAGAAAAGCAGAATATTTGTGGAAGAGGGTCTCTGTCTCTCAAATCCCTAAAGCAAAGTGAACAGGTTGTTGGTTTTCAGTTGCTAAGTCAAATTTATAAATTATTTAAGAGACAGAATGCTCTATGGAAATAGGGATTTTTAGTCTCAGCTCTTCTATTAAAAAAACAAAACAACACAAACAAAATACAAGAGACTATTAAAACTATTTAGCTCTTTGTAGTGGGTTGAATAGCATTCCGCAAAATTCGTGTCTACCCAGAACACCAGAATTTCACCTCATTTGGAAATAGGGTCTTTGCTAATGTAATTAGCTAAAGATGTTAAAATGCAGTCAGCCTGGATTCAGGGTGTTCCCTAAACCCAATGACTAGTATCCTTATAAGAAGAAGAGGGGACATAGACACAGAACAGAGAAGGCCATGTGAATAGACAGGCACAGACTGAAGTGATGCACCTAGAGGCCAAGGGACACCAGATTGCTGACAACCACCAGCAGTTAGGAGAGAGGCATAGGGCAGTTTCTCTCTCAGTGCCTCCAGAAGGAATGAACCTTGTCAACACCTTGATTTCAGGCTTCTGGCTTCCTGAACTGTGAGAGAATAAATTTATGTTGTTTCAAGCCACCAAATTTTTGTTATTTTGTTATAGAAGCCCTAGAGGAAACTGATACATCTCCCTATACTTTTATTGCTTCAATTGTGATATGCTGGTATAGAGCTATAAATTTATCGAATATTAGTACATAAACCACACTGTATTTAGGCTGGTATAACAATGGTAAAAAGACACAAATACATATGTGTCAGGAAGTGAGGCACACAATTAGAAACTAAAAAACATTCCGAAATATATTACAATGGTGACCCACCATGATACCTATGGCTATAAGGGGAGGTGGGTGGAGGTGGATCCTGGGGCAGACAATGAAAGCTCCCAAAAAAGAGAGTTTTTTTGGGCTGAGTACTGAAGCAGAGAGAGATCAGCTTGGTAAGGGCCATGGAGAACAAAGACTTCATGCAGTTTGATATTTAAAGAATTAAGCGGTAGGAATGAGAAAATGAAGAGATGAGACTAGAAACACAGGCAGGGTCAGATTGTGAGTCCAAATTTTTCCTGAAACAGTGTGCTTCAGTTTCCTCACTTGCCAAATGTGTAGATTGGATAAAGTCATAATCTTGCCTCCAGCTCTGGGGTTCTGAGAATCTAGGAATATTTAACTCCTTGAAAGTTGTTGTAACTTTGACTTTGACTCCCAGGATAACTAAGTAACAGTTCTGTTCAGTCAGTCAGCAATAATCATCACATAAATGAGTGATATTGAAAAGTATATGTAGTTAAGTGGTTGATTAACCTAATTAATAATTTATTATTAAGTTTTTTATTTTAATTCCTGTATTGTTCACATACAGTGTTATATTAGTTTCAGGTATACAATACAGTGCTTTAACAATTCTATACATTGGGGCGCCTGGGTGGCTCAGTCCGTTAAGCGGCTGCTTTCAGCTCAGGTCATGATCCTGGGGTCTTGGGATCGAGCCCCACATCCGGCTCCCTGCTCAGCGGAGAGCCTGTTTCTCCCTCTCCATCTGCCTGTCACTCTGCCTACTTGTGCTCTCTCTCTGTCAAATAAATAAATAAAATCTTTAAAAACAAAACAAACCAAAAAAAAGCAATTCTATACATTACTCAGTGCTCAGCATGATAAGTGTACTCTTTAATTCCCATCATCTATTTCACCCATCCCCCCACCCACCTTTCACCCATCCCTCCATCCACCATGATTAACCAAATTTAAAATGCACTGTTGTGAAGTTCTGTACCAAAAATATTGGTTTAAGGAAACCAAGACCTCCATTCTATACCTACATGTGAGTTTGTGTCCTAGTGAAAGACACACTAGGCAATGTATCATCCAACTAAGAAGCAGACTTATTTCTGTTTATGGACCTATATCAGACTTCAGGCACATTCTACAGGTCAGCATGAGAGTACTGATCATGTGAGGTCAACTTGCAGAGAAGGATTTAAAAGACCATTAAGGTAGCTGAGGTGAAATCTAACCTGCCCCTCCCCTCCCAACATACACACATATGTGGGGGAAATGTCTTTAATTGCTCATTTTGGACTATCTTTGTCAAGTTCAAATTGTGGTTTGTAAAGGAAGGTATTGCAAAACTTGCTGTAGTTTTGCAAAAACTACAATTGAAAAACCTGAATTCCAATCCAGGCTCTGCCATTTATTAGTATGTTCCCTTGGAGAAAGTACATAACTTTTCTCAACATTAGTTTCTCAGCTATAAAATGGGAATGATTACACACTACCTTGAACAGTAAGCACAAAGATTTAGAAAATTACATATTTCATCCATCTTCTACAGTAATATATAATACATTTGAAGGTAAAGGTACCTTTCAATTAGCCTCATCAATTAGGTCTAATGGACAATCTAATATATATATTATATATTTCATCCTGGGATATTGGATAGTTTGTTATAAAACATATTAAAGAAAATGTTTTAAAGTCTTAAGTACATTCTTAGACCACTCCATACCCTGATATGATTTAATTTATGCTAGCTTCTATGGATACTTGTACAAAATTATTTATAATTCATTTCTACACAACAGCATATAAGGTTCATGTTGGAATTTTTCCAGTAATTTGAAGCAGTATACAACTTCAGATCTACTATAAAGGTTACCAATTGCAACTATAAGTACATTTCTATCTAAAAAGGGCTGATCCTCCATGATTTAAAATAGTTCATGAAAATTTCACAACAATGGTCAGTTATGTAGCAATGAAGGCTTTTTTCAACGGCAGCCCAAGTAGTGCAGAAGACTGGTCTTTGAATCAGATAGAATTGACTTCCCATTCGAACTCTGCTGCAATTTATTAGAAAAGAAAGTTAACCTCTTTGGTAATGTAAGAGTAATAATGACCACTGTACTACTGCATACAGTTAATTTGATCATCAAATAATATATGTGGTAACATGGAGCTAAATGTCTTAGACATAGGAAGTAGCAGAATAGCCTTTTTTTTCAGTCCTTATTATATAAGTATTTGGGTGCGAACATTTAGCAAAACTGGCTTTTCAGTCATTTTCTTATCTAATTGGTTTAAGAATACTTAACAAAAACTGCTGCAGCTTCTGACTGCTCTCCTCCCCTCAACACCCCCAAACAACACACTGAACAACAAAAACCAGACAGACAACAACCACTGCTAGATACACAGCAACAAAACCTCAAAACATCACTGGAGTCCCTCTGATAGTTTGATGGCTATTGCTTTTTTTGAGAGAGACCTAGAACTTCAGCTTCAACTGTCCAATTTGATGGCATTCCTTTTATTATTATTATTATTACTATTGAAGTATAATTGACATGCAATATTACATTAATTTCACGTGTAAAACATTGATTCAATAATTCTATACATTGCTCAATGCTTATCTCAATAAGTATAGTCACCATCTGTCACCATACAATGCTATTACAATATTATTAACTATATTCTCTATGTTGTACTTTTCATCTCTGTGACTTATTTATTTTATTACTGGAATTTTGTACCTCTTAATGCTCTTTATCTATTTTGCCCATGCCCCCATCCACATCCCCTGGGCAACCACCAGTTTGTTCTCTGTTTTTAAGAGTCTGTTTTTGTTTTTTTGTTCATTCATTCATTTGTTTGTTTGTTTTAGATTCCCCATATAAATGAAGTCATATGTTATTTGTTTTCTCTGTATGACTTATTTCACTTAGCATAATACCCTCTAGGTCTACTCACTGATATGAGGAATTCTTAATCTCAGGAAACAAACTGAGGGTTGCTGGAGTGGGGGGTGGGGTGGGAGGGATGGGGTGACTGGGTGATGGACACTGGGGAGGGTATGTGCTCTGGTAAGCGCTGTGAATTGTGCAAGACTGTTGAATCTCAGATCTGTACCTCTGAAACAAATAATTCAATATATGTTAAGAAAGAAAAAAGAAAAAAAAAAAAAGAAGAAGAATGTAGCAGGAGGGGAAGAATGAAGGGGGGGAAATCGGAGGGGGAGAAGAACCATGAGAGATGATGGACTCTGAAAAACAAACTGAGGGTTCTAGAGGGGAGGGGGGTGGGAGGATGGGTTAGCCTGGTGATGGGTATTGAGGAGGGCACGTTCTGCATGGAGCACTGGGTGTTATGCACAGACAGCTAATCATGGAACACTATATCTAAAACTAATGATGTAATGTATGGGGATTAACATAACAATAAAAAAAATAAAAAAAAAATACCCTCTAGGTCTATCCATGTTGCTGCAAATGACAAGATCTCAACCTTTAAAAAATAGTATATGCACATATGCATGCCACCTTCAATCTTTTATGGACATAAATTTGTATATTTAAATAGATTTAAAAAAGCAGTAAGTTTGGCCACCGCATTGTTGATCTATTTTTAGAGTCAAAATACATAACACAATTGCTTATTTTTGGCTTCACATTTTATTGTATAGACCTAGATGGTTTGTTCTAATGTTACGTTCTTTGCAGAGTAGAGCACTCTGTTGATGGGAAGTAGTAAACACAAAAGACCACATCTTATAATTTTTATAGGTCTAAAAATATCTTGTGACTCCTAAAATCAACTAGTCAACAGAACACACAATTTATAGTGACATATATTAAATTACCATTTATATCCTAAAGTTCAGAATTTTTTTTTTCTTGGCAAAGCAGCACTTTATATATTTTTACCACCCATATGGTATTTATCTGGGTTTTTATAAATCCCACACAAAACTAAACACCAAGCATGTCATGAAAGCAAGAAAAATATATTAGTATTAAATACATATATGCACATATTAACATGTCCTTGAAAACTGATGTAGCAGTATTGCTCATCTGGGAAAAACCTCTAGTACTTTGTATGAGTTATATGTGATGATAAGATTATATAAAATACATGTGGCTTTTTTCTTTATTATTCATATACTGTAAAGAAACATTATTGCAGTTGCCCAAGGATTTTTGCCTCAGTCCCAATTAGCTTTGTCCTTAAAGTCAGGAGGCCACAGATAAAATGTAATATTTTCAGATATAAGAGTCCAAATTTTAGACCCAAAATATTTACTTATTAATTCAGCACAGGTACAATGTGACAATGAATGGTACTTTCTTTTACCTCATTACCATTTCTATGGCACCAACTGCCAATCAGAGAAAATCTCCCTCATTCATTGCATTTATGTCCCCAAGATATCCATTCACCAGAATGAGATAATGACCAATAAAAACACAGGCCTCCA